>NC_139516.1:177872254-178472254 GCF_947247035.1 Vipera ursinii
TAATCATCTTTGTTGCTCTTCTCTGTACTCTTTCTTTCGAATGAAATGCTTCTGCTTCTGGTAGCTTTGGGAAGTGACCAAGTTGTCCTAAATTTCACATCTGCTGAGAAGTTCAGCATCTGCTGATCAGTAGGATAGAAATGAATCTATGGCTAGTAATGCTCTATTGTGAATTTAGCAATATATAGTGAAAAAAGCAAGGTTCTAATGAGCCTCATTGCATCATCATGCAATCAGCTGTACATAATAAAATAGACATGGAAAAAATATAGGTGAAACTCGAAAAATTAGAATATTGTGCAAAAGATCATTTATTTCAGTAATGCAACTTAAAAGGGGAAACTAATATATGAGATAGACTCATTACATGCAAAGCAAGATAGTTCAAGCCATGATTTGTCATAATGGTGGTGATTATGGCGTACAGCTCACCTTGTGAAAAGGTGCAATATTCTAGGCTCAAAGTGTCCCACTCTAATCAGCTAATTAAGCCTGCAAAGGGTTCCTGAGCCTTTAAATGGTCTCTCAGTGTGGTTCAGTAGGAATCACAATCACGGGGAAGACTGCTGACCTGACAGTTGTGCAGAAAACCATCATTGACACCCTCCATAAGGAGGGAAAGCCTCAAAAGGTAATTGCAAAAGAAGTTGGATGTTCCCAAAGTGCTGTATCAAAGCACATTAATAGAAAGTTATGTGGAAGGGAAAAGCGTGGAAGAAAAAGGTGCACAAGCAGCAGGGATGACAGCAGCCTGGAGAGGATTGTCAGGAAAAGGCCATTCAAAAGTGTTGGGGACTTTCACAAGGAGTGGACTGAGGCTGGAGTCAGTGCATCAAGAGCCACCACACACAGACAGATCCTGGACATGGGCTTCAAATGTCGTACTCCTCTTGTCAAGCCGCTCCTGAACAACAAACAACGTCAGAAGCGTCTTACCTGGGCTAAAGAAAAACAGACCTGGTCTGTTGCTCAGTGGTCCAAAGTCCTCTTTTCTGATGAGAGCAACTTTTGCATCTCATTTGGAAACCAAGGACCCAGAGTCTGGAGGAAGAATGGAGAGGCACACACTGCAAGATGCTTGAAGTCCAGTGTAAAGTTTCCAGTCTGTGTTGATTTGGGGAGCCATGTCATCTGCTGGTGTTGGTCCACTGTGCTTCATTAAGTCCAGGGTCAACGCAGCCGTCTACCAGGAGATTTTGGAGCACTTCACGCTTCCTTCTGCAGACAAGCTTTATGGGGATGCTGACTTCATTTTCCAACAGGACTTGGCACCTGCCCACACTGCCAAAAGCACCAAAACCTGGTTCAATGACCGTGGGATTACAGTGCTTGATTGGCCAGCAAACTCGCCTGACCTGAACCCCATAGAGAGTCTATGGGGCATTGCCAAGAGAAAGGTGAGAGACATGAGACCGAACAATGCAGAAGAGCTGAAGGCCGCTATTGAAGCATCCTGGTCTTCCATAATACCTCAGCAGTGCCACAGGCTGATAGCTTCCATGCCACGCCGCATTGAGGCAGTAATTGCTGCAAAAGGGGCCCAAACCAAGTACTGAGTACATATGCATGCTTATACTTTTCAGAGGTCTGATATTGTTCTATGTAGACTCCTTGTTTTATTGACTGCATGTAATATTCTAATTTTCTGAGATTGTGGATTTGGGGTTTTCATGAGCTATAAGCCATAATCATCACAATTATGACAAATCACGGCTTGAACTATCTTGCTTTGCATGTAATGAGTCTTTCTCATATATTAGTTTCCCCTTTTAAGTTGCATTACTGAAATAAATGAACTTTTGCACAATATTCTAATTTTTTGAGTTTCACCTGTATATGAAAAAACAAGAGTGAAAATAAAAGAAGTTCAAGAATAGAAAGTGTAATGTCGAATATAAAATTTTTTATTGGCTAAGTGTGATTGTACAAGTATGAACAAGTATTAGAAGACACAATGAATGAACAGTTGACAAAAGGAAAGATTTCAACACTATTTGGATCAGAATGAAAATAATTATTTTATGGAATGTTACCGAGATGACATTAATGGTAAGAATGAAAAATAATGCTCAGTGAAACAGTGAAGTGAAAGAGGCTATGGATGAAGTGAAATAAATATACGAAAATAATTGCTACAAAATGACACTAAGAAAAAGACATTGAATAATGTTCTTATACAATCAAGGGGGTTGCAAAAGTTACAGCCAAAAAGAGCAAGAATAGTTAACAGTGCAGGGACAAGAGAAAATGCAGAGCATTTTGTTAGAAATGAAAACATGTTTTAGAAATGAGTGAAGAGGCTAAATCAGGAACTCCCACAGAATGAATGGAATTAAAAATAAAAGTAATGAAATAATTTGAGATCAAATTAAAGTAGGGGAATGCTAGAGGACCAATTTAAAAATCTGTATAAGAAAAAAAAATACTGATATATTAAATGTTATAAGTGTTAGTCACCTCCACCCACCCAAAAAAAGTCAATGATGTAAAGAAATTGTAACTGCTATGAGAATATTGAAATATGGTAAAGCAAAACAAGTGGACAACATAATTGAGAAATGTTACAAATGGACCTGATTTCCTTGTGGAGTGTCTGTCTGACTTGATTTAGTATGTGCGTGAAGAATCCCTCTGTGTGTCAATTGGAAAAATGTTGTTATAGTTTTGCAATACAAAGGGAAAGGTAGCAAAAGTAAATGAAAACTTTACAGTGTGTTAGTTAGAAGGTACTTGGCAGGATTCTGATTTAGCATATAAATATGAGAAAGTTTATTGTATATTTTTTATTCAGAGAAATGTATAAAATAAAATGAGAATACTTGAATTATGAAATATTGTGCAAGAATCTGGAGTCAAAGATGAATTCATTAATGCAGTAAGAGTGGTATAGAATGAACATAGTATGTAAAATAAGTGAAAATAAACAGGATACTTTGCAAATGCTTCAACATTCAGCAGGCTGTAATACAAATAATATATTTATGAATAAAAGTAAAATAAATGTTTGTGGTGACATTAAAGGCAGTCAGTATTGATACCAATTGCAGTTGTTTGCATGCAGATGATCCCATATTTTTGACTGAACCTAAATTATAATTATACAATTCAATCCAAATCTAACAAAATTAGATTGCTTGATACAATGAGAAGCATAGATATGGAAATTAATATCTCAAAAATCAAGAAGATTATATCTGAGCGAAACTCAAGTTAATGATTGAATAATATGTAAATGGTGAATAACTAGAACAATAGATGAACTTATGTATCTTGGTGGACAGTTTTCTAAAGATGCAAAATGGAAAAAATTAAGTTGTGCAAATGCTGGTAGAAAGTAAAAAGGAAATAGGTAGTAAGTATACTAACTGCTGAAAGAAATGAATGTTTCTTGAAAAAAGAGTTCTGTTTACTTTGCAACATGGAATTTAGGTATATCAGGAAAGACAAAAATAAATTTATTGCAGGGTTTTCAGAATGTAAGCATGATAAAGGAAGTAATAAACTTAAGAATGGATAAGTGCCAAATGAATGTTGATTTGAATACAAAAGTGAGTGACCGGTGTGAAAGTAGTACATTGAAGAGTTTGATCATGAGAGAATGAATAAGGACTGAATTGCAGAACAAATATACGAAGAAGGAAGGAATGATGGACAACATGTGCATCTGCAAAAAGGCAAGTGGGAAGTGTTGTCATGTATGTCATCCTGCAAATTATGTTCTGTATGTCATTTACATCATAATGCAGCTTGGGTAAATTATGTAAATCAATGCCAAGGATGTATCATTGGCATGATAAAATCATGACATTTATGATGTACTCATAGCATCTGGCAGATCCCAGTGATTAAGAGGAAGAGAAAGACAGAAAAGAAGGTCATGGTTGGATGGAATTGATAAGATCCTCAAAAAGAAAGAGGTGAATAGTTTAAAGAACCAAAAGGAACATATGCACAAAGAAGAAGTAAAGATTGCTTGCATGGATAGAAAGATATGGAGACATATATTGAAAGTATGTAAATATTTAGCCATGTTTCATTTTATTTTCTCTCAGTTCATGCCTTAATTCATTTGGATTATTATTTCTTACCCCTATACTCTGTACAGTGAAAAGAAATAGCATAATAGGTCTTTCTGTCTATAAACAAATGACACTATTAACATAAACAAAACTTCCTGAGTTTCCTATAAACAGATAATTCTATAACATGTTATAATTCATGCTTTATTTCTGAAACTCCAATATTAGCATTAATGTTAAAAGCTGCATTTCAAAGTGGAGCTATTGATTATACAGGTAGTCCTATCTTAACAACCATTCATTCAATGACCATTCAAAATTACAGTGGCATTGAACAAATGGTAGTTATGTCCAGCCCCCAGAGTTATAGCTGTTGCAGCAGCCACATGCTCACATGATCAAAATTCCAATACTTGGCAGCCCATCTATTTACCTCCTCCCTAACTCTTACAATCCTGCCCTCCATTGCCTCTGCTGGCTCTGCCAGCCCTGCCATCCTGCCATCCACTAAGCCAAGAGCTGGGCCTGCTGCCCACAGCTGACCTTCATTGTCTTTCTCCTGCTACTGACAAGGCACCTCTGGTCTGACTCTACACAAGGTAGCTTCTAGTCATGCATGCCCTTCTCCAAATAGAACACAGCCTTAACCAATTTGTGCCACTGTCTAATCTGAAAGCTTCATGTGAAGTCCCCACATGATTTGGGCAATGCTGTATGCAATTTGAAAGCCTTGCAAAAGGGCTGCATGTGATTTGCACAAGGTCACATGCAATTTGGACAAGGGTGCACATGGCTGTGGGAAGAAGGCCTGGCATGGGCAGCAGCTATGAAGGGCCAGGCTATGCAGTGAGAGGAAGAAGATGGGGGTGGTAGGCCCAGCACAGGGACAGCACAGTGCAGGGCAACAAGCCCAGAACAATGCAGGGTGGCAAAGCTAGCAGACTAAAGGGCATCAGGCTGGCAGAAGCAGCAAGCAGAGTTCAGGGTGGCCAAAAGGGCAGAGACGGACGAGGAATGGCTTGGATTGAGGAAAGTCCTCACATAGCAACTGGGTAGGGTTCCATTAATGAAGCAACTGGACAACTGGGATTGCCATTGCTAAGCAATGTGTTCACATGACATTACTTAGTGACAGAAATTCCAATTACCGTGGTAACCTAAGGGCTACCTGTAGTTTAATATGCCGGGGGGAAAGAACAGAATGGTATTATAACCATTCATTAGCTATTTGTTCTGTGATAAATCAACCTCCTAGCTACATGTTAGTGTAGGAAGTCAGCAACCCCTTCCTAGAGAAGGAAATATTTGGGGGGATATTAAAAAAGGCAGAATATTATATTTCCCCAAAGGAATAATAGAAAAATCTTAGGCAGTTCCCAGTCTCCTTCCCACAGGCAGAGGCCAGCTTTTAGAAATACAGATTTGGAACCACCTATTCATAAACAAAATGCCTTCAGCCACAGCCCCAGAGAAGGTTTGTGGTGATGGGATTAGAAAAACAAAGACTCCCAAGGACAGGAACATGACCTTTAGAACATAATAGGATTAACCCACCACCTTTAGAATACCAAAAAGGCACACTCAAACTCAGGTCAAAGTACATTGCACAGGAACAGGAAGAACTTCAAATACAAAGCCACAGGAACAAGAAGAACCTCAAATACAAAGCCCAAAGAAAGTGTAAAAGCCCACCTATGCCAACTCCATTTTGTCAGCTGTCCCAGAACCACATGTTGTTGGTTCTGTTCTTCAATAAACAGAACCTTCTTTCCAACAGCCTCCATTTTATTTATTTTTATTTTATTATTCCTGGCTTGGACTGGACCTGAAGTTTTTTCTTTCAACAGTAGCATTCTACGTCTCAAAATGGAGTTGAAGCATTTTTAATTGTATGCTTTATCCAATCCATCCCAGCCAATAGAGATCAGATTAATTCGACAAATATTAAAACAACAAAATATTTTATCACTGGAATATTCTAGGAAAACAATATACTTTTTTTGCTCCACACAGAGGTACACTACAGGAACATTGAAAACTTTACCCTAAATATAATTTTTTAAAAAGAGATTGTAATAGTTGATGATTCATATTATCTAAATTTAATATCAAAATTTAGCCAGTGTTTAGTTGACACCTCCTACACATATACTGAAGCTCTGGATAACCTATAATATCCTAATTATTTTGAGAGCATCTTCATGAAGGAAAACACGGTGGAAATTCTACCCTATTATAAAAACAGAAAGCACTTTTAAACTAATTTAAATTCTAAGCATAACTTTCTTATAAAGGCTGAAGTAAGCCTACGTGAAACAGAAATTGCAGTATATTTTTCTCTCTTCACATATAAATTTATCATAATATATGCAGAAAATTCTCAAACAACATACAAAGACGTGCACAAAATAATTTGAAACAGAAGTGCCATTCAAATTTTGCCACTTGGTTTCCTTTTTGCCAAGTTCAACCAAGTTCAGGACTAGTTATAGAGTAAAAACTCATCTATAAATAGATTTAAAATTCTGTAGAGTTGAAAGAAATATGTGATATTCCAGTGTGACATTTAAGTTAACAGCACAGAAAGATCCAGGTGTAAGAGTTGCTAAATATAAGACCAAATTGGAAAAGATACCATTCTAATGTATGAATTCAGAATGAACAAGGGCAAGGCAAGAAATTAGAAATCTCCCTCTTTCCTTTTGTCCCCTCATACTCTGACCATAACTATACTGGACTGAACTATGGTAAGTCTGACAGTCTTGCTTCCATTTCATGATTTGACTTCATTATTCTTACTATGGTTACCAGATATGTCAACTGCAACTTTTAAATCCTCCTTCCGAATTTGATGGAACCATGAGCACTCACACTGCAGAGAGAAATAGACTTGCTATCCTCATGTTCAGCAGCCAAAATGCAGAGTGCTTTGTGCTACTACTTCCCTTGTGATCACAGATTCTGACAAGATTGGGCTCTTTTGTTGCCTGCACTTCATAAAACTGCTCCTCACCTTATTTTCAAAAGAGCAATGATGCAGTTACACCATTGAAAATGCCTCTGGTACCAACCTTGTACTAGTCCTGAAAGTGAAAAGTTTATTTTCAGATGAATAGCCTCCATCTCTCTGGTTTGGTTTCCCTTTTACCCAAGACTATTTGTGTGCACCTATCTTAAACAACTTTCGTCCTGTCTCCAACCTTCGCTTTCTTGCGAAAGTCGTTGAGAGCGTGGTGGCACGGCAGCTCCCTTTGGTCCTGGAGGAAACTGAGTATCTGGATCCGTACCAATCGGCTTTCAGGCCCGGGTATAGCACGGAGACGGCATTGGTCGCACTGGTGAATGATCTCGGGCGGGCCCGAGATAGGGGTTACTCCTCTGTCCTGGTCCTATTAGATCTCTCAGCGGCTTTTGATACCATCGACCACGGTATCTTGCTGCGTCGTCTTGAGGGGTTGGGAGTGAGAGGCACTGTTCTACGATGGTTCTCCTCCTACCTCTCGGGCCGTTCGCAGACAGTGTTGGCAGGGGGGCAGAGGTCAACCCCTAGGCCCCTTAGTTGTGGGGTGCCTCAGGGATCAGTGCTCTCGCCCCTCCTGTTCAACATCTATATGAAGCCGCTGGGAGAGATCATCCATGGCTTCGGGGTGAAGTATCATCAATATGCTGATGATACCCAGCTTTTCATCTCCACCCCGAACCAACCCAGTGATGCCCTCAATGTGATGTCCCGTTGCCTGGAAGCGGTACAGATTTGGATGGGAAAGAACAGGCTCCGGCTCAACCCGGCCAAGACTGAGTGGCTTTACGTACCGACATCTTGTTTAGTCCAAGAGGTTCCATCTTTGAGTATAGGAGGAGAGATGTTACCTCCCGTTGATAAAGCACGCAACCTGGGCGTCCTCCTGGATTCACGACTCAGTTTTGAAGATCATATTGGAGTCGTGGCTAGGGGGGGGCATTTGCCCAGATTCGCCTGGTACACCAGTTGCGCCCCTTTCTGGACCGAGATGCCCTACGCACAGTCACCCACGCACTCGTTACCTCCCGTATAGACTACTGCAATGCTCTCTACATGGGGCTGCCCTTGAAGACCACCCGGAAGCTTCAACTGGTGCAGAGTGCAGCTGCACGGGTAGTGATGGGAGCACCCCGATACTCCCATATTACACCCCTCCTGCGTGAGCTGCATTGGCTACCGGTTGCCCTCCGGGTGAGATTTAAGGTGCTGGTACTTACCTTTAAAGCCCTACATGGCTTAGGCCCGGGATACTTGCAGGAACATCTGCTGCCGGGAACGAATTCCCATCGCCCAGTACGCTCACACAGAGAAGGCCTCCTCAGGGTACCGTCGGCTAGACAATGTCGGCTGGCGACCCCCAGGCCTTCTCTGTGGGAGCGCCAGCCCTGTGGAACCAGCTCCCCCCTGGGCTTTGGATGGCCCAAGATCTCCAGTCCTTTCGCCGCGGCCTCAAAACACTCCTTTTCCACCTGGCTGACCTGGACTGACAGGGATTTTAATTATGTTTACAATTTTAACTCAAATCTTTAATTTATTTCAATTTTTAATTTTAATTTACTGTACAGAGACCTTTAATTTTTGTTGTTGTTAGCCGCCCTGAGTCCCTCGGGAGATAGGGCGGGATATAAATCCCATTAATAAATAAATAAATAAACAATACTTTGCTAAATCAATTATTTTGCCAAGAATGCAAAACTGCATTACAGTAAAGAAAACCTTGTGAAATAAAAACGAAAATTATATGGTAAATTTCCACGGTTTCTACGCAGCTGGTATGTGCTCCAAGTTCCTTACATTAAACATCTATCAAAATCTAGGACGTATGTTCTCTGCTGCAGCACTTGGTCTCTACAATGGGATCTCTCCTGAGACGTGTGTGGCTCTCACCTTGATGACGTTAATGGAAGGCCTTGAAGACCTAGTTTCTCTCAAGTCTTGTGGTAGGTTGATTGTTAAATGTGTTATTTTTATTAAATGGCCAAATCCAATTTTCTTTATCTATTTTGTATGATGCTTTTGTCTTGCTTTTTATTATACTGTGAGCCATCCGGAATCATTTCAGAGTCAGGCAGCAGCAAAATAATTTTTAAAGGTTTTTTTTAATTATTATTCTAAGTTAAGACTTTTCCTTGAAGAAACTTTTGTTTGAAAAATGAGACAAATGACTTCAGTGAAACATTAGTAGAAAATGATGTAATTAAAAAGGAACACATTTAAACAGTCTCTAAATATTCATAATTAGAGCTGTCATCTTGCTAAGTAATTCACCTTTGACTTTTGCAGCTTTTTTCAAACTGTATGTCAAGAACAATGAATTCAACAAAACCAGGTATGTGACAGACCTAAAACTTTCAGAAACAATTGGAGGCAAGTCAGATAAGCTCCATTCAAGCTATCAATAGTGCAAAAACTCCAAACACATCTCATTGAAACAAAGAAAAGATGTGCAAGAACCTAACTCATTATTTCATGTGGTTTGCTGGAAATAATTTTTTATGGATTGTGCAATACATCTTTGTGATTATGTTATAATAGTGTGTGGCATATGGCTTTTAATGGCCAGGTGAGGCTACTGTTGTGCTGCTTTAAGTCAGAAAAAAAAGAGAGAAAAAGAGGGAAAGATCCTCAGTTTTGGCCTTAAAGTATAGGCATGCTGTCAGGAGGGCTGATGAGCTGACCAGGCTGCTAGCCAGGGTTCCTGTCAGTCAAAAAGAGAGAACATTCCTATCAGGCAGCCTTCTATATAAGGGTGAAGATTAGAGCCCTGAGGAAGACACTTACCTCCTCAGTTGCTGAAGGCTAAAGTTGATGCTAGTGTGTGAAAGTGTTGATTCCTGGATTGGAAATGGAGAAGGAAAGTCAACAAGTGTCTTTCCTGGAGAAAAAGAAATGAAGTCCCAGAGAGACAGAATGTTTATACAAGGTCCGAGATAGGAAGCTCTGAGGAAGAACTGAAGTCTTCAAAAAGAGGTTCTATCCCCAACAGGTGAGATGCAAACAATAACTGGCTGAGAAGATCCAAGGAAAGGAGAAGATCAGAGTTGAGCACACTCCTCCATGAATCCAGAAATTCCTTTCTTTACCTTCTCTGGATAACCCCAAAACAGGGGGAGGCGATGGAGTGAAGGGGAAGATGATAATAATAATAATAATAATAATAATAATAATAATAATAATAATAATAATAATAATAATAATAATAATAATAATAATAATAATAATAATAAACCTTTATTGTCAAAGTACATGTGTACATTGAGAGTAGCTGAGCCTCCCCCCGTGCTCTCTCCCCCCAACACACAGTGACAACAAACCCTCCATCCCACCACATTATGTGAACCAACTACACCACACACCGGCCTCCCAAGTCAATTCTGCATAAGATTATGTCCCATTTAAAAGCCTAACAGCCCACAGATAAAAGCTATTTTTCAGCCTGTTGGTATAGCTGGCTATATTCCTATATCTCCTACCGGATGGTAGGAGAGTAAAGAGATACCGTCCAGGGTGTGAATCATCCCTGAGAATCTTCCTCACTCTTCCAAGGCAACGAGCCCTGGCGATGTCATCCAGTGGTGTCAGGGAACAGCCCACAATGTCTTGTGCTGTGCTCACTACCCTCTGTAATACTTTCCTGTCCACGGCTGTCATACCAAACCACAATACCATACGAGAGGACACTCTCTATAGTAGACCGGTAAAAGAGGGTCATTAGCTGTTGCTCGCTAAATGGTTCTCCACCTTTTGTTTGTATTGTTGTTTTGCCATCCTAATGCCTCTTCTGAGATTTGCCCTGGCCTCTCTGTATCTATCCCTGTCCCCTGCCTTAAAGGCAGAATCCCGGGCTCTTGGGAGTGTTCGTATCTCTGCAGTCATCCAGGGTTTACAGCTCCCGTAAACTCTAATGCACTTATCCATTGTTACACATTTAGGAGCATTTAGGAGAAGAGTTAGAGAAGAATAGTTTCCAAAAGAGAAAACAAAGAAATCAGATACTGAGTAGAATCTGCATATTTGCAAATAGTTGTAAATACCTATTGTAAATAATTTTGTTATATATAATAGTAAAATTTAAGAAGCATAAAAGCCTTTACTTTCTGTGGTTTCTCTGTGCCAACCACCATCCTTGTAACCCTAAGTACATATCCTATTCTAAAAGAATCCAGTCATACCATCATATACTGCTGTGATAAAACTCTCTGCTAATCACACAGCATGATAGCAGCAAGATTGAGCCAACAAGATGAATGAGTAGAGATATCAAATCTCCTTTTCAAAAAAAGCTCTGAATCTACATACCTTACATTCTATCTTAGTAAAATACTTAATAATTCTCAGTGACACCATCTATCATCTGGGGAGATGGCTTTTTCTGACATTCTCCCCACTACCCTTACCATGTGCTTTTCTCTCAAGTAAAAGGGAAAGACAAAAAAGAGTAAATGTATCTACCTCCTGATCCTTAAGTTAAGCATGTGGCTAGGGAACTCAGCTCATCTTCCTCTTCCTCTATTGTTAGAAAAGAGGCCAATCTTACAAGGGATAAACAGAATCAAGCTTTATTAAAAATCAGACAAGAGAAAAAGAAAAAAAAATTCTTCTTTTTTAAGTTTAAGTGGTCACTTGCAAAACAATGATACGGGCAATAAAAGCAGAGAATATGAAAATCACAGGTAATACTGTAATGAATATCAGTAAAAAAAATGACAGGAAATACACAGAAAAATGTAAAGCTCTGAAAAGACTGTAAGATGGCATTGGTATAAAATCGCTGAACTTGCATAGAAAAAAGCATCAGAGACAACAAAGTGAACTGAATTTTTTTTAAAAAACACAATCAAAATAAAAATAGTCTCGCATAGCTAAACTTACTACTCAAAGGTAAACAGGTTTCTTAAAGCAAAAATCTTCCCCTTTCTTCCTTCTTCATTTTTTAAAAATATATATTGCAGCCATTTTTCAAAGACTCAGTTGCCTAACTTATTTACCTACTCCCCAGGACACAGTTTTTGTTTTTAAAAGACACAAATACTATTCCTACTATAAAAAGGGAAGCACCTGGGTAACCTTTCTGCCTTTGTAACATGATCTTCAGCCATGCCTCAATCAGACTGAATTAAATGTCTGAAACTACCTCCCATGAGGATTGAAAATGGGCTATTCTCATAATAGGTACTTGTCAGTTCTATATATTATTTAATCATTGTAACCATGGTTATCAATGCAGAGAAAATTTAAGAGAGTCTCAATTAAGCAGAAAGTAAATTTATTTCCTGTGTGCTCGATCTGTATATTGATAAGTAAAGGCTCAGGTTATACAGAAAACCATATATTTCAGGATAACCATACATTTCCAATGTCTGCTCTGAGGGAAAGTCATGGAACTTCTCAGCACTAGAGAAATAGATGAATGAAACAGTGTTTTAAGGTGAGCAATGTGATTTTAGCAAAATAAATCTCCTTTTATTCGGATAGGGTGTTTAGCTTCAACAATGTTAATTGTGCAAATGGTCGAGGAGTAAAAATGTTTTCAACACATCCAAGTTTACACTGCACTAAGCCATAATATGGTTTGCATGATTTTGGTTGTTTAAAAAAGTACACACATACAGAGCTTCTGATTTAATGTGATTTGTGAAGCAAGACAATAATAGGTACCTCCAGAATAACAGTAGCAAGTGAGTTTATAGCAGCCATTTATCTTTGCTGTTTCATCAAAAATGAAGCCCATTCTAGTCTTTTAAAATAATAAGTCATTGGAGCATCCTTATTGTATCAAACAGTATAATATTTTATTCCATCTTAAGGTAGTAAAGTCACTCAATACTTTTTAATAAACAAACTACTATATAAAGTTAATTACTAGTAACATCCCTTTGAAAACATCATCCTTTTTATGCTCCTATATTATAGGAAGTTAAACTGTAGATCTTGCATGAAGGTACTGTTTGTGCTTGCTTGTGCTAAAAATCTTGAAAATAATTTTGACCTAAGGCCCTGAGAAAAGTGAAAAATTGATGTACTATACAGAACAACACTGAAAATCCATGTCTCTCCACAAACTATTAGTTTACATGATTTTACATTTGAACATGGAACCCTATGAAGATTGGGGGGGGGGGAAGAGGCTACTCATTGGCTTAGCAGTTACCATGGATGACTCAAAACCATTGGTTAAAACCAACCATACCAATTTGTTTACTGATTTCTATGCCTAATGTTTTGGAGACTATGAAAGCAGCAGTGGGTTAATGGGTTGGGAAGAAAACTAAGTAGCTAAGGAAGACAGATTTCAAATGAGGGATTGGGGGTTTCCTGTGTTTAAATTGTATTAGGTCTATTCTCAATCTTATACTATCGTTTTCAGGAAAAAATGGTAATTGTGCTGCTGATTTTCAATATTGATATTGCTGAAATTAAATGACATTCACAAGATATTTGGGGGGAAGTGGCACCAAAAAGATCTTCAGGGCCGCATGTGGTCATGGGCAGGTGATTATATTTTGCAATCACTTTCCTTGAGGCCATTAGTCTACAGTTCTATAAGATTACATGGTATGCCACATTGTAAACATAAGGAATTGACAGAAAACATATGCTGACTTTCTTCATGTACTGTCATTTAGAAATAATATTCTAAAAATATACCATTTGCAGTGTCTTCTCAAAGTAGATCTGAGACATAGCAGGATCCGTTAAGAGAAGCAATCATTATAATTGTGATCATTTTATGGTAATTTTCACTTAACAGCTGGTGGCCTTTGATGCTGACAGTTAGGCTAACAGCCAGAACTCTTGTTACATCATAAAACCTTGCACCTTAAAATACATTAATCCACTGTATCTCCTCAGAAGCTCAAAGACCATCAGAGCAAACAGGCTATCTTAACCCAATGAACAGATGTATCCGTCTTATTAGGGAACTTAATGAAATCAATCTGAACAACAATGGCAAGACACAGAAAGAGTTGTGCGTGTAGATCTAAGCACCAAAAGTCTCGACAGCGTAGAAGGGGGCAGAAGAAAAAGAAATCTTGCAAAAGGCAACTAATCAGTAAGAACAATGGTAACAACATCTTACTTACACTTAATTTATACTATTTATTACCTTATTTTTGTATGATTTAGATGATTCCCTCTGAATTGGCAGACTAGTTGGTGATTCATATATTTTAAGGATAAGATATTACATTGAGGTTGAGGCATACATGAAGTGAAGAGATGCGTTATTATATCTCAAAGCAAATTTCATTATCACTATCCATAATACCGTAAATAACTTTTGTAATATTTTCTAAAAATATTTCAGAATCTCATCATTTGTGATAAATCCATATTTTCCCTCTTTGTTCTAGAACTTCTGTGTTCCAGAACATAATGCTTATTCCTCATGTCAGAATAGCATGGTACATTTAGAACACTAAAGAATAGGGTATGCTAAGCAAAATGTAGCACAATATGCTAAAGGTACTTCCCAATGAATATGGATTAGATAAGACAGCAAAGCATAGTTCACTTCCTCCACCCACCTTTGTGAAGGCAACCCAGCATCTTTTCCAGTGGATGGCTGGTAGACATATCCTATTTGTTGCTATTTTGTGCAAGAATTTAAGAACTTGAGCTAATGAAATGATATCACAAACTCAAAACAGCCAAGCCATGATCAGTGCTGTCATGACTACAGTGATGAACAGTTATCCCTCCTTTACATCTTGTTTCCAAACTAAGTTGCTAAGAGGTCACTGGGGGTGAAAAAAATGGAGAACAGAAGGAGTTGCCTCTGCACAATTACACTTTGCAGCTGTTCCTGTACCTGTATTGTTTTCTGGAGGACTAATGGCTGCTTAACCATAAGCTAACCATTATTCCAGGTTCGGATGACATGCTAAGCCACATCCAGAACTGCTTAACCATGGACAAAGCAAGATTACAGATTGTGATTAATGGGGTTTCAACTGACAATGAAGTGCCCAAGTTTCCAGGTTCAGATGAAACGGTAAGCCAAACTATAATATGGCTTAGCATGTCGTACGAATGTGGTCTATCACTACATATCAAAAGTTGTCTTGTTATATGATAGGTGAATTCTTATCTCTGAGGACTGCACAGATTTTTAGGGCAGAGACTATAAGAAAAAGACTAATTTCAAGCATGTATATACATCCTAATCTATAGATACACCTCATCCTTCTTCCTCCTTTGTCCTCCTTCCTCTAAACTACGGGTGTCAAACTCATCACATCGTGACATATCACAACTTTTTTGCATTGCTGGAGCTGGGGTGGGCGCGGCCTCCACATGATCCAACCAGCCTGTGGGCTGGGAGTTTGACACCCCTGCTCTAAGAAATCTTGAACAATGAGGTTTTTTGGGGGAGTGGGTTATTCAGAAAGGGATGCAATGGAGCAGCAGGCAGTTTTTTTAAAAAATGCCAGTTTCCCAAAATGTCAGTTGAGAAGCTAAAAGTAATATGTACAAGAATTGTCAATAAAAGTACAACCAGCCAACCACCACAATTCATCCTTTCTTCATGCTAGCCACCAAGGCACAACTATAATTTAATATTTAAAAACAGTAAAAAATAAAACTAAAGAAGGCATTGACTAATTTAAGCATTGAAAAGTACATCCTTGTAATCCTGTTTAGAAACAGCCAAGAGCTTTTAATGCGCAATTGCATCTAACTACATTCATCAGGATTCCTTAATTCAATAAAGACTACATTCTTATTTATTTAATTTCTATAGCTGCCTGTCTCAGTCAATAACTCTGGGTGGCTTATAATTAAAAAAATTACAATCAAAATACTAAAAACATTTTAATAAAAACAATAGAAACATGCAAATTAAATAGACATGGCAGCCAAGATACTTAGCTAGGTTAGCCAGTTAGCAATACAGCTAGGAAATGGGGCCCTTAACACATTCAGCACCTTAGGATAGCCAGGCGTTTAGGCATTATGAAACCTAACAGTGTTCTTAGATTATTGTTACCTCAGTCTTGCATAGAGCATCAGTCTGAGAGAATCTAAACCAGAGGTGTGCATCATTTTCTAAGTCAAGAGCCACACATGAAAATCATGCATCAACTTAAAAGAAGGACACATCCCTTCATATTATGAAAGCAGCTGTGGCTTTTTCTAAATGTGCTTCAGCTATTCTCAACTGTGTATATTTCACGTGCCTGTTCAGCTATTTATAAAGCACCTCTTTTAGACAATTTGCAGAACCTACCCCACAGTTTTGTACTGGAGGGCCATGGGTTGTACTCCAAAAAAGGTAGTGAGTGCAACTGTAGAGTTATCTATGTTGCGTTTAGCCAAGAGGTTTCAGGAGCTGTGCTCCTCAGTTCTACATTCTACACAGATCCAATGAGTAAAAAGGAAATACGATCTATGAGCATTTCTTGAAAGATACCACACCCATACTGATAGTATCACCCTTCAGGGATTATTTTGATTAACCAAAAATTTCAGACAGCTGTGAATCAGTGTTTCATCTTACTGTCAGTACCTGATAAGAAGCAACCTCTAAGGAGATGACATTGGGGAAGCAGGCATTGAATGGAGAGCAAGAACCATGTGTAGCTGTATTGAGACTGACCTAAAAGAATAGGTGAAGAAAGTGAGGGGACATGGAGATGAACTATGGAAACAGTGGAGATTACAGAGAGGGAGGGGGGAAGCAGGGGAAGAACTTGTGATACCTGCATGTGTACTTTGGGTATGATATGTATGTCTGATTGAGAATTAGGAGCTGAACTGTGTATTGTAAGTGTGGAGCAAATTATATGCATATGGTGGATGAAAGAAGAAGAAACAGGTACCTGACAGGTACCTTAAGCAAGAGAGACAATTATGAGTCCCAATGTGTGAATTCGTATTCTGAAGCTCAGGGCACATTCACACATCCCGTCAGCAACTAAAAATGCCTCACTAACCATTTTTGAAAGGCCCTTCCTCATGACTCAAACTTATTTTCATCCTAGCCCATAGCTGAGGAAAGTCAACTTTGGATTTAGCTGATCTGATACTAGTGGTGTTTATACCTACTCTCAACACAAAGTTTGCTAAAGTACATAATATCACTTAGGCAGCCACTGTGACAATTATGTGGCAGGGGCTGCATCTGCTACTTTCAGCTACTGTGGTTATGCCCCTTTTTCCACTAATTGCTGGCATATCATCATGGCTCTTTTGATTTGTGGTCCTTTGCTGATGTGACCTCAAGAAAGGAAAAGCAGCACGAGAGAAAACCATAGTCCAGGAACTCTCTAAAGCAGACGTGTCAAACACAAGGCCCGGGGGCCGGATCCGGCCCGCTAAGTGGTTTCATGTGGCCCGTGAAGCCATCCTGGAAACAGTGAGGGAATGGCCCCCACTGCCTTGGCCCTGGCCCAGAGACCCTCCTTCTGCCAGAGACCCTCAGATCTGTCCCACTCCTGCCCAGGACCCCATAGGCACCCTTGATGCTAACGATGTAGAGCTGGCCATGCCCACCCAGTAGGCCATACGCACTCTAGCCACGCCCACCCAGTAGGCCACGCCCACCCTGACCATACCCACCCGGCCCCTTGAGGGCAACCGCAATGCTGATGTGGCCCTCAATGAAATTGAGTTTGACACCCCTGCTCTAAAGTAACCAGCCTCTCAGACCAAAATAGTCACAATGTACTTTTTTCTATGTTGCCTGAAAGCAAATCTCACAATGATGATTAGAAAATTACTTATATTTAAAGGTTCTGACAAGTGACTAAACCTGCTGATTAGCCATCTGTCCTGTCATCTTTTTCCCTGGCCACAGTCCACACTAGAAATCACCAGATTTATTTATTTATTTTTACTATCAGAAAAGAATGGAGAGCACTTCTTCCCATTTACTGCACCTTACTGTCCCACAGTGAAATAGTTTTTTGTCAAGAAGGCAAGGGGTTAAATACAAAATCTTGGAAATTGAATAAGCTAAAATTCTATTACTTTTTTTAGTGAACCCATTAAAATTTGGTCTCCAAGAGTTATTTGACTCTCCTTTTCCCAGAATGCAAGACCCAAGAGCTAACCATTATTTCCCACAGAGGACTGACTTAAAATATCCCTGATGTTCACTACTCATGTATTCAGATATTCCCATCCATTTCTTTCACAGTCCCAAAATCAGCTCCAGAGATCTGTCTG
Organism: Vipera ursinii; assembly: GCF_947247035.1. Lineage (NCBI taxonomy): Eukaryota > Metazoa > Chordata > Lepidosauria > Squamata > Viperidae > Vipera > Vipera ursinii. Next base: position 177,890,468 of record NC_139516.1, read on the forward strand.
AGATAAATTTCAGGAAGTATTCACTTGTTCTTGGCTGCCTAATTAACAAAGCATAGATTATGGAGGGAGAGCAGATTTATACTGGTATCCTTTGCACTGCCACACAGACTGGAGAAAACGATGTTAGTCTTTGAACTGGATGTGTCTTTACCTCTACATCTGTTTGCATTCCATTTTAGCATTACTTATCTGCTATTCTCAATGGTATATATTTCTATGGGTTAAAAATGTGTTTTTATTTGGGGGTCAGGATCCCCATCTACATTTTTATTCTGAGACAAGTTGCATGTATCTTTCCGAGGAAATATATATTTTTGTGACTGGTTACAATCACTGTATATAAATTGTTCTTTATATTTGTGGTCATTTCTTCACTAGTGATTTATAGCATCTTCTAGGATCATCAAACATCACTGAGATACTCTAATAATAATAGCAGCAAGCTTTATACTGTCTTAGTAGTGTCTCAGTGATGCCGTAAGATAGTTTGGTGACTTTAAGATGAGTGGATTTCAACTCCCAGAATTAGCTGGGGAATTCAGGGAATTGGTCCACCCATCTTAAAGTCACCAAGGCTGAGAAACACTGCCATAAGATACTAAAAATCATGGTCAAGGAATTGGTGTGTGAAAATTTTGCAACATTCCAGATATATTTCCTGGCCTGAAAATCTTTACTCTACTTTATAAAACATTTATCCTACAAAGATGATTTTAAATAAAATTATGACTTTTGGATTAGTCATATGAATTTAACTTGGACAATTGCTATTTGTAATTGTAACAAATTACAATTTTTAATAGACCATAACCAACACCATGGAGAGCAATTTCTTTGTGATTTTTTACATTCAGTGAAAGCTGAATGTTTCCACAACAATTTTAAAAAATGAACAATCTGGGTGAGGAATAAAGAAAAGTAATTGGATGAAAAGAGTAACATTCCACTCAGAATGTATTCAGATGATACAGGTGATAAGCTTTTTACATATAAGACTAAAAACAAGTTATGTAGGTAGCATGTGCTAAGTGATGCAGTTCATCTCAAAGTTTCTCATAGCATGTTTTCTTAATGATAAAGCATTGTACTCATGTGTCAACAGGGTACGTACGTATCTCAACCACCTGCCATTACAAAAGAAAATAACCCCTGCTTTGTGACTCGCCTTGAAAACATCTGTTTCATTGCCATACCACACACGAAAACTCCACCTCCTTCATGAAGGTGAAGAACAACCATTGGGAATCATCAACAGCAACATCTAAGGGACCAGAACATCAAAGAGTTGACGATGCAACAGCTGATTCCACTGATGGAAGCAATGATAGCCTGTCAATACAATTGATAAATGCCTCTGTTCTGCAATATATTCCTCCAGATTATTGGGAAGAAGTGCATTTCATAGGACTAGTTCTATCATTAAGCAGAACATCACCATCACTTTAGGCAGCTGATATGGACTAGGAGAACATGCTATTTATTTACTGTTATTCACTGTGTATTCATTGTGTATTCACTGCAAGGAGGGAAGAAACTCTGGGAGTTTCTGTCACATTTGCTGTAATATTTCAATCAGTCTTGCATAGCATGAGCCTTGATCTAAAAGCCAGGACACTATATGGTGGTGCACCTCAAGCAACAGTTGCATTTATTGTGTTGTTTTGAATACATTGAGTATATTTAAATATTAATTTTAATTACTTTAAATTAAGTATTTAATATTTAAAATAGCTTTCTTTCAAGACAAATTATAATTCAAAAATGAGATTTCTGCCACTATCCCATTTATTGTGGCACTGAAGAAAGCTTTGCAGCCTTGCCTCCTTTGAGCAGTCAAAGCCTTCTTTCTCCACGAAAAATATGAGATAGCCTCTGTTTGCAAGAAGGGAAGAAACATGCATATTCCTTTCTTTCAGTTAATGACAAGCATAAAACCAAAGCGTAACAAAAACAGTGAAGCAATAAAAAAAGAAATACAAAGCAGATCCATATGAGCTCTTGAACAACGTTTGTATTTTGTATTGTAGAATTATAACATGCTGTAGTAAAACAGAATATTACAAAGATTTAAACTCAGAGCTAAAACTAATATTCTGAATTTATCCACAGAGAGGGAAAATAGTGGAAAGTAATTGGTGAATAGTACATCTTCATAATAAGAATTATATGAGTTAACAGCTACATAGCCAATTAGGGAAAATATTTTTTTCAAAAATCCCTAAGGAGAGTTAAAAATACAAATGTGAATAACACCGTCCCAGGAGAGGAAGAAAGGAAATTGAGTCTACAATAGGTCATTAGTAATAGTAACAGTAACATGCAGTATATATTACAGGGACTAAAATAAATAGACTAAGATATTGAAGTTCAGTATTAAAAAAAAATCTAGGGACTTAAAGCAAGAAAACTATTTATCTATATAATACAAACTTATCTGCAAGGGAATGGCTAAGTTATTGAATCAAGAAATTGATTTTAATTAAAGGAAAAGGGTTCAGTTTAAAACACTATTGATGATAGTATTAATGATAAAGAATAAAAAAACCTGGTTTTTTATGTATATTTGCCCATGTTCTGTTTGTGGATTTTAATTGCTGCCACATTATATCCACATATAGATAAAATAAATGTATCAGATAAAAGAAAATCCACAAAGCATATATTTTGACCTACAACATCCAGGTGACGGGTGAAGAAACATGGGAGAAGTGTACCTGAGTAAAAAGTGTTCCATCTTTTATTGATAGAAGCCTATTAACCAACATTCTGTGGGGAAAACATTCCATTCATACAATAGGACTTCCACTTACTCTCCTTTCTTTAATCCCCTGAACTAATTTGGAAAATGAAGGATGAAGGGAGGAAAGAAAAAAATCCTTTCTATTGGTGGATGTTGTTCCATCAGCTGTTGGACAAAACTCATTGCTCATTGTTTTATAAAATGCATATTGTAACATGAATATCAACCTGCAAATAGCTATAAATATTTAGCTGTTACTACATATTCAAATGACATAGTATAAATTATAATACCTTTGCATCATAACAGTTCTCAGCATGCAGGTAAGTCCTTGGCTTATGACCACAATTGGGACAAGAATTTCTATTTGTAAACAAGGTGGTTGTTAAGGGAGTTGCATCTAAATTTATGACCTTTTAAAACTGCCACAGTTGTTAAATGAATCACTGTGATCATTAATGCTTCCCTCATTTACTTTGCTTGGAAGCCAACTGGCAAGATCACAAGTGACACTCACATGAACCTGGGTCATTGTAAGAGATAAAAATACATGGTGGTTGCCAAATGCCTGAATTTGATCACATGACCATGGAATGCTGCAAAAGTCATGTGAAAACTGGTTGTAAATCTCTTTTCTCAGTGTTGTTCTACATTTGAATGGGCACTAAATAGATGGCTGTAAGTTGAGGACTACTTGTATGGTAACTCCAGCTAAACTCTAAATGGACTCAGAAACTCAGGGTTGGCTTAGATTAGATGAGAAAATCAGGTGGCTCTCGGGTGGCTGAACTGAGAAGTAAAAGCAAAAGCCACAAAATCTTTTCTATACCGGTACCAATTACATGAATATTAGCAATAAAGCTGTATTTGAAGGACCCATGATACTTTTTTACCATAAGTAACTCATTTTTTCACAATTTCTCAACTCAATGGACTACTTAAAAGATTATGTACAACTTTGTGAATGTGATTTATGATTTTGATGGTTAGAAAAGATAGATTATAGAAAGAAAAGAAAAGTGATGCATCTTTAGAGAGAGTGTCTATGGAGAGTCTCAGTCATCCAGGTCCTAGTTGTCCCAAAGATGCTTTTTCACAAGGCAACTGGACTTTTTTTGGGGGGTGGGGGTTGAAGACATTTCATTTCTCATCCAAGAAGCTTCTTCAGAAAAAATGTCTTCAAAAAAACCCCACAAGAAAGTCCAGTTGCCTCATGAAAAAGCATCTCTGGGACTTTAGAGAGAGAGAGATCAAAATATATTTGCACTTATATATTAACTGTTGTACTAAATAACAGAAACCACTACTTAATATTTTCTTTTCTTTTTTATTGTTTTCCCCCCCTCTACATACATATGTTAGTTTTCCATCTCCGTGCATTCCAGTATCTTTTTTATTACTTCTTCTTCTGAAGGTATTCATTTATTCTTCCAGCACTGCGCATAACTTATTCTTGCTGCGGTTATAATATGTAAAGCCAAATATAAGTTTTGCTTATTAATGTTTTCTGGTACTATACCTAATAAAAAATTTCAGGATTAAATACTACATGTTCCCCTAATATTTTTTCTAACCAAGCATGTATTTTTTCCAATAGGCCTTTACTTTGTCACATGTCCACCAGATATGATAATACATACCTAAATTATGTTTACATTTCCAACATTTATCTGATACATTTTTAAACATTTTTGCTAATCTTGCTGGAGGCAAGTGCCATCTATAAAACATTTTATACAGCTTTCTTTATACGCAGTTGACATTGTCAATTTATAATTTCTCTCCCATAATTTTTGCCATTTTTCTAATTCTATAACCAAAGTTTTTCGCCCACCTTATCATTGTCTCTTTAGTTTGTTCACTTTCCATCTCTAAAATTAACAAAAAAATTATACATTTTCTTAATTAATTTCTCATCAAAAGTTAATCTTATCAAATACAGTTTGTTCTTTATAGAATCCATACAGTTTCATATCTTTTTCATATCTATTTTGTATTTGTAAGCGTATCCACCATGACATGTTGATAACCTGATTTTCCAGCTTTTTTTTTATTTTAATGTCCCATCAATATAGTTTATATTTTCTTTCTTTTCTATTTTTCGTCAACTTTTTTTTTTGCATTATTTCCTTTTTCTTTGATTTATTTTTATTTTTTATTCCTTACTGTGTTACTTTGGGTTAGGTTTTTGTTTATTAAAAGTTTTAATAAAAATTATATATAAAACAGATTATGCAATTTTAAAAGAAAAACAAGCAATTTCAATTCTAATTCTTGAGCTGTTGTTCTTTTTCACATTATGCAGGAATAATAATAAACTTAATGGCCTGATATGGTTGCTATTGTGGGGGTGTGATTCAGAAAATGGTGAAAGAGAAAAAGGGGAGAAGTTCAATTGTGGCTTGAAGTGTAGGCGTATTGTGAGGAAGGTGCTAGCCAGGGTTCTTGTGGGTCAGAGAGGGCATTCCCCTGTGTGAGTGTGTGAGTGCGCACGCGTGCACGGGGGGGACTGGGGACTAGAACACTCCTCAATTATTGGGGGACATGCAGCTTATCTAACCCCAAATTGGAAAGAGAAAGGAGAGAAGCAAATTCCCCAAGTGACAAAATTTTCACAAGACAGGAAAGAGGCTGTCTTTGGCGAAATTCTAGTCTTTGGGGTAGACTGAGCAGAGAGGTTCTTCTCCCAAAGGAGACACAGAGGGCGATCAGCTACCTTGATCCAAGAAAAGGAAAGAAGTAGGACTAAGCACTCCTCCTCCACCACCACCTGCCCAGGAATGAGGAAGAGAGTCTGAGAGAGAAGCTTAAGAAACCAGGATCTTGTTGTTGATCTTATTTACCTAATGGTAAATAGCTCTGCTGTCTACAGAAAAAAAAGAAATATAAAAGCCTCCTCTGTCTAAGTTTCTCTGTGTCAATTGTCACTGTTGTAAATCTAAATATACCTCCAGTTATTTTATATCTCTCCCCACTTTCCTTCCTTTGTGGCATATAAAACATATGTTTTGTTTCTGAATACTGTAAAACATCTCTAATTTTTTAACCAACAAAACCAGAAAAGTTACCTGTAACCTGAACACCTTCAATAAGCACTAAATGCATAGCCACAAAATCCTGCCGCTTTCATCTAATACTTTAACTATTCAGCACTACTACCAGTTGAATCATGCATATAAATATGTAAATGTTATGAAATCATGTCAGAAAATCTTAAAATGATTAAACTGAGAAAAAGAATAGTCAGGGTAGGAAAAATATGTATTCACATTTAAACAAAGTGAAGAAAAGATGCTGATTTTTTTTCTTCTGCTGTTGTTGATTGTATTACATACAGTAGTAAAAATGTTGAAAATATTCCATGAATTGTGTTCCATTGCAGAAACATGACATTTCATTCAGCTTCAATTCTAAAATAATACAATTATTATGAGTCAATAATATGACTTGAAAGTAACTGTGATATCTCCTCCTTAGGCAATCAGAGATCACTTCAAGTCATCACAAAGATGTCTCTTAGTCATGCTTCAAAATGCATAAGACCTATTCTTCTATACAGCTGATATAGTCACTGGAAAGAATATATCATAATAAATTTGTTACTTTCTAAAGTGCCACACAAATTCTTTGTTGTTCTTCTGAGTTAATCATGACTGAGAACAGTCTGAATGATGCAAATATATAAGCACCACCCAATTTCAGAACGCTATTAGAATCCTGTGATAGAAATTATCCTAGTTAGGTTTTTCCAATTTTGCACAACAAGGTCCAGAATGATCTAACATACGGTAATAAGAATATAAAAGGTGCTCTGCTGGACTGGTACTCTAGTCCAACTAGTGTAGGATTCTGTTCTCACAGTAGCCAAACGATTGCACAAGGAAGGCCGTTACTCTTCCAGTGGACAGCTTCAAAAACAGTTGCCATCAAGGCTAATAGCCACTGATACTAATTCCACATGCAAAAATTTGAATGTCCATGATCCAGTATTATTGAGATACACACTGAATACCTCAGACCACCTTAAATTTAAAAAAAATGGTATTGCTACTGCCCCAAAGGGTAAAGAGACAGAAATTATATTCAACTGCTGTCAAGAATTGGAATAACTGGGAGAACTGCTCAGCCTGCTTATTCAGAGCAGTTTGCTCTGCAAGATTGCTTTGCTATGCTAAGAGATGAACCACAAACAACCTATAACAGACAGGGTATCTCAGTTTTTTTTCACATAGGGTAAAGAATGATGACAGGTGCTCAATAGGGTTTCTCAGAAGTGGGTACTGAATGGCCTTGAAGACTCCAACGAGCCAAGGGAGACACAGAGAATGCACAATTGTTGACCTCAAGAGAAGGTGATCCTAACTGCTTTATGACTACTAATGGCAGCTGCAAAAAAAAGACTGATTTCAATACTTAATGTTACTAAATATCCAACACCTTGCATATCCATATTTTTCTACTTTTCATAGTAATTTTATGCTTAGAACTTTATCTCCTAATGTTGTTGGCCAAACCATGAATTGACCCAACCAAATGCTGATAATTGGCAAAATAGCCAATTATCACACAAGGCTGAATATGGCAACCTGTTTATTTTATACTGCACACTCATGTGCTTTTAGGACTAAATCACAAATCCAAAGCCTCCAGTACACAAATTAACATAGCTTTTATACACTCTTGAAAAATAAAGGTACATGATTATTAGCACTTAAAGGCAACAACAACAAAGTATTCACATCCATGGTAGAGGATGGCCCTCCCAGAAGATAGGTTCATTACTAAAATATTACAGCTTCTGTCTATAAATGATAAGGCTGGTAATTAAATATTCAAAGCAAGCTAATTTATCTGCAACAGGAACTGTTGGCCTGGTATGAGTTCCTTGATAAGACTATCACATAGCTTTCCAAGAATTTTAGGGCAAAAGGATGAGCAAAAAGCAGCGGCCAAAGAGGAAACATCTAAAAACAAAATGAAGGTTTGTCAACAAAATGGGGCTTCTCTACCTAAAATTAGCTATAACCAGTCCTACAATGTCTAACACCTAATGTCAAATGTCAACATAGTAAAGATACTGCATACCTCAGTGACCATATTGAAAAATACTTTGTAGAACAAAGTTGATTTGGATTTGGTGAAGTATCGGAATTGCTAGATCAACTAGAAGTGGCAGAATTAAGTAACAGAGTTTGGCAGTTTATCCTACCTCAAAGAGTTGAGGATTCAGATACTACCACAATAACCACACCACACAGCTCACACCAATCTCTCATATATATAATTGCTTGACTTTTAGTTGTGATTTCACCCACCCCAATAAAAAGATTACACAGTAGTATCAATAAGTCAATAGAACTTCTGAATATCCAGTGTTTGCTCCCAATACTTATTTTAGTAATCAGGGGAAAAAATGTACTGGTCAGGGATGTTGTGCAGAGCTTTGGAGTGAAGGAAATGTAATCATTCAATTTGTTTGCTCTATGAGATGACCTCGTCCTCATTTGCCTTTTAATCCTGTCAAAAGTTTTTATGAAGTACTTTTCCCTGCCTCTTTTTTTCTGCTTTTCCAAACATGCATGTTTGCAATGATACTTATGTCATGAGCTTTTTGAGAGTGGGCGAGTAGATAAGCAAGAATTTCTATTTTTACAAGCATATTTAAAGCATAGTTCATGGGCTGGGTTTATTTATTTCTCAGAATCTCTTTCTGAAGCTACTCAAATTCTGAGGTGGTTTTGCTTATTACAGTTCTAGGTTTCAGCCTGAAGAGAGATTATAGTGGATATGCCTGAGTAAGCAGCAGATATAAACATTGAAGCCAGGTTAGAAGAGGAAAGAATGCTAGGAATACCATTATAAAATAATTCCATACATTAGGCCAATTTCACTAGAGAAGGTTGGTTTCTATTTCTCCTGAAACTGATATAGCATCTATAGCCTTCTACTTCTGTGAAAATATAATTCATCATCCCCCCAAATCCTAAGAATGGTAGATTAGGACTCTATTGTATGCTGGCTGGGGAATTCTAGGAATTGAAGTCTATACATCTTTTAAACTGTTGACAATGAGAAACACGTGGCGAATAGATTTATAACTCAACAGATTCTTCCTCTCTCCTTTGGAATATGTATTTTCTCCTCTGGACAATTCAGATACTGAACCAATTCTTACTTTTACATGATTAGTTCACACAAATCATGATTAGCAAGTACCAGAGAAATGGAAATATCAAAAAAAAACTAAGATATTGGTTCCAAATAAATCTACTACAATTTTATTATAATTAATATTATCCACAGTGGGAAGGTATGTGGCATTCCATATCAAAATTGCCATAGCAATGCATTTAATTAAGTTTCTTTAAAAAATCATGTAATTTATGCACTAAATTTGGGGCACTTTGATTGTACTGTATATGGATTATTGTGAATGACTTTAAGAACAATTCATCCATTAAATCTTTATTCATGAAAAATTACAAAAAAATTCAGCAATACATATTGACTGGGATTATTCAGTGCTTAATGGGAAAGGAGTAGAGGTGCTAATGTAAAATAACTCACTTGAGGGAATAGCTCTAATTTTAGGCCGATAATGCTAGGCAACAAATGAGGACGACTATAAGAGGGTAGAGGTTGCCCTGACTCCATTTTTCACCTCCATTCCTTTGTGTTTGCATTCTGCAGGTAACCCTGCAGCTTACAGGGAGGATTTACATAATCTGGCTCTTTACAAAAACTAACATTAGTACTGTAAATTATTTTGAACCAGTTTTCCAATATAAATAAAGGCAAACATTCCAATTCCAGTTCAATATTTTGCTAAATACAGTTGAATTTAAACATGCATAAGCTGGTCCCAAGAGGATACATGTAGGCATTTCGCAAAAGACCAACTACATACTGCTCATTATGCTGATCTGGCCAGAGCAGGGGTAGGCAACCTTGGCTCTTTTTATGACTTGTGGACTTCAACTCCCAGAATTCCTGAGCCAGCCATGTTGAGTGGAAAGGGAGAGGTTTCCAAGCTGAGCCATGCTGGCTCAGGAATTCTGGGAGTTGAAGTCCATGACTCATAAAAGAGCCAAGGTTGCCTACCCCTGGGCCAGAGGAATCCTTCAGTCTTCTTAAAATTTAGTTAACTCAAGTTCAAAATATCAACTCTGTTGTAAAGAAAATTTGAGTTTTCAAGGCACAGTACCATCTTGTGGTAATTATCAGTATTATTCCAAAAATAAGCCTAAATGAAATACTAGAAATATCAGCAAGATCACTTGAAACAGTGTATTTAAATCTATGACATATTTATTTTTTCAGTTTTGTAAATTTGGAGGGGTGGTTGTTAAAAACATACAACTGTTTCAAATATTTCATCTGGACAATGTTTTCAAATGTTCTTATCTACTAATCTGGAGGCTTTTCTGTGGGTATGGCTTCTGGACAAAATACAAAATCTAAAGAGTTGTCAGAATTTTAACCTAATACTACTTACTCCAGTTTATGTATTTATTACACAGAATACAACCATATAAATGTACTTTCTAAATTTTAAATAAAGATTTTATATTTATTGGAGAAAAGCATCTTCTAGTATCCAATACCTTAAATTCAAATTCAGTTAGAAATTATTCCAAATTCCATGAATTTGTCTCTTGAGGCATGATAGAAGTTCCAAAAACATATTACAAATTAGAGGAAACAGACAATAATCTTGTTGAGTTCTATTTTCTATTTTTTCCATTTTGATTAGTAGTGAAGAAAACTCAACCTGTGGGGTTTTTTTTACATTATTATGAGTTTTTTTTAATTATTAGAGTTTTTTAATTATTAGAGCAGTTCTTGCATCTGGTCGCTTTAAACTGATTCTTATCAGAATCCACTTTCTTGCTTCTGTTATCAGAATCCAAATTCTTGCTTCTATTTACTTCAAACAAAAAGAAACATTAATCAATGGCACTCTTTGTTTCTGAAAATATTGCCTAAAGAGGCCTCTTTCTCTTGGTCCCATCAGGTAATTGCATGAACTGAAGGATTAATATTCTTGTAGGAAAACTAAACATGCAAGATTTAAATACACCATTAGGAGACTTGAAAGGAGAAGTTAGGGACAGAAAACCTATGTAGTTATTAGGAATTGAAAACAACTTCATGGCACATAATCAATTTATATAATGGACAGGATCCTTACCAGCCTTTAAAATTACAGTGATATAATCTTCTTAGATGATGATGATAATAATAGAAGAAGAAGAAGAAGAAGAAGAAGAAGAAGAAGAAGAAGAAGAAGAAGAAGAAGAAGAAGAAGAAGAAGAAAGATGGAAGGACCTTGGAGGTCATCTAGTCCAACCCCCTGCTCAGGCAGGAAACCCTATACCATTTCAGGCAAATGGCTGTCCAGTCTCTTCTTAAAAACTTCCAGTGTTGGAGCATTCACCACTTCTGGAGGCAGGTTGTTCCACTGGTTAATTGTTCTAACTGTCAGGAGGTTTCTCCTTAGTTCTACATTGCTTCTCTCCTTGACTAGTTTCCATCCATTGCTTCTTGTCCTGCTTTCAGGTGCTTTGGAGGTATGAAGCCAGTGGGGCCTTATATTTGTAAGATGATCAAAATCGTTCTGAGAGTGTTTTCTACTTCAAATGTATGTACCATTCTTCATCTGTTCTAGGAAACTTTCTGTATCATCGTTATCAATACTATTACAGATGTTAAGGGTGCAACAAAACTCCAACATTCCTGAAAACTGTATTACAGGGGTGTCAAACTCAATTTCATTGAGAGCCGCATCAGCATTGCAGTTGCCCTCAGGGGGCCGGGTGGGTGTGGCCTGGGTGGGCATGGCCTACTGGGTGGGCGTGGCTAAAGTGCATAAGTGCATACTGCTAAGTTTGTAAGCCGCCCTGAGTCTTCGGAGAAGGGAGGGATATAAATGGAATTAAAATAAATAAAATAAAATAAGTATGGCCTTCTGGGTGAGCATGGCCAGTTCTACATCGTTCGCATCAAGGGTGCCCATGGGGGCCCAGGCAGGAGTGGGACAGATCTGAGGGTCTCTGGCAGGAGGAGGGTCTCTGGGCCAGGGCCAAGGCAGTGGGGGCTGTTCCCTCACTGTTTCCAGGATGGCTGGATGGCCCACTTCATGGGCCGGATCTGGCCCCTGGGCCTTGGGTTTGACATGTCTGCTGTAATATGCTCAGACAACTCCAAAGATCCTGCAAGCTGTTAATATAACACAGCATAGTGAATATGTACTTTACAAAACGAACCCATAAATCTTTTCAGCCCCCTTTTTTTAGGTTTTATCATTCTATTCAAAAATTACCAGGGAAACTAACATACAGTAAATCCCTCGTTATTATTTCGAACTACGAGAACCACTGAAAGAACGGGAGGCCCTTCTTTTAGCTATCTTCCTTAGCAACAGAGGACTACATCCCCCAGGATTCCATACACCCATACTCAATGAAACCATTGTCAGTCGGGAGCCCTGGCTTCCAACAGTTGTAATACCCCGCGGAAGACACAACCGGAACTTACGTAGCTTCGCTCCGGAAGTAGTCTCCGGGACCCTTTCTAGGAGCCGGTGTGGGAAAAGGAAAAGGAGAGTGCCTCTTCGCCACGTGCGAAGCGCTCGTGAGTATGGCTACCTTTCTCGTGGAGGACTTGCTGGCGCGCGCCGAAGAGCGCGAGGCGGAGACCCAGCGCAGCGTGGCGGTGCATAAGGAGCTGGAGTTGGAGTTCGACGTGGGTAACTTACTGGCGGTGGATAAAAATCCGGCTCCGCGCGCCCTCGCGCGAGTCACCTCGGAGCGCGAGTCCCTTCTGCGCGCTTTGGCCCGGGATAATACTCAGTTGCTGGTGGGCCAACTGTGGGCGCTGCCGTCAGAGCGGGTGGATGGGGGCGCGGGGCCGGTGGTGGCCCGCCTGCCCGAACCCTCAACGCGCTTACCCAGGGAAAAGCCGCTGCCCAAACCTCGGCCGCTCACAAAATGGGAGCAGTTCGCTCGCCTCAAAGGCATTCGCCCGACGCGCAAGAAGCGCGGCACGTTGGTCTGGGACGAAGCCGCCAAAGAGTGGCGGCGGCGCTGGGGTTACCGCCGAGCTGGCGGAGATCCCTCCCGCGACTGGCTCTTGGAAGTGCCAGACTCGGCCGACCCGATGGAGGACCAGTTCGCCAAGCGGCGCCAGGAGAAGCGGGAGCGGGTGGCGCGCAACGAGCTCAATCGCCTGCGGAACCTGGCGCGCGCTCACCGGGGCGCGGCCGACCTCCACCCGACGGGCCACCAAGACCGGGCCGAGATGGGCCGCGTCTCCGCTGTCGCTCGCGTCTCCACCGCCTCCCGCGGCCGCTTTCAGCCTCGCCTTCCCAAGGAGCCCGCCGTCGCGCAGACTAACACAGCCCGCGGAAAGAAGCGTAGCTTCCAGCCGCTGCTGGGAGACCTTGAAGGGGAGAAGAAAAGGCACCTGGAGTTAGCCCGCAGCCTGAGTAGCAAGAAGCCGCTCCTGGACCTGACCCGTGCGGTCAACAAGCAGCTCCGCGAAGAGGAAACCGAAGCTGCCAGAGGCAAAGGCAAAAAGCGCGACCAGCGGGGCAAGAGAGCTCGGCGACAGCAGCAGAGGTCTGGAAACGCCAGGAGCAAGAGAAGCGGAGGAGCTGGACGCAGAGGGAATCAGGGGGGATCTGGAAGCATCAACAGCAAAAGGAAAAGAAAATGAACTTTCACTGCCTGGGGTTACATTGCTATCCCAGCTAAATAGCTGTCTGAAGCAGTTTATTTTACGTAAGGCTGCAATACAGTGTGGATTTGCTAAGTTAAATATTATTCTAACTTAACATTGGCCTTTAACCCCAAAAGAACTTTGTGGGACCTGACTAAAGAATGTATAAAGACATTAGCAATAAAAACAGTATATAAAGTTACCTTTGAATGAGTACTCACTTGAAGAAACGTGATAGTAGGTGTTACAGTTCAGACAATGCCTTTACTCTGAATTGGAATGACTTCAAAGAATAGGACTTTAAAGGAGTTGAAGTAGAAGGACTTGTTTTGTTTATAATAAAGTCCTAATATGCCTTGTTTCTTTTAAATGAGAATGGATACCTCTCAGGAGATGAGCTGCACTGTTATTTTTCTGTATTTCTTTTGCATGTATCTGAATTACAGTATATCCATTGTCAGCCAGGATGAAGGCAAATCACTAGAATATTGTGTTTATGGTAACTCAATGCATACAAAATGTCAAATTTGTCTCATCAAAATACCATTTTCATCATTTTTGACACTATGAATCCTGATTTCAAAAAAACTAGATTCTGTATCGGGGTATGTGTATGTACTTGCGCACTACAGCAAGATTGAAGACATTTTTTTAAAAAAAACTGGTTTTCTTATGTAAGTTGTTTTTCTGCTGCCCTTAGGAGAAAGGAGTCATAAAATCTTAAATTTAATCATCACAATGATAACTTCTTCCCAACAAGCCCAACTTTATTAAAAACATATATGCTTTATATGTTAAAAATGCCAAAGTAATTTACAGGAAAATAAAATCCAGATGGAGTCAATGGTTGGGAAAGGTGAGCATAACTTTTTTATATGTTTTTAAAAGATGGACTAAATGTATAATAGGGCCTAGTACAGGAATGTCAAACTGCTGGCCCAGAGGCCGGATGCATCATGCAGAAGCCATGCCCACCCCATTGCCGTCAATGGCAAAACAGTCCCAATACGTTGCGCAACGTCATGTGACATTGCGAGTTTCACATATCTGGCTTAGTATATCACAGAAAGGAACAACAGAAGGCCCGTGTCTATATTACCGTAATCTACAATTAAAGATTAGACTTGACTAATTCTATTTTAAAACAAATTAGATATAGGTGTGTGTGTGTGTGGTAAGAAATTCTAGTTAATGCTCTAGCATGGGGGGGAGGGAGAAAGGATAGTTCCATGCAAGTGGCAAGCAAGCTTTGGCGCATGCATCTCCATTTATGTGAGTAGTCAAGCACACCTGCAGCTCATGCACTACTTGCACAAGTGAGAATTCAAGTGAAACATGAGGTAACAAATACAGATATTTAAACTTCATACCCACTTTTATATTTTGAAATAAAATATTCTTTGAGCTTTAATAATCACATCTTGCAAATTAATCTTGAGGCTTTTGGTGACCAGAGCCTAAAGATTCATTTTTTAAAAAAAAAAATCTACAAAGTGATCAATTCTAATTGTACCACTTTATTGACATTATGTTTCTCATTAAACATGAATCAAATTGGTTGTACATTTAAACACCCGTATTTAAACAAATGACACAGATTGTCTCTCTGAACATAAAAATATGCTATTTTATATGCAACTTTCCTTGGAGGGTGGGACCTAATTTTATTAGAACAATACATTGTATGAAAAAGTGTTGGTGTATGGAATTAAGAATGGTATATGCTATTTTTAAAGAAATTAAATTTTTTAGTCCCACCTTTTATATATATGTTACTGTCTATGTGTGAAATTAGGCATTGTACAGAATGTCTAGGACAGCTGGCTCAGGAATTCTGGGAGTTGAAGTTTACGAGTCATAAAAGCCAAGGTTGCCTACCCCTGATCTAGGAAATCTACAGAATGCCAAAAATAGGACATCAAAATATGAAAGCCTTAATATTTCAAACATTTTCTAAGGCATTCTATGCAATGCCAAAAGCCAAGTGTAGAGATGCTAAAAACTACACATCCCAAATAAGGGGCTAGACAATTAGCAGTCCAATTTTCTGGCCCTATAATACCCCCACATGTAAATCCACCCCTTCTATGTATAGGCACAATTTTTTTTGCATGAGCTAAGAAGCAGCCTATACCTCCAAAGAACACAAGATTTTGTTAACAGCATTCATACCAATGCTTAACCATGGTTTATGCAATCCAATTTTGCTGTGGTCACGCAGCACAATGAACCATAAGCTAAGCCATCAGGCTGAGATAAGAAAACTGTTTATATATGGCTGGCTAGTTTGTGGTTTAATAGTGTCGTGGTACTGTAAAGCACTCAGCGTCAGTTAAGATATTAAAACGGACCCAGCACCTGTGGGAAAACGCTAGATGAAAAAGGTAAGGTACCCACCAACTCGGTCTAAAGTTTGGAAGTGTCCAACAGTCTGTAAAAGAGGAACGCATCGCTATACTGTTCCGGACCTCGGTCCCAAACCCATTCCGCTTCTCAGACCACCATAGGAACAACCGTTTCTTCTTTTCTCTTTACTCAATTTGTCCTAACTTCGCTTTCCCGTCGTCCCTTGCAGAGTTGCAGCAGTCATGGCAGGAGGAGGACGCGAGAAGGTGGCTCGTTTGCTGAAGCAGCTGCACCTGGCAGCGTGAGTGTTTGTCCCTTAGTTTCTTGCTTCTTATGGGAGCGTCTGGCAAAGGCAGCTTGGTTTACTTTCCGTGAAACTTGAATCAGGCTTGGAAGCTTCGTTTGGGAGCGTCTGGCAAAAGCAGCTTGGTTTACTTTGCAAGAAATTTGAATCAGGTTTGGAAGCTTCGTTTCTTTACGGCGTTAAGAAAAACAAAACCGCAGCAAACATTTCTTGTAAGAAAAGACTTGAGAATTCTACAGGTCCTAAAGCCAAGTTCGGGGATAATTATCTTTGGAAGACGATACCTTAATTTACTCATTTCCATCTAGCGTCCTGCTAAGAGAGAGACGGGCAGAATACTAGTCTCTTTCAGAAAGTTATTTGATCAAGCACAGAAATGGACTTTGGTTTATATGTAACATCTCATTTTTGAATACAAAAAAAGAGAAAAGAATTTTAAAAAAACGAAATGGACTTCGGTGCATAGTGAAACTGAGCAGCAGCAACAGATAGAAAAGCTGTAATTTACAAATGGAAACAAAACTTATTTAAAATTATTCATGTACTGAATGTATACCTACCCTCTGCAGCATATGCACTCTGGATAGAACTGCAATATTTTTGGTGGGGGATGCAATATTGAAATATAAAATATAGTAATTAAAGTGCCATACTAACATTTTTTTCACAGAAGAAAAATGAAACTAATTAGTAATTGTTCACCATCAAGATATTTTCCTATTTAATTTTTTCCTTTTTAAAAATATAAATAAAACAACTCATGTAAACATCTCTATTGGAGGAGAGCAATGCATTTTTAACAAGAACTGAATGATATTTCTTCAAAAATGTGCAGGTATAAATGGGCTAGAGAAAGTAGGTGGAAAGTGTTGACATGAGAGACAGCCATATTTATTGAATCCTGTTTTTTTAGGTTGATACAAAATAAATGACTATGAATCTAAGTAGTGCACAGGTCCAGGAGCAACAAGCCTATGCAAAATAATAAACACGTAAGAATTCAGTAATTGAATAAGTAGCTTTAAATTATATGCACCACTGCTTGTAAATAAATTCCGTAGGAGCCAATGAAACTGTTCTACAAACATGGTTAGGAAATGTGAAATATAGCAAAGATAAACTACCATTAATAGACGTAATAAGTAACTGGGGATAAAGTCTTACATTGCAAATGAATGTAAATTGCCTCATTTTAAGCCCTGTTTAAATTTAGGTTCAAATTAGATTGTGATATTGTACAATTATTGACATTTCAATAAAAAGTAATTGCCACTAGGTGGCAGAATGTGCTTGTGAATTAAAGCTATCAATTGTTTCTATATACAAAGTTGATATTTCCTTTCAATACTTCGTTACAGTAATCATTTTACTTTTTTTCTTTTCAATAGATGCATGTGTCCAGCTCATTCTCACACTTACAGTCAAGGTGAACTGTTATTTTGTGTGTATATCTATGTCAGTACATTAATTATTCCCTGTTCCAAGTTCTACAAATATTAAATGACTATTATGTAGAATAATAATTTTACTAAGTAAACCAGGTCAGTATATTTTTCAAGAATTAAAATCTAAGGATTGATTGACAGCACATTGTCAGCAAATTGTCATGCTGTGTCTGGTGCTGCATCAGAATCTTTACATTTGAGGATAATGTTTGTCCAGGAAGGCCTAGCCTTATTGGGAGAAAGTGCTTTTCATTCCACATGGTCAGTTACTTAGATGAGTTGCACAGTGTCTAAGAGTTTAGAAAAGGTGCAGGTTGAAATCTTAGAATATGTGCTTCTTTGAGTCAAAACTGAAGAAACAAATCCTCCTGATTGGACATTCATACAATGATATTTATGTAGGATGTGTTGTTGTTAGTTGCGAAGTCGTGTCTGACCCATCGCAAACCCATCGACAACATTCCTCCAGGCCTTCCTGTCCTCTACCATTTTCTGGAGTCCATTTACTACTGAAGTCCATTTACTACTCCTACTGCTTCAGTGACTCCATCCAGCCACCTCATTCTCTGTCGTCCCCTTCTTCTCTTGCCCACAACATTTCCCAGCATTAGGCTCTTCTCCAGTGAGTCCTTCCTTCTCATTAGGTGGCCAAAGTTTTTGAGTTTCAGCTTCAGGATCTGGCCTTTTAAAGAGCAGTCAGGGTTGATCTCCTCTAGGACTGACTGGTTTGATCGCCTTGCAGTCCAAGGGACTCGCAGGAGTCTTCTCCAGCACCATAGTTCAAAGGCTTCAATTCTTTGGCGCTCAGTCTTTCTTATGGTCCAACTTTCACAGCCATACATTGCAACTGGGAAGACCATAGCCTTGACTATTTGCACTTTTGTTGGCAGGATGATGTCTCTGCTTTTTAATGTGCTGTCTAGATTTGCCATGGCTTTCCTCCCTAGGAGCAAGCATCTTTTAATTTCTTGGCTGCAGTCCCCGTCTGCGGTGATCTTGGAGCCCAGGAAAATAAAATCTGTCACTACCTCCATTTCTTCCCCATCTATTTGCCAGGAATTAAGAGGGCCGGATGCCATGATCTTGGTTGTACCAACTCTGTTTCTGAAATGCTGTTATTTTTTAATTATATATTGAAAGACGATGTTTTTATACATAATAATGTTATGCATAATAATTATACAGGTAGTCCTCATTTAATGACCACAATTGGGGCTGACAATTCAATCACTAAGTGATGTTGTTAAGTGAAACATGTTGTTGTGCCGGACTTACAACCACAGCTGTTAAGTGAAATATGTTACTATGACTTGTGGTCTTACTGCCAGCTTCTCCACTAACTTTGCTTGTTGAAAGTCAGCTGTGAAGCTCACAAATGCTGACACTGTCATAAATGTGTGTCAGTTGCAAAGCACCTGAACTGCAATCATGTAACAGTGGGGATACTGCAATGGTGACAAGTTTGAGCACCAGTCATAAAGTTACTTTTTCAGCATCATAATTTTAAACAGTTACTACATAAGTAGGACAGTCATTAACCAAGGATTACCTGTATTTTTCATTATCAGCTTAACTTAAATATCAGAAGAAATTGCTGACTACAATAGGGAATTAAAGAAAAAAAATCATTAGAACAAAGCAAAAAAAATCCAATTACTCCATTGCAAAGTTCCACATTCTAAAGTTTTGTTAAGAGTCATCTCTGATGGCTTAACTCTGTAATCCATTTAGAACATTTTGCTTCTTGGGTAGGTTAGAAGCATGAGGGAAGGCAGACTTAATTTTATACTTTGATTGCAGCTGAATTGCTAATTCATCAACTCTTATGATTCTAGGAAAATCAACTCTGGACATCCTGAGAAAAAATATAGACTCACTTATTACATTTGTGGGGGAGGGGGGGAGCAATTTGGCTGTGTTCTTACAATGCTCATCTTTGAATCAGTGAATAGTTGAGTAGCACCCAATCTTATGGCAGTGGTGGATGTTAGAAAATGTGGGATCAATCAGTTTATAAATGAGATCATTCAGATCCATATATAAGCTGCCTAGAGGAAGAGCAACACATATATATTACAATAATTCTTGTATTGTTGAATTAAATAATTTGTTTCATTGCAAAATTTCTATACAGCTTCCACTTAAAACGAAGCAGGTTACAATTAAAACAATCAGTTCAAACAATAATTGAAGCTGGTCATTTACAAAGCAAAACTTGCTGGTTATTTATTTTGTTTTTGTTTATTTCCTGCCTTTATTATTTATAAATAACAAGGTGGTGAATATGCTTCATATACCTTCCTTCTTCTATTTTCCCCACAACAACCCTGTGAGGTGGGTTGGGCTGAGAGAGTATGGGTATGTTATTTTGCTTTTGCTCTTCCTGCCACTTTGCATAATTTAATGAAAAAGCATTCTATACAAATTTAAAAATAAATAAATATTAAACCAGAGTAATAAATGAGATGATAAAAGAGTGCTTTATTGCGACTCCTCTTCAGAAACATTTTGTTTCAAAAAATACACATATTCCAAAGAGAACAATATATATAATTTTCCAAGACCAATAAAGTCTTTAACAAAAGCTTAGCTCTACCAGATAATATAATAGCAGGATTTCTATTGTATCATATAAAGAAAATAGTGGAAGTGGCTTGGACATGTTGTTGGGATGTCAAATTAATCATAGAAACTATTGCAGACTCAGACATTAGAGTAAGCCAACCGTGAGCAGAACTGATGAGAGAGCGTAACAAGCAACCCAAAGACAACAGGCCTAAGTGCAAATAGAGAAACAAGAAATGATTCTATATTAATTATTGGGGTTATCACTTCACTGTACCCCAAGACTTATTAATAGGCTTATTATCATGGCTTAATGCTTGGCCATAAATTCAGAAACTAAATATGGAATGCAATTTTTAGATAGAAGTGGTTTGACTGGGCAAGGGAACCAATGTCTCACTTTTTGTATAGGAGAGGATGGATGGATTTCTCTCTGTGTGCTGCATTCTGGAAAAAAAAGTATGGCCAGATTGGCTCTAGACTTAGCTAGAAAGCAAAATTATTATAAAGATGGTTATTATAAAGGTGAGTACTATTTCTATCAATGGGTCTACTTTAAATGTAGCTAGGTCCAGAAATAAGGACATACTGTATTTGGAAGGGAAGTGCAAATATGGAAGGGAAGGGGAGAGAAAAACTAATCCATTATTTGAAACATAGTATACCCCAGTAGTGGGTTAAGCCAATATTAAGCCTGCTTATTATTGACATACCCATAGTTCAGAGGCAGGGGGATTTTTGTAGGATGTTCTATTAGTGCCCCAGAATACACACTTAGAATGGCCAAGCTAAGCAATGTGCCTGCTCAGATTTCCTTTGTGCCTTCCAGTTTCCTGACTTACCTGATCTTTGTGAGGGTTCATTTAAATTTAAATGAAATTAAATGGGAAGATGGCAGTCTACAAAGTGCCAGTCTTAGGCCCAGAGGTGTTCTTAAAATTAAAAATAGTACCTAAAAAGTTGAATCCCTGGAGTATTAGAATATCAGAAAATAAATTCAAAAAGGTAGTAGAGAGTCATCATGCCAATTTTCTTTCTGGTAAATGCTTGCTTTGTGATTGGAAATGCCTTTATGATGGTTGTTATATGTCTTTTCAGTTTCCATGACAGGGTTGGTATTTTATAGATTTGCCTTCACCTCAGGTGAAATTCTTAAAACATTATAGAACCCCAAATGCAATACCTATTCCAGTAGATTTTCTGTGGTTTTCCATAAACTAAAAAGCAAGCTAACTCCATTGTTTTCATTCCAGGTACTAAAGACATTGCTTTGGGGAAAACGGACTATGCCTTTGAGGTAAAGACAGTAAACAAACTGCTACTTGTTGAAAGGAACACTTCCATTAGTTATATTAAAAAGTAATTTTTGTGTGTATACTTTCATAAACTATTTTTACTGAAATATATTTTTCTTGATTTTTCCAGATGGCCGTTTCCAATATCCGATATGGAGAGGGAGTTACTAAAGAAGTGGGAATGGTATAGAATAGCCTCTAATATTTCCAGAAAGTAGTTAGTTAATTCTTTTTAGAAAAGGAGGAAGAATTTTACATGCATTATATCTATATCACATAAAACAGAATTCTAAAATATCTTTTTGGCTAGGTCAGCTAAGAATTGCAAGATTTGAATCGAATATGTATGGAGATACTCTGGGAAAGGTTCCTTTGGGTTTTTGCAACATTGCAGTCAAGGAATTAATTATTATACTCAGATAAATCAGTTTCTATACTAAGGGTAATCTCAGTTTTCTAAGTTCTAATCCTGCATTGCATAGCTAAAATAATTAGATGTATGCACAAAAGAAAACTGTTCATAAGCTGTAAAACTACTATATAAGTATCATGCTTCCCCAAAAGTAAGGCCTACCCCTAGCTTGATTTTGGGGGGTGGGCCTAATATAAGCCCTACCCTAAAAATAAGCCCTAGTTATGGGGTGAGACATACACTTAAAAATCAAGCTAGGGCAAGGGTAGGGGTGTGGATCTGTCCAACGTGTCCTGCACCCACTTACCTTGCAGCCAGGCCTCTTCGCCAGCTCACTTCTTCTGCAACTAGGCTTCTTCTGCAGCCAGGCCTGCTTTCTCAGTCACAGGCCTTTCCAGGCGGCCTGTGCAACCAAAACCAAACTATGGATTAAGTCCATAGCTCAGTTCTGCAAGACCCCTGCAGCCAAGGACCGAGCTATGGATTGAATCCATAGCTCAGTACTTGGCTGAATAGGCCTTCTGGAAAGGCCTGACTGCAAAATGCAGGCTGGAATACAGCTGCAGAATGAAGCTGCTCCTTTGGCCCAAGAAGAAGTGGACCTGCTGGGCGGGACTCTCAGTGCCGGAGGTAAGTAAAACATCCCCCGAAAATAAGACCTAGTGCCTCTTTTGGAGGCAAAAAAAAAAAAGACCCAGTCTTATTTTTGGGGGAACACGGTACTCAATAGATATTAAATATTACGAGGAAATAAAGTTGAAAACAAGGGGGGGGATGGTGAAAATTAAGTATTTGTAATCTAAGCAATAGTTTTCAGTTTTGAACTATTTTGATTTAGATCCAGTTTCTCAACCCAGCTGATAAAGACTAGATTTTTCAGTAACAAAGCTTCTTCAACTGGTGCTCTCCAAGATGCATTGGGACTATACTCCCAAGAATTCCCAGTCAATATAGGAAATTTCTGAGGTGGTAATCCCAGCACAACTGGAAGGCGTCCAATTGGAAAAGATGATACGATAGATATGTTTTAAGACTATATTGATCTGTTAATGATTGTTCCCATTTCAGAAATCCATATAAAGATCAAAGTTAGAGACAATTTGAGAGTCCTACAATGGGCAGCCAACTACCAATTTGAATATTTAGCATTTTATGACGAAAGGCCATTTTCAGATTTGTCTTCCCCCCCTCTTCGCTTTCTTTGTTTTAACTACATTTTCATTTACTATAGGACTTGCAGAATTGGGGTGCTAAAAAAGTTTGTGTAATGACAGATAAGAATCTTTGTCAGCTTCCTCCCATGAGAGCAGTGTTGGATTCTCTGACAGTCAATGGTATAAGCTTCCAAATCTATGATAATGTAAGAGTGGAGCCCACAGACCAAAGGTATTTATTCTTTCCTATGTTTGTGCAGCCTACAGGAATAATTAGACAGATGGAGAAGCTGTGCACTCTAGATATTACTATGACTCCTAGCATAGGGGGGAGGGGTTAAACACATTGTAATACTTTATAAAAAGTATTTATAAAGTACTTTATAAAAAGGGACGCAGTGGCTCAGTGGGTTAGGACGCTGAGCTTGTTGATCAGAAGGTCGGCAGTTTGGCGGGTCGAATCCCGAGTGCCACATAACAGAGTGAGCGCCTGTTACTCGTCCCAGCTTCTGCCAAGCTAGCAATTCGAAAGCACGTAAAAATGCAAGTAGAAAAATAGGGACCACTACGGTGGGAAGGTAACAGCATTCCGTGCGCCTTTGGCGTCTAGTCATGCCGGCCACATGACCACGGAGACGTCCTCGGACAAGCGCTGGCTCTTCGGCTTTGAAATGGAGATGAGCACCGGCCCCTAGAGTCGGAAACGACTAGCACGCATGTGCAAGGGAATCTTTACCTTTACTTTTTAATACTTTATCAATTGTGAGTTGAATAAGTGTAAAATATTTTTTTTCATTTCAAGTTTCCTAGATGCCATTGAGTTTGCAAAAAGGGGGGAGTTTGATTCCTATGTTGCCGTAGGCGGGGGTTCAGTCATAGATACTTGTAAAGCTGCAGATCTCTATGCATCAAGTCCAAAATCAGATTTCTTAGATTACGTCAATGCTCCTATTGGAAAAGGCAAGCCTGTTACAGTCCACCTCAAACCTCTGATAGCAGGTAAGGAAAAGCTCTGGACTAGGGTTGATTGTAAAACAATAGAGCTTGTGTGATAGGTTTGAGTTCTCATTTCATTACTTGAATTGGTTTTGTAAACTGGATCTGATTCTCTGAGCTATTTGGGGAAATCACACCAAGGAAATACTCACATAGCTAGAGAACCTTTCTAACAATAACAGATACTTTTCATTATAATAGGCTACTGTGCTCAAGGGTTTACTCTCACTCTCATTTCGCAATTATTTTTCCCCCTAGTTTTGACTGTTTTTTCCCCATAATGATTCTACATAATGATATTATATTCCTCCTAAGGCAGATGCTGGGAAATAATATAGCAGCTGACAACCTTTTATAGGCTGTTTGATAATTCACCATGAATTGATTGGTTTTATTGATGAGTAAATAACTTTTTTATATGTGCTGTTGAATTCTAGATGTAGCTGCTACAGCTTTTGGGGTAATATAATCATAAACCAACAGTACCTGAGGGCAGCACGTTCCCCACCTCTGATGTACGTTATTGTGTGTGTAATGATATGCAGCTGAATGTACTATTAAATTTAATTTGCTCTTTTTCAAAGTTCCAACAACAGCTGGAACTGGAAGTGAAACCACTGGAGTTGCTATTTTTGATTACAAAGAACTAAAAGTAAAAACTGGTAAGGGTACATATGCATATATTTTTATTTTATAATACCTCTTGGCTTTCTTTAAAAAAATTCTGAAATTTTATTTAAATCTCAGTAATATTCTTAATTACTTGAAAGTGTCAAATACTTTGCATAGTCTAAATCATTTTAACCATTATTGCAAAGTCTATTTAGAAAGCTCTCATTTCTAGGTATACATATATATATATATATATTTCTATATTTAGGCATTGCTTCTAGATCCATTAAACCTTCTTTGGGTATTATTGACCCATTACACACTCTCCATATGCCAGAGCGGGTGGCAGCTAATAGTGGGTTTGATGTGCTTTGGTAAGTATACTTTATACAACTTTTTAGTTATATATTAGATAACTTCACAATTTGGGACCATGTTGTGATGATACTATATGTGGAAATGACCTTGGGAGACATGAGCAAAATATGTAGCATAGGAAATGGTCTGATAAGAGGCAACTCAGTCCACAGGTAGGGGAAAAGCATGGGAAGCATTTTAGAAGAGAAGCAAAGCAGAGTTTCAGTGAAACAGGTTGGCTGACCCTTGGGTATAGTTTGTGCATCCAACAGGTTGTGGTATTGAGGCTCTCAGATGGAATCATGAAGTTTATTGGTTTTGCCTTACATACAAGCAAGATAGTCATATTTAGTTTGGAATGAGGTCTAGTTTTTGCCTCATTAACTACAGTTCCAGCTCTAGTTCCATGCATATAAACAGAAGTCTCTCTGAGGACAAAAAGGTGGAATAAGTAGTCCATTTGACCCCATCAGAACAAGACCTAGTTATCTTTTATTGAATTATACTGTACTTCAATTTCTTTTGTTTAAATTCACCTTAATGAGTTATGAGGGAATATTTTTGTCCTGAAGAGTCATAAAAGAAGCATTAGGAAAACATTCATTCTCTCCTAACCAAACCCTCTATGTCAGGACTTTTCAACTGGTGGTACACGTACCACCTGTGGTACATTAGCACGTGGCAGGTGATACGCGGCCCTGCCCAACCAAGTATAGTAGGGAAGGGAACGAGCCAGCACAGCTCAGGACTTACTCTGAGAGAGTCCTCAGGAGCTACAGGGCGGCTGGGGCGAGACAAAGGCCCCAGGCTCACTTCCAGCTCACCCGAATGAGAAAGGAGGAGGGGGGCAGAGACAGGAGAGGCTATAAAAGGAGGCAGTTTGAGTGGGAGAGGAAGAGAGAAAAAAAGAGGCAGCTTTGGGAGGAGGCGGAGTCAGCTCTAGCTGCACCAAAGGGAAAGAAGGAGGGTGGGGGAGAGGAGAGGAGATCAAGCAGGCTGGCCATGAGCCGATCTACAACTGCTGTGGCAGCCATCCGTGCTAGTAGCAACAAACGGGCAAGAAACACAGCGGGGGAGGGTCGCCCTCCACGAGGAATGAAGAAAGGCAGCAATGAAGAAAGGCAGCATCGGCTGGAGGTGAGGCAGGGAAGGAGGTAGGGAGATGGATAGTGGAAAGATTCTTATGTGCTTTTGTGACTTTGAAGTTCTGGGATTTGTGCAATGTGGGCTTAAGGAGTGTTTGGCAATTTCTGTTTGGCTGATGGCTGATGTCTTGTGTTAACTTCTATTGCTCTGCTATTGTTAGCTGTAAATTTTGCTGCAAAGGATTTTGAAGTATTTTTCTCCTGAATGGATTTTGCCTGTAGCACACCTTTACTTACTTATGAATGGAGGCTGGGAGGCTGCCTTAGCCAACAGCCAGTATTTACTACATTATTTTTTCTTCCTTAAGTGCCTGCTGCACTCCTTAACTTTCCTTTGTAGCCAGTAGCTAATTCTTAAAGGGGAATGCACCTTTTTAAGCTTGTTCACTCAGCAGCTTGTCTTTTCTGTCTCTGGAAGCTTTTCCTTGTTTGATAAATATATGGAAGAGAGAAAATATGGGGGAGTTCAAATTCTTCAGAAGGAGATGAGAATGAGAAAGAGGGAGGGAGGGAAGGAAGGAAGTCCCGCCTTAGCACTTGGCCACCAGCAGCCCTGCCATTGACTTTGCTTGTCAAAAGGTTGCAAAAGAGGATCATATGACCCTGGGACCATCATAAATATGAACCAGTTGCCAAGCATCCAAATATAAATCACATGACCCTGGGCATGCTGCAATGGTCATAAGTGTGAAAAATGGTCATAAGTTATTTCAGTGCAATTGCAACTTTGAACAGGGTTTTTTTTGGTCATCAAGTTTTTGACACCTTGCTAGGTGGTACTCGAATATTGCCATATCCTAAAAGTGGTACAATCGGTGAAAAGGTTGAAAAGCCCTGCTCTGTGTAGTTTATTGGTAGCTCAGTACAATGTATGACTTCTGTGATATTTGGGGAAAAGTCGCACTAAGTCTAAATATGAAGAAAGGTTACCATTTTACCATTTGAAAAAGGTCAGGAACAGTAATTGATCTTCTGCTTTCCCAATAATATTGATTTGCAAATCCTTATAGGAGACAATCCATAAATTCAAGTTCTTATGTATTTCTCCCCACTTCCCCATTCAACCTGCCAGCCATGCTCTTGAATCCTACACTGCTCTTCCCTACAACCAGCGCAGCCCTTGTCCTTCAAATCCAGTGAACCGGCCAGCTTATCAAGGAAGCAACCCCATCAGTGATGTCTGGGCTGTGCAAGCATTACGGATTGTTTCTAAATACTTAAAGAGGTACAGATCTTCAAATGACCTTTTATCCTTATATGGATTCTTAAGTCCTATAATATTCTTCACCAGTAGTAAATAATGACGAAGAGAATAATAAGCAGGCTACTTCCTGAAATAAGTTTATAAAGAACAAATAAAAGCTTGCAGTAATATGGTGCTGTCTGGATATGTTAGATTACAAATCCCATTGTTCCCAGCCAAATTTTTGAGGATTGTGCAGCGCATCAGATTACTGAATGACTGGCTGTTACGAAGCCTAACTAAGCAAATCTGACACATCACAAAAGTTGGATACTCGTAGTCCTCCTTACTAAGCAAGAACACAAAACTTTCATGATACTAACTCGGAACAAATGCAATGTATCACACTCTTGATCAAGAAAGTTTGAGTTTCTTCTCCAACATGTACATTTTGAATATTGATAGTGGTAGTTGTATTATCCTTTCTTCAGGGAACAAGGAATGTAAATGACCTCCTTCCACTCATCAAGGATTCCTCAAAAAGTTCTATCAATATATGTAGGTAGATGAAGAAGCACCCTCAGTTCACTGGTTCTTTTATCCATTTTCTGATAAAATGAGTACCCAGGAAGCTATTTCTGTAGATTAAATAAGTTGTTTGGACAGTCTGCTGCTGTCCATTCCTGCTTGCAGAGCATTTCCTATCAGAAGCTATGGTACCTAGCAGTGCTATAACCATCACTTATCCTCATTTCTGCATAGTAAAGCTAGTGATGTTTATTATGTATGAAAAAATGAAGAGCAATAACGTGTTAATACTACAAGAACTCTTCTACATATGAATATATCTGCTTCCTTGAATAAAATATTTTTATTATGGGCAGAGCCATAAAGAATCCAGAAGATCAAGAAGCAAGATTTAACATGCATCTGGCAAGTGCTTTTGCTGGCATTGGGTTTGGAAATGCTGGTGTACATCTTTGGTAAGTTAAGTACATCATTTTTGTTTGTGCTAACATAACAAATGCTTGGCAAAAATCGAAAGGCTTCAAAATAACACAGGGAAATTCATTTGGGCTTTGATTATATCACCATTATTAAAAGTCCCTTTGCACAACTGAAATGAAAACAAACTTTGGCTGAGAAGACTGGGAGATGAGGCACTCAGATATTTTTTGTGTACCTTTTTCTGGACAATTACATTATTATTAACTTGTATCTGTCCAAATTGTTTACAGGATTTCTTTATTCCATAATTTGGTACTAATTGAGGTTCTTTGTTCTCTCCAGCCATGGCATGTCTTATCCAATTTCCGGTTTGGTGAAGAATTATAAAGCAAAGGATTATAATGTGGATCATTCTTTAGTGGTAACAATTTAATATACCCATTAGTCCTTTGTCTATAATGATGTAAATTTATTACTATCATTTTTCAGTGAATTCTGTTGATGATTATCAGTAATATAAGTTGCCTAAATAAAATGTACTGTGCTTTGCTTTCCTTCAGCCACATGGTCTTTCAGTCGTCCTCACCTCTCCAGCAGTGTTTACCTTCACAGCACCAATGTGTCCAGAGCGCCACTTGGAGGCTGCCCAAATCATGGGTATGAGTCTGTTGATAAAAGTCATAATTTTTTAAAAAAAAATCTGTCAGAGAAGATGGAGACAATGTTTGCCCTTCCTGGCAATTTGACTTTGGAAATTGCCTAGGAAATGAAAATGCTGTTCTCATTTAATCTGAAGAGGATACTGGAACTGATATAAGAAAGGGCATCGATATTGCTCCTGGTAACAGAAATTAGCCTGATCAATGTTGATGTTATGTAAAGACATTCCGTTTCTTTTTATTGCAATGCCTTAAGAATGTCTGAATAGGATGGCTTGGTCAGATCAATGGCTCATTTCATCCAGCCTAGAAAATCAGGTATATTCCAGAACACAAGTAAGATAGGAAGAGAATAGCCCACTTCCATTGTGCTCCTTAATGTTCCCCAAGCTTTTAAAATATGTTGTCTGTATAAATCTATATTGCATGTTACATTGCAGTGTTAGTAGCTCAGCCTCTATGGGTATGTCTAATTCACTTTTAAAAGTCAACTTTGTGTTAGCCACTCACACTAAACTTTCTGAAAGAGTAGCATACAATTAAATTATAAAGTTCAATACTATCAGGAGATGACCCCTGATAGCGTTGAACTTTATAATTTAATTGTATGCTACTCTTTCAGAAACTTTAGCCTGAGTAAAGGACAGGTGACACAAGCTTCCATCTTGCTTTGTATCAGCACTGAGCTTGACTTAGCTTGCCTTGGTAAAGAAAAATAAGACATGAAAGAATATAGGACAAAGAAGCAAGGGGAAAAGATATTTGAGAATGTTGACAGGAGTTAAGATTTAAATTAAATTAGTTAGAATTAAATTCTCTAAAGTTACAGAACAAAACCACAATGGAATGCTGAATGTGGCCTTCTTCTAAACAAGACTTCAGCAGCTATCCCTGATCACCTGTCTAGTTGCCATTACCTCCAGCTGGTGTACCTCATTCAGAATGAAAATTCTAAATAACTTGGGTTGGGCAGCTTCCAAATAATAGATCTTATTAAATGCAAAAATGGCAAAGAAACTCTTTTTCACGGCAGCTAAGTTGATCTCTCATTTTGTTCCCCACTTTAGCTCAGACTATATTTTTTAAACCACTTTAATTGAGAAGTGATTTCATGAACTTTAAGTGATATTTTTCTTAGAGAAATAACTTAGTGTGTAGATACAGTATATGTCAATGAGGTATTCAATGTTATGATAAGTTACAACACTTTCTTTACAGACTTGATGTTTCTTTTTTATTTTAGGAGCTAACATCAGCAATGCCAAGATGAAGGATGCTGGGCTTATTTTAGCAGACACTCTCCGGAAATTTTTATTTGATCTCAGTGTTGATGATGGCTTAGCTGCCCTGGGTTATTCAAAAACAGATATTCCTGCTTTAGTCAAAGGCACTCTGCCTCAGGTAGAACAGATTGCATGATTTGTTTCTTTGAAAATAACCAGCAGGTCTTAATTGGTCATATTTCAATGCTGGCTCTAGTAACAGTCTATAAACAAGTTATTATAGGGCTTTTTTGCATAGATGGGTGTGTACGAGTTAAATGAAGTTATGAGGTTATTGATTCTTTCAGGGTCACAAATAGGAAATCTATAGGCTATCATTGTTGATCACTAGCCACTAGCAGTGTATCTTGGGATATTGAGTGCTATAAGTCACCAACATCTGAAGGGCCTCAAATTCCCTAAACCTATCTTCAGTATGAGGTTTTTGTCATTTTTGCTGTATCCATTACATCCAGTTCTGACAATCATATTGATCATTAAATTTTGCTATTATGAGGCAAAGTTTTCCTTAGAAGACATACGAGATATTTTCTTTAGGACACCTGATATATTTTTCTATGTCGCATACATTTTATGTCACAACTTTTGAAACTTTCCAGTCTCAGAACAATTCACAACATAGTCTGTATTTCGACTGGATTCATATGTTACATAGCTCTTTAGATCCAATGTAGGTGGCTGTTTGTTCAGCACATGGCTAAAAAAGAACAGTAATATACCTGCTGAACTGTAGACATCCATCAGAATCTAATATTCAAAAAGAGCAATATATATATATATGTGTGTGTGTGTGTGTGTGTGTATACACAAACACACACACACAGACAGACACACACACATATATATATATGCTTAGTAACAGCAACAAGCATTATGAGAAATTGAATGAAACAATGCCCCAAATCATCATCTCCTCTCCAGTAGTCTCTTTTTCTCCATCTTTTGCCATCATCTGCCATGATGTCATAATGGGCTTGCTAACAGCACAGAATCCTGGCTTCTCTATTTACTCAAAAGTAAATTCCACTTAATAAAAAAGGTCTTTATTCTAAAAGAAATAAGATTATAGCCTTAGTACTGAAATACCAATATCATGTATCTTAAAATTATTGAATGTATATTAGTAGGATTACTGCACAAGGCAGATTGTCTAATAGTTTTCATTGTGCCAGATCTTATCTGTGATGTGTATTCTACCTAGCCATTGATTTTACCTAGAACTTTACAGAATGTACTGTCTTTTTCTTCTTATAGGAAAGAGTGACTAAATTATCCCCTCGCCCTCAAACAGAAGAAGAGCTGTCAGCTCTGTTTGAAGCATCTATGAAATTATATTAATTTGTTTCTGTTTTGCTTTTTGTTTTTTTAACTTTAAGCAGTGTTTTCTCATTTCAAGGGATGGATCAATTCAAAATATTATATGGAGTTTATATTTTAATATTATTAACTATTAAGAGCTGCCACATTCATGTTTATTTTTACACATGATTATAATTGGAGGTATTCAATAGTGATCACTGGAACTAATTATTGATAGTTTTATCTAATGAGAACAATACAGTAAAGAATTTTCTAGTTTGCCATTTCACTATCTCTACACCAACTGGGTCAAGCAGGGATACAAGAATAAAACTTGTATAAGTTCAAAATATCCTGTTGTGTATTTTATTTTATTATTATTATCGGTTGCTGCATATAGCTGTTTGTCTTCATAATTTCCATTTAAACAAAGATGCTTTGTAGTTTTTATAATTGCCTTGAATTCTTGGCTCTGTAATATTGCACCTTAATGATTTTGTAACTAGGACTGTTTTATAGTAGTATATTAAAAGTGAGTCTGAAGGCCCTCCGATGTTTATGGCTTGAAAAAGAAGACAAGAGGAAATTGTACACAGTCCTTTCCATTAAGTCTACCATATCTGATCTCCAAGCATCAGATGACCAGTGGATTAGAGCAGAGACTGAGAATTGAAGAAACTCGGTAATTCTTTGATGTCCTCTAGTGATTGTCTGGATCAATCCAGATGCAATCCTATTTTTTCAACTGAGATCCAATCCAGTTTCTATCCTAGGGTAATAAAATACTACATAAGATGTGTGGTAATATGTCAATTCTTTTTTTCCCCTCTGCCTTTTCTTCTCCCTCTTCCTCTTTCGTCCTTTTAATCCTTAAGACTATCTGGGTAAGTCCCTGCAGTTTTCTTGGCAAAAATTCAGAAGTGGACATTTAAGCATTTTGGATTTTTTCACTCAATAGGCTGACTAACCTTGCAAAACTGCAGTAACCAAAGCTCTTTGGGGGAAATCATGCCTGTTATATTGTTTGATGGGACTTGGCATATGCATTGTGTTCTTCACTTTTATGGAAATGTGTTACTACAGACAGACACACTCTATAATCTGTAACGATATAGTCTCTTTGTGTATATTGCATACTATATTGCATACTACTTTGTGTATATTGCATACTACTGCTAAGCTTGTAAGCCGCCCTGAGTCTTCGGAGAAGGGCGGGATATAAATGTAATAAAAATAAAAAATAAAATAAATATCAAACTAAAATTAACTGACTAGAATCTTGCATAATTGATAATGGGTGCAGCTTACATAAACTAGGTCAGTGGTTCCCAACCTTTTCTATACCCCGCAGCCCTAGAACACTTCTGATATATTTTCGCACCCCTTACAAAAGTTTGAAATAACGGCAATGAATTATGCATATACACTATAATTTTGAAAACCCAGGTTTTCGTACCTCCAGGGGGTGAACACCCTGTTCTGTTCCAGCCTACGACCAGCCCTGTTGGAATGTCAGGGACAACCCCTTTTTATAAACAATAGGTTGGAACTAATCCAACCAAATTTATTTGCAAAAGCTAAACGAAAAAGTTCAAACAAAAGTTAAACAAATACAGACCAAGACTTTATCAGAAGCTCTTCAAACGGTTGCCTTCAGCAACCAGCACCTCCCACACATTCCCTTTTTAAACAGCAGTCTCAAGTTGTGGCTTCTCATTGCCTTCTCCCAAGTTGCCTCATTGCTTTCCTTTGCTCATTTCTGCTAGATTGCCTCCTGCTCCTAGCGTCCCTGAACAGAGCCAGCTGTGGATCGTCTTCTTCCAATCTTTCAGGCTCACACAGCTGGGTCTGAGGAGGAACAAGACGGGAGGGGCCTGGCTGAGAGTTGTGCAGTGCATCAGAACCTTCCTCTGACACCAAAGGCTCTCCAAACCCCTCCTCCTCCTCTTCAGAATTGTCCGACTCAGCTGCCGAATCCACAGGCTGACACTGAATCACAACACACCCGTTGGGAACCCCTGAACTAGGTAATGTTCCAAAAGCTGCAGTCACCAATTCCAGCTCCTTGATAAGAGTATTTGTTACAGATACAGTTTTTATAAAGAAGACAATTAAAATATCCCTGTTAGCAGATGGGGATCTATAGCCCTCTGGATCCTGGATTTCATTTCTTATTAGGCCAAGGCTGGGCAAGGAGCACTTCACAAAAAAGCCATCAGGAACATAAACCAAAATTGAGCATCTTCATGATCAACAGATATTTTATCATAAAAAGTAAAATGCAAAACAAAAACAAAATGGAACAAAAAAGCATACATTCAATCCTAACAACAACAAAGAACAAATAGTGTACAAAAAGGAGTGATGTCATTCTTATGGCAAAAACTTTTATTCTTAAGCAGAATATTTTGTTCCTCTTAAATTTGCAGGGAATTAGAAAATTTATTAAACCAAACATTTATCAAGATAAAATCTGGAATTTGCCAGTAGAAAATCCTCTGGAGTATAATAGCTTAATTACAGTACAAAAACTAACTTTCATTTCAGGGAATGTGGAGGTCTTACGTGAAGCATTTTCTTTACTGAATATTTAAGAATGGCAATTGGGGGGGGGGGAAACAGTTGAAATCCATTGTAGCTTTCCATTCTTCTATGTGCTTCAAAGTAGATCTTTATTATTTTGATTACTTTTCAGCACTAAAAACAACTATCTCCCTCCTCTGCTCACTGATGACTAGAAAGTCATCTTTTTTAGTTTTTGGTAATAGATTTATTTTGATTGTTTGACACAAGAACAATGAAGGATTAACAATTCCATATGTGGCCACGAAATTCCCCATCTGTTTAGCATGTTTGTGTTCAAGGACTGGATGGAGACAGATGAACAAGCCAGCTGAGTCTTGTGTTAATGACATCATGAAAAAAAGAACATGTGGCATCATAAATCAAAATCTAATTGAACTTTGTGCTGATTGTATTGACTGTTCCCTGAATATTTTAAATATTCCAATAGGCTCTAGAACAATAACTTTCTTTTCATTCCAGTCTGGTGCCATAGGATTTGGTGCCAAAGGAGAGCTTCAGGTTGTTCAAAGGAAAGTCAAGTAGTGCAAATGTTATATTTTGTTCTCTTTTTTTAAGCCATAACTATTCAGGTATTAAAAGCAAGACCTCTAGTCTTTGGCTTAGGCTAATTCACAGAATGTTGATCTCCCATTTCTAGGGCCCTTAAGTTATAATTCTATGATGTCCATACCTCTGACCTAAAACTCCAAAAACCTTTCAATGTATATTCACAGAATATCAAAAGAAAAGCTTTCTAAAGCTTTTATTTAATCCCCATTTATATCCCGCCCACATCTATCACTGACAACTAAAATAACCATGATATTAGTAATTAAAGGGATCACAATAATACAATAACTAAAATATTTATTTATTAATGTTTTATTAAAAAATAAAAGCAATAATGCAAATGTAAAATAATAAAACATCCACAATAGCCATAAACAGCATTCATCAATTTGTATTAGGAACAGGAACATTCTTAAGTAATAGCAAAAGATGAAAAAAATCAAAAGCCCTCTTCAACAGCTCATTCCTTGTCTGCAGGGGGGAGGGGGCAGTCTGCTGTCACAAAAGAAACTATTCCACAATACTCAAGCCATTACTGAGGAAATATTATCTCCTGGCTTCAAGTCCCTTGACAGCATGGAAGTACATGATAACTAAGAACCTTTTTCTCAATTTCCATGAAGATGGATCAGTTCTGATTGGAGACAAGAGTCTGGAAAATACCTTGTATTAAGCCACTTAGCGCTCCATAGGTCAAAACCAGTAAAGAGCAGAGGTGTAGTTACAAGGCCATGATTTACTATTAAAAGATAGGACTACATCTGAACCAACAGTTGATTCTTCAGAGCAGTTTCATAAGGATGCTAAATAAGAGAATTGAGTGGACACCTGATTGATCTATCCTTTACAACTGAAATTGTTCAGTAGGAAAGGAATGGAACCACTGCAACATAGTGCCTCAGTCCCCAATTCTTGCATGTGATTAATAAGGATAACCAAATTGATGTCACATGACATTAAAGGATCCAAAAGTATTAAGGGGGAAACACTACCTCCATCTGTGTTAAGTCTTGACAAAGATAATCCACTAGCATGACAATGCAATTGGCCTCAATCTTGACTATAAAAAATGTAATCCTTTATTATAAAGTTCGTTCTCCAAAAAGGCAAATGCTGGACATTCCCAATATACTCTGCACTACAGTATTTTATACTATCACTTTGCTGAACACTTAATTCCCACAGCACTCTCATTTCTCATTTTTCCTATTATCTTCTATTGGTTTGTTGATTTTTCAATTGTCTGCAACTTATGATTAATGATTTTAACTACGATTATGATCTATATCCTATTACTTGAAGATTATATTCAATTGTATTGTACTGTATTGTATTCTATGAAAAAGTAACACATGTATGATATTTGCATTAAGTATAGCTTTATTAAGTATACTTGCATTAATTATGTGCCTACTTTAAAAAGTGAAATCTACTCAATTTAAATAAAAATTGAAGGAAACACTAGAAAAACTAGGTGTACTGCAGATTTGGATGCTTTGTAGCAAAGAGAAAGAATTCTCTGAAGTCCAAGGCTGCTTGTCACAAGTTCTTCCTTTAAAAGCCCAACCCAGGTAGTATCTTTTCATTCTTGTTGACAAAAGAGATGACTTAAAAACTATTCTCTGCACTGAGCTGTTGAGGCTATATTGTGCAGTGAACTTTAATGCAAGGTCTGAATACTCAATAAATAGTGCAATATTGTATTTATGAGGGTGCAGATATGTGCTATGTATTTATATTTGTTCAATTTAAGTTTTTTTTTATTTTCTAGTTAGGGAAAACATTATCCCTATAATACTAAACTCTTCTTTTTTGGTATAAATATACTTTCCTACCATTAACTACCATTAATTTGCCCTGTAAACCGCCCTGAGTCCTTCGGGAAAAGGGCGGTATATAAATCAAAACAAATAAATAAATAACTGAGTAGAATTTTTGCATCTCAATGCTCTTGTTATTCAGCTCAGCAGATATTGTTCATTAGATCTGTAAATGTTATTGGAAGATTTAAAATATCTATTTTTTCCAGTTATTGCATTTGCTGACCCTTTTTGAGGTGACCCATTAATTGCTGTGAGGAAAAGAGCTCACAAGAATATCTTCAGGGCCACTATAATAATTCCAGGAATCTGTCAACTAGTCACTTAAAATCCATTTGAATGTGGACTCTGATTTGATAAATCTAGTTGACTAAGGCATGATCTTATTCTGTTACCTGGGAAATGTTTTATTTTGTAACTCTTGAGGAAATGAATGGCTACTTGGGACTGTTAACTGGCCATCTGTCCTGTTCATCCAGGTCCCTCCTGCTTATATAAGGCCTGCAAGATATGACAGCTGGATACATCCATGAAATAATGAATTCATGTTTGGAAGATGGTTTTGTCTGCATTGGTGTTGGTGCCCCTCTCCTCAATAAGCTGTTACTAGAACTAATAGTTCTGATAATTTCTACCGTTTCCACCCTCTTTCTTTCAAAACAGCTAGGTGTTCTCTCACCAATTAATTTTGATCTACATTTCTCTTCCGCACCCTACCCTCAGCCCAGTATGACTTCAGCAAGTTGGGACCATATTTTTTACCTTTGGCAAAGACAAATACAAAATAGGACTTATTGTAAGCAGTCCAACCTATTGTTCATCGCCATCTCATCATCTTCACCAACCATTGCACTTACCAATTCTTTGACTTTCCTCTTGTTCTGCACATATTCAAATAACACTATTTGTTATTTTGGGCATTCATTGCAAGCTGCAGATCATTCTGACCTAGTTTTCATGACATCATTCTTAAAAGATTTAGACTATACTCCATGCTTTTGTCATCCCATCTATCTCTTCTCCCATTCTCACCTCCAAGGTTCAAACATCTCCAACTATGTTATCTTTTCAATAAGCCTTGAAAACCTGTTTTTTTATCCACATTCTGAATGAACAGGATGGCTCATATATCTGTGGTATGTTTGTTTCCCTCTCCCCATTATTTTATTTATTCATGTAACATTTTGTTTTTAATTTGTGCACCTGACATAGTTGCTGTGAACTGGGTGATCTTATACATTAACTAAAGCAAACAAACAACAAATACAGCCATTCATTTAGTGACAGTTTGAAGTTACAATGGCACTGAAAAAATGACCTATGACCGTTTTTCATACTTACAACTGTTGATCAGCCACGTGATCAAAATTTGGACACTTGGCTACTGGTTCATATTTATGACATTTGCAGTATCCCAGGGTCAAGTGATAACCTTTAAGTGAAGCTGATTCACTAAAATATTACTAACAACTGCAGTAATTCACTTAACTGTGGCAAGAAAGATCGTAAAATGGGTCAAAGCTCATTTAACAACTTTCTTGCTTAGCAACAAAATTTTGGGTTCAAGTGTGATCCTAAATTGAGGACCACCTTTATTGTTTTCTTCAACACATTGGTCGAAACCTCTGGAAATTGCAGGTCAAACCAATTAGGAGTTCCAGGTTCAGGAAGGCTGATCTAAAACCCTTCCTAGTATGCAAAAATCACTCTTTCTGAAAGTATGAAAATTTATAAGCAAATATGTTTTCTACAAATAATTATTTGGAAAGCAGCAAAGCTATCAAGATCTTTCCAATTCTTTTTTTAATTCAACTTTGTATAATGCAAATATTCAGAAGCTTTTCAAGGTTTCTGGTGAAATGGCATCTGGTGAAACTCAATCACTGCATAAGCGATTTCCCCACCCACCCCTAAAAATACAAAGGTTTTTTTTCAGGCCAACAATTATGCAGTAGCAATAATCCCAGAAAGCGTGCCAGATGACCTGCTTGTTGCACTTATAATGACATGCCATCTGGTGTCTAGAACAAAAGATGCCTGGCCATTTGCCAAAGAGGACTCCTCAAAGATGTTGAGTCAATCTATTCTGTTGTGGCAAGCTTTGGGGAGCTCTACTTTCCCACAACTGAATGCACTGCATTCACTTAGAAATGTCTGTTGACTGTTATTTATAAGTAAAGCCTACTCAATTGTAGACAGATTTTCTGTTATGAATCAGACATAGATGAGACACTGGGGGACTGGAAATTTTGAGTTAATCTGTGTTAACTTCAGCATAATGGTTATCATTCCAAATAGTTCTGTGACATGGTTATCAATATGTATAAGGGCCTAAAGATTCAATGAAATATTCTGTCTTCTGTCCATATAGCTTGCTACAAACATTTTCAAAATTCAGTAAGACACAAAGTACTGCATCTTACTGAATGTAATATATATTGTTTCAAAAATAATAGCTGCACCACAAATAATTATTTTGGAATCAGTCTCTTTTCTAAATCATCTTATTGCAAATGCCAAATATGTCCCTGCATTTAAAATATAGTTAAAAGACAGTGTGGCACAGTTGTAATTAGGGTTCTGATCTCCACTTATAGACAATGCACACTGATTATTCTCCATCAGACCAACTTGAATCCCATATTGAGCTCCTCAGAGGAAAGCAATGGCTATTATGTAGGAATGCAATCTTTTACTTTTCTCTACATATTAAGGAAAGGAACAATCACCTCCCAATTATTAACTTATAGAAATTTGTATAACCATCTTACTCCATGGTGTGGGTGGGGGGGCATTTTTGTGGGAAATAATAAAAACAATTTTATCATAGCTACTACAAAACTTTGTCACTTCTAGATATTTTTGCTTCTAATTTGCTGAATTATATTGCTTATAAATAGTGTTTTCGGAATCTCTCCCACCCACCCACACTTCATTTCCTATCCATTTAAAATGTCTGCTGAAATGTAGATCCTACATTCTGATTTTCATTTTCAGGTAGCACATTCCCTCCAATCACACAGTTTCTTCATTATATATCCCCATCTGCTAACCCTACTCCCACTCTCAGTAATACTGTAATTCTAATTCTAATTTTCCTTTATCTTTCAGTTCTTTTCCCAACATTGTCAGCTGATGTCATCCCCAAGTGTTGTTGTCTGTCAAATTAGTTTCCCATCTCCTGTTCTCATCAAAGTAGCAAGGCAAAATTGTGTTTCCAATAATTTCAGTATTTGGTTGTTCCAAAGACAGTAACTTAGTAGAGGATTATAGTAATGGTAATATTCTAGAAAAGGCAAATCATTGATTATGTGGAAAAGAAACAGTACATACAAATTCATACACTTCCTTTAAATAAAATAAATATCCATTAAGAATGTACATAAATATTTTATTTTATTGTGTTAATGTGGGACCACATTTTATGCAAAATCTGTTTGGTGAAACCAAATTTGTAGTAAATTAACAATAACATTCCCCAAACAATATCCACAAACAGCACTTCATCAATATTTTAATCTTATAATTAAAGCTAAAACTTTAAAACATACCTACTAATAAATGCTGCTCCTCTCTAAAATGCATGCTTGGCTCTTGCAGATATATTCCACTTAAACATAAAAAATGCAAATGCATCTACAACTGAAAAAAGTACAAAAATATCTAATACATCAATGGCTTAAAACAGGAAAGGGGGAGGGATTGTGCTAAAAGCAACAAAAGAGCAATTAAATTAAATTGTCAACCAATACCAATTCCATTTTGTGCTACTAACCAGATACCTATGTTAAGTCTTGACAATGGTGACTTTGGTACCATTAAAGAAACCCTACTTGTAAATGTCCATACCTTGTGCGAAGCAGTATATAATTTAGATATAAAAAATAACATGGAATAGAATCCAAGAAACTGCAGGTACTGTTAGTGTGTGTACTGCAAGACTTATATCATTTTCACTCCCTTCCTCATCCCACCACACCTTTCTCCTAACATCCACTGCCCCCCCCCCAAAAAATTAAAGAACCCACCAGAGACTTCTTCAATGTACCTCCAGAATAATTCAGGAAGCTATAGTCTGAGAGGGGGGAAAAAATCCAAAATGCATGCTTAGGGCAACACAAATACACACACATCCTTTGGATCTTGGCATATTGATTGCAATTGAGACAACCCATTTAAATACAATTAAGGAACTACATATAGCCAGCAGTAAAGGGATTCATACATGTGCAAACTACTTTATGAATTCTCATCAAAGCTGAAACAGCTTACTTAGGGTTAGACTAATATGTTTTTTTATAAGGAGAAAACATAAAAGGCATGTTGGGCATCTTATTACATAGTCATCTGCGTAAGTCTCACTATGCAAATCACATTCACTGAGCTCTTTTGTACTTTAGAGAGGGAGTATTCTAAAAATCTAACTTAAAGAGAGAACAAAACACAAAACCAAAAAGTATTCGAAACTGCTTTCTCACATGTTGATGAAGAATTCCATTTTCTACCAAATTATTCTGAAAAATGTTAACATTTTTTTAAAAAACTGGCCTATGAAAGACAGCAAAATGAATATTCTATATATAAATATTGATTTAGAATAAATAAATTATTGTATAAGGGTCTCCAGCTATTTTTTAAACTATAGATTGTTTCACATACCACATACAATATTAAAATAAGGGGAAAATTCCTTTTTAGAGTTCTTGGTGGTATGTGGTATCAAGTTTCTTTCTAATAATTGTGTTTCTCTCCGCACAGCAACAGTTGATATCAATATAACTTGAAAACATGCCATCATTCTATTTGTCATTTTACATACAGTGCATATGATGCTCGCTCTTTCCGTCTCTCATAGCAGCAAGCAGATTCTGCTACTAGCTATAGCAGCACACCCAGGAGTGGAGAGGAAGAGTGTCAGATATATAAATAGCTAAAAACTATAGTATACAGTATACAATTCTACAGTATACAATTCTATTTATCTGTCAGTATTTAGGTTGACAGCACACCATTATGTTCTATAAGAAATTCACTAAAAAAATAGCTATAGGAAGAACAAAACCAAGACATTCCTTCAAATAGGACAAAAATAAGTGCAAGTGTCTAAAACAAGTAAATTGAAGCAACTCCCATAACCTGTGAAGATTAAAATCACGAACAACTCTTAAATTAAAAAAGGCTATTCTGCTTTTTAAGCAGTTTTATAACTATGTTATTAGAGCTCCCAAGAGCAGCTATAAATTATTTTAGAGGCAATTTCAAATTTCAAAACAAGCAGTCATGGCCACCGCCATCCCCTTTAGGTTTGTATATGCCTAGGTATGGGAAAGTGTTGAAATGAGCTAAGCTACATAGAAATAG
The DNA here is from genome assembly GCF_947247035.1 of Vipera ursinii. Taxonomy (NCBI): domain Eukaryota; kingdom Metazoa; phylum Chordata; class Lepidosauria; order Squamata; family Viperidae; genus Vipera; species Vipera ursinii. The sequence goes on from NC_139516.1 coordinate 177,932,246, forward strand.
ACCAATAGCATGTGCCACAACTATGGCAGCAATTCATCAAGCATGATCACAGAGACAGCTGCAGCAGTTATCCACCTATAGGTCAGTTAAGTTAAATTCTCCCATACCAAAACAGACCCAAACGTACCAGGGCCCATGGCTGCTTGTGTCAAGAAAAGGAACTAAGTGAACCAGTTTTTTTGTTCTCACATTTGTAATTAAATGCATTGGGATTCATGCCTTCATTAAAGCCACAAGAAGCCAAATTGTGTCTTATCACATTCTGTCTCGTCATAAAGGTTTGTCCCTTTAACGTTCAGCTTATGGAGTATCTGAAATTAAAGTCAGGCGGATTTTAAAATGACTATGTAAACTACATGATTGAAAAGGGAATAGTGCAATCTTTAAACAGATGAAATGCAAATTAATGTACTTCACAGATTGTAATATTGCTGTATTCCAATGCACCAAGTTAACTCTTCTTCTCATGTCAACTGGGGCTATTTTATTACAAGCTCTGAAGACACTGTGTGTGTTTGTGTGTACATACACATATATACAAAGAGGCTGAAAATTAGTTATTGTTTGTGTCCACATACCATTTCAGGTGCTGATATTTGCAGAGCAGCCCTATCAATTCTAGCATCATGTCACAGATATATTCCTCCACTATGATAGTTTAGTGAAAGTGCTCGTCCTGTCTCCTTTCTTTTTTCATTTTCACAATGAAGTCTATGCTACTCTGAAAGAAAGCCCAAGTCCAGAAGAAGTTCTCTTTGAGATCTGTTCTGGACATGTTTTAAAATATCGTTGTTCCATCAGCTAATTCATGTATTACAATTTGTTCCATTATCTTTATGTGAATTGCCATGCATTTGAGAAAACAAGGAGCAAAATAGAGCATACTATGAGGGACCAGATGACTTGAAGCTCCTCTCCAAGTTTTCAGATTATTAACTTCTGTCATGAACATGGTACCAACTTTTCAAAATTCTCATCATGCTGACTTTTATTCTTTCCTACGGTCTAATGGTATTTGCAGAAACAAGAGCCACCAGTAGCTTGTTCCTATATTCCCTAATATTTGCCTCAATATTTATGGAGTAGCAACACTCTCTCAGCACTGACAGAAAGCATAAACTGAGAATAAGCCATTAAAAAAAAGCAATCCTTCGCTTCCCATCTTAATGGCATAAAGAGAACTTTTTTTTCCTTTCATAGTGACATTCAGCCAAGGTTAATCCATTTCATTTGTCCTGATCTTCCAAAACTGTTTTTTTACTCCCTTTGGTATATTTTGCAAAGATCCATTGAAATGAATGGAATCCCAAAGCCAAAGAATATAGGAGGCAGCCTCAGATTTGTGTATCAAGTAACCTAGTAAAGACTGGCAGTAAAAAGCAAAGTGTAATGGTATATGGATGACAGGAAGGCAAAAGGAGAATACCATTCATCTCCAAATGAACTAGACAGAACTGAACTGATTTATATTACTTAGGGCTGAGGCTACATTAAAGAAAGAAAGAGAGGCAAAATGCACATCTATATAATTTCTCAACAGAGGGTGGTGAATTACTATTACTACTTTCTCTATTGCAGCCAAGAGCAAGTTTATGTTGCTTTGCAAAAATCAGCAGGAAATATTGTGAGCACTAGATGAAATTGCAGCCTCAAGCTTTAAAATGAAACTAAATGATACACAAACTGTCTCACAATTTACAAAAGCTATTCTGCTCCCACATGCTGTACAATACATTCAACAAAGGTCTCAGTTTGAGATTAATGAATACTGACGCTTTATCCTAATAAAAATTAAATTCATGTTTGTCTTCTCCTACTAGAAGTACCATTCTGAAATAAATACATATAACACTGTAGTTAATTCTGTGCAGCATACCTTGTACAAGTAGTGCAACTGTCTATTCTTCCTCTAGCCCTTCTTCATATTCAAAATTGCTACATTAGCAAATGACTTTAGCAAAAGCATTCTCAAAGACTAATGTACATTTTTCTTTCATAGATTACCAAACACCTCTAAGTCTAAAAGTTTCTTTAGAAGAACATTAGATGTATATATTAAAGAATAATTTAGAAAACTGACTGATAGAAAAAATATGCAGTCATTTCTTTTACCATTTAATTTAGTGGTCTTTCAAAAGACCGTTTAAAAATTGCTTTAAAAAAGGATGGGGGATATTTGTATCCTTTGTATTTTTCAAAAAAAAAAGGGGTATTACAATCCCCTTAGAAGGCAGTTTCAAATAAGTACTGCAAACAAGTCTGTAATAAAAAAAAGTGGGGAAAGGTATATTTGACATGTTCTTAAGACAATCACAAGATGAGAGCCTTTGAAGTGCTGCCAGAAGCTGAATAGGTGCTCAAGTACCTTCTTGCTTGCTCAGTCATAATAAGTTGATCTTCTGTCTTCCCATAAACAACAGCTTCCCATTCACAATTTGCCTGTTGTACATAGTCCAGTTAATAATTATATTCAGAATCAAATCAATTAAATATCTTAAAGCCAAGGGTTAAAATAACCAAACATTAAAATAAAAAAGCAAGAACAATTCAACATTTCTTGATTTCACTTAATGATTAAAAGACTGCCATCCTTAATCCCATGCTATGAACTAGAATATAGGAAAATAGTATTGGCTTCCTGACTAGCCTAAATAAACATGTATAAAATCATGTAAAGCACTTTGAACACCAGGTTACTGAAGGTGTAACACTCATGCTTAGAACCAATTAACCCGTCCCAATGAAGCTACATAGGCATGCATGTTCAGGCATTGCAAGAGACCATTGAGAAGTTCTGTGTTATGTCTTCCACAATTTATTCAATCTTTATTATCTAATTTACTCAGAAATTAGAAGACAGTGGGAATGGAAAAGGAGTATTGTGTGCATACAAAACTATGGAATGCATTAAATGAATTATGCAACCAAATGAACACTCAGCAACACTGATCTAAGGATGTAGTAAAGAGATTTTACTGCAACAGCAATTTTTAACTTAAAGCACATGTCTCTTAATTTTGAATCCTGAATCTGAAGGAAGCATTTTGCAAACATAGGATAGTCCAATACCAGAAGCCTTGATTCTTTATATATTAATAAACAATAGAAATATTATAATTTATAAATTTACCTTTCAAAGACAAAGTAAATAGAGTTAAATATTAAGATTTCTTAAATACAAACCTGAAGAGGTTTTTCTGCTTTAAAATTTTTTGAAGTGTATGTATTCAGCTTTTTTTTCCACGCTAAATTCAGTTTTGTTAAATTGGAATCTTGTTTCTCTGGAGTTGAATTGTCTCTATTGTCATGTATTTCCAATAACGGTATCATTAGAAGTGATGTAGTATAGATATTCTCTGACTATATTGCAAAAAAAAGTTTAATAAAACAACCTGTTTCTTGCTTAGAGAATTATAAGTTTATAAAGTTTAAGGATGCCATCCTGCAGGTTTACATATTAAAATTCTGAGGCAAAGCTTTACAAGCATTTATCATTCTTTAAAAACTAGCACAAAACATTAAAAATAGGCTTTCATTTAACTCCCAAGAATTCAAACTTAAAACATTTAAAATTGTCAGTGAAACTATTCTGGCATCATTAACATGAAATCTTCTGTACTGGAGACAAATTCCTTGTCTGTCTAATCACACCTGGCCAAAGCTACAACATTACACTTGCAGAAATCAAAAAAGTTAGCCCACTGCTTATTCTTACAATTACTGATCGTTATAGTTCTTAGTATCAATTCTTTTAGATACTAAAATCATGTTTTCTTGCAGTGATAGTTAAGAAGACAAATGCTGGTTAAAGTTCTTGATGCTATAGTACAGGAATGTCAAACTGTCGGCCCACAGGCCAGATGCGTCACACCAAAACTGCACCCACCCTATTGTTGGCAATGGGAAAAAGTCTCGAGAAGTCACACGTCACGTGACATCGTGAGTTTGACATGGCTGCTATAGTATATTCTAATCTCTATTAGTATGAAATATTTGAATTTCTGATATTATGGCACTGACCTGCATATCTGAAACATTATCTGCAAAAACAGGGTCACCAAGTTCTTCTTTTTCCCAAGGATCCAAGACCAATGATTTCCTGACTCTCTTTACAGAAGTGTTCTATGATCAATATTTTACAGAAAAAGAAGCAATTAAAATTATTTCCATTGCCCCTGAAATTCTAGGGCTACATGCAGCATAATTTACCTCTAGTTTGCATCCTTTATGGACAGACTCTTCCTCTTCCTTGAAGAATATATCGGTTCCAGTTTCCTCTTTTAAAACCTCTCGAATATCTTCTTCCAAAAAGGCAAGAGGCTGTGACTGAAATTAAGTGATTAAAATTACAGAAAATAGCAAGTTCATCATTTTTAGTTACTGAAATCCATTAATCTTAAGCTCACATTTTATATTTTACTTTTAACTTTTAATATTCTGATTAAATTCTCAAGAGCAGGCGGCTAGATTTGATGGTCTAAGTCAGGGGTGTCAAACTGCCGGCCCGCAGGCCAGATGCATCATACCAAAACTGCGCCCACCCTATTGCCAGCAATGGCAAAAAAATCACGATACATCATGACACATCACATGACGTTGTGAGTTTGACACCCCTGGTCTAAATGGCCTCTATGTTTCTAAGTATTACGTTCCATTCTTCATTAAGTAGGCAGAATTCTGAGCCACAAGTAATATGTAAACTCTGAAATAAATTTTAAATGGTCTAGTTTCAGTCTATTCATGTATCATTTCAAGACAAGGATTTAGATAAGTGGAGAACCACTACATTATAGTGGTTAAAGTATTGTGCTGGGACCAGAAAAACAAAGCTTTCATTTCCACTTGTCCTTGGAATACACTGGAAGACTTTGGGCCAATTATTATCTTTTAATCCAAACTACTTAAGGGAAATAAAATGAGGGATCACCTTAATACAGGTAGTCCTCACTTAACCACAATTGGGACTGGCAACTCATTTGCTAAGCAATACAATTGTTAGATGACGCATTACATGATTGCAAAGACTTATGATCCCATTTCTGCTGCAACTGTTAAGGGAATCACCCAGAGCTGCAAGACACTATGTGACTGCGACTTGCGATTTCATTGATAGCTTCTTCATTGAATCTGTTTATTTTTGGTTAGCTCTGGAGTGGGCAAATAGCAATCATACGCCTGTGAGATGATGCAGTAGTTGTAAGTGTTTAAGGGTTGAGAATCTCAATCATGTGACCACATAGACGCTGTGATGGTGATAAGTGTGAGAACCAGTCCTAAAGTTACCTTTTCAGTGCCACTGGTCACTAAACAAGCCAGTTTTTTTTTAAATGAGCTACCTATAGTAGTAGTAATAACCAACATTCAATATTTCTCTTAGAGGCCAGAGTTTTAGAGTATACTATTTTAAAACACAGTTGTTGATATAACAAATTACAAATTCTATTTTTATTGCTTTTAGAAATATTTATCTTTTATGATTTTGTTACCTTTAATATTGTAAGCTGCCCTGAGTCAATTCGAAGCAAGATGGGCAGCAAACTAATTTAATAAATGTAAAATACATAAAAGACACAGAATGTATATACATTGTTCAAACTGTCCTTGCTTGGATTGAGTAGTCTGTCACAGCTTGAAATTCAGATTTTGTCTTATATTCAAAATCCACTGAATCAAGGTTGATAAAATTGAGGGCATTCAATATACAAGATTACATTTTTAATTTACAGACTTTATAGAAATATAGTAACATAACACTATAAATACTAACAATATATTATAACACATTTTTGAACTTTTCTAAATGTAAATTATGTAGCATTGCTCAACCATCAACTTTTTAATCATAAAATTAGGTTGGTCACATTGCATAAGTGATATGAATCAAAATGGTACATACCACAATTTTCAAAGGACCATATTTCTTTTCTTGAGCAGCTAAAGCATTCTTAAATGGAGTTGGAGTCCTTGGTGTTGTGCCTAGTAGTGATCTTCTAATAGTAGGTGTCCTAAAACTATATAAGACCCCAAATATGTATAAGCAATTTTATATGATAATCAAATAAATTGTTCTGAATGAAAAAGCTTCATGCAGAATGCAGAATCTGTTTTAACCTTTTACATTTTGGCAGTAATTTTTAGTCCACTTAAATTTGCTTTCCTTTTTATTTCAAAAAGCATATTTAATTCCTAATCCATATTAAATTATGTACTTACCCAGCATTTTCCTTTTGATCTTTGGGTGTTGCATCTTTATTATGTAGAGGAGTTGTAATAAGAACTTTTTGGCTACAAATTGGAGTTGATGTAAATGGAGTATTTTCAAGGCTAAACTGCTCATTTCCAGAACATGTATTGAAGAACTGTATGTAAAGCAAGAATATAAATTATACAGTTAATAAGTATTTAACTACAACTGTTTAATATCTGCAGTACAGATAATTATTCCCCATCTTATATTACAATTAAATATGTTGTTCTATAGCTAAATAGGCACAAAAAGGAGATATTTGGAAAAAAACACACACATTAATATGGTCTACTTGTCATAACATTACATACTTTTTAAAAATATGTTTTATTAATTTTTAACATACGCCTTAATATTTGGTAAACATCGTGTTGTCTGGGTTGGTGTTTAAAAAAATCAATAACAATTAATCTCTATAATTCTATAGTCCATATAATAGCTTTACTTGATTTCCTCTTCTTCCAATAATATTGTCTTTTGCCAACCTTAAATTAAGTTATTTAAATAAATAACAATTAAATATAAACATTTTTCTCATGTTTCTGCAAATAATAACCACATCAATATAAAACTTCTTTTCATTGATCATCTTGCTTGCCTCATCATAAATCCTGTTTACATTCTCATTTAAATTTGTTTTCCCCTCAATATTCAAAACATTCTTACTGGTTAAGATATTCTCAAAATTAGTTATACTTAAGTATTTAAGTCTTTTTTCTCATCTTCCCTGTTCAATATGCTTCGATGAATCAAAGAATTTTCCCATAATCTTATAAATGTTGTTGCGGATACAAAAGGCAAAACAGGTAAGATGTTTTTATAGGAAAGTTTCACCTCTACGTATTCATTGAAAATCTTTTCCCTTTTTTATTTCTTGATTTTATTATTTTTTGTCTCTCAAGTTCTCAAATTTAATTAAATAAATAAATAAATAATTCTTTTGGAAAATCCATTTTGCCAAATCTTTTTTCTTGTCTTCAAACTTATTTTGTAATCTTAAGGTGTAGTTTGTCTCGTTGTGATGTCCCGTTGCCTGGAGGCAGTCCAGGTCTGGATGGGGAGAAACAGGCTTCGTCTCAATCCTGCCAAGACTGAGTGGCTGTGCATATCGGCATCTCGGGCTAACCAAACTATTCCACCTTTAACGATGGGGGGTGAGGTGTTACCCCCCGTTGATAGGGCTCGCAACTTGGGCGTCCTCCTGGACTCACGGCTCAATTTTGAAGATCATATAGGAGCCGTGACCAGGGCGGCTTTTGCCCAGGTTCACCTGGTGCGACCCTACCTGGACCGAGATGCCCTACGCACAGTCACTCATGCGCTTGTGACCTCCCATTTAGACTACTGCAACGCTCTCTACATGGGGCTGCCCTTGAGGACCACTCGGAGGCTTCAACTGGTGCAGAATGCGGCCGCGCGAGTTGTGATGGGGGTTTCCCGATACTCCCATGTAACACCTCTACTCCGCGAGCTGCATTGGCTTCCGGTTGCCCTCCGGGTGAGATTCAAGGTGCTGGTGATCACCTATAAAGCCCTGAATGGCTTGGGTCCGGGATATTTGAGGGAACACCTGCTGCCAGCATCAAGTTCCCTTCGTCCAGTGCGCTCACTCAGGGTATTCTCAGGGTGCCGCCGGTAAAAGATTGCCCGCGGATAACACCCAGGGGGAGGGCCTTCTCTGTGGGTGCGCCTGCCCTCTGGAACCAGCTGCCCGTGGAGCTCAGGACTGCCCCTGACCTGCGTTCATTCCGCCGGGACCTGAAGACTTGGCTCTTTGAGCTCTCCAGCCCAGGCTGAGAATTTTTAACTGGGGTTTTTATTTTCAGGGATAATTTAATCTTTTTAACTGTTTTTTAACTTTTGTATTTTGTATTGGTGTGATTTTAAAATGCCCTGTAAACCGCCCTGAGTCCTTCGGGAAAGGGCGGTATATAAATCTAATAAAATTAAAATTAAATTAAATTTTCCATGTCCAGAGTTTCCTGTAATTTATTTTCCCATCTGGGTTAAGTCATACTTCCTTGTATTGTTAAATTCCATCTTGAAATCTCTCTCCTCTGTCGTTCAGAACCAAGCCACAGAAATAGTGGGTAAGCGCACATGTGCATCCCCACTTACACAAGTAGCAGGCAAGAGCACTCTCCACTTGCGCGAGCTGCAGGCGTGTTTGCCCACCACCTGCACAGAAACACCCCCTCTTACCCCACCAGCTGGTCCGTAAAACTGGAAAGGTTGGGGGACTCTGCTTTAAAGATTTCCTTGTATAGCTGCATACAGCATTTTCTCATAAAAACATTAATAATTTATATAAAAGGAAATAATTATCCCCAAATATTATTCACAGTGATTTTTTTTATTGTGTAGTTCTTTGTCTTTACATTTTCATACTCTTGTTTAAAGCCATGTGTAAGATAGGTGAATACACATTATACACACCATCAACAATGCAGATAGCATTTCAGGATATTTATTATGCTTTAAAATGCATTGTAATCAGAACTAAAGTTTTATTTTTTAAAACTGCATTTAGTTATTAATTAAAACTGCATAATTGCTTCTAATGAACTAATAGTTAAATTATTTTCTAAGTAAGCAGTTTGCTTCATTTTAAACTCTATGTCTGGTGCCTTTAGTTATTTGAATATCATTCTGTAGTTCTTTTATTTCATTTTAGATTTTATATTGTTTTTGCATTTGATGTTTTCCCTCTGATTTTATAAACTATTCCGAGACGTTCAGCTAATTGTAAAAAAAAACATCATACATACTTATCCATCATGCTATTTCCCTTCAGGCTAAACAACATTATGCACAGGACATTATGCAAAGGACATACAGTAAGTCAAAGAAATTAAAGGCATAAGATAATAAAAATAAACAGAGCTAAATCTAGCTTACATAACCTCCATCTGCTATACCTTCTATCCTTGCAAAACATCCTGGCTTATTACACTTAATATCTTTTCTTCTTTAAACTTTTCACACTGTGCTTGTTGAGGATATCATTATTCCATCCAACCATAATTCTTCAGTCTATTTCTTCCTGTCAACCCATTCTTTTCCTTCATACTTTTGTTTTGCATTTTGATAAATAGTAAATAAATCTACAAAATATCACTAGTTGAATCCTATATTTATTTACCTGAGAAGGAGAAAAAGGTAGTGTTTTCACTGGTGTTTGTTTTAGCATAGTATTGTTGCTACACAATCCGTCATTCTGTTCATAGGCTGGTGATTGTCCAGTCCTGATTTTCTTCTTTTTGCGTAAAATTGTAGGAGTACTGAATTTGGTTACATTTGGAGATCTTGATTCTTCTTCATCACATATTTTTTTGCCATCAAGTACAACACTGACATTAAACTGGCACTCCATGGCCCCATCATTATGCTGAATACGCATTAATTTTACTGGAGCTTGATTGACAGGTGAGGGAACCGCATCAGAAAGATCAAAGCTGGTGACATCACTCCATGCTACAGGATCCTCCAATATCCATCAACAGAAGAGAGAAAAAATATACTCACAACATCTCTTTGAAATAAGTTATTTATCCCCAATTGGACTGGGGATATTAGTGACTTAGCTATATATTTTTCATTTAATAAATAAATACAGATCGTAACTTTAGTTTTAACACATACTTTTACTCCAATTTAATAATCTTACAGATAGTACTGGCTTAGCAACTATTTGTTCAGTGACCATTCAAAATTATGATGGCTCTGAATGAAGGAAACTATGACCCATGCTCAAAGTTCTGGGATCACATAATTGTGATCAGGAAATTTGGCAATCCATTCATACTTATGACTGATTGCCAAGCACTCTGTGATCATGTGATCACCATTTGTAATCTTCCCTACTGGCTTCCTCAGAAGGTCAATGGGGAAGCTAAAAGGAAAGGTAACAAACTGCTGTTGCCTGCCAAGAGGACACCCTCTGGTTTCTGGATTTTGGCTGAAAAGGTCCATTCCAAAATCCAAGCAGAATTTTGGCATGGAGCACTTGCAGTACAGGGCATTCACAGCCAGTCTCTGGAGTCTAGAGGAGTCTCTCTCATTTCTGGAGGCCTGGTGAAAAAGGTCCATCCCAAAATCCAACCACAATTTTGGCGATGGTTTACTGTAGATGACCAGGTGGCAGGGGTGAAACATGTCATCAATCATGCATGCCCACAACAGATCTAAGTTGAGTCCACCTTGAATTCCTTTCTTAATTCCCGCTAAATTCCCTTGACCATTAGTAGTTCAGATTCTTAGAGAGAGAGGGCTTAAGCTTGCAATAAACCTTTATACTCATTTGAACTGCCTGCATTTTCTAATTTTCTCGGCGCTTGACATTTACACCCTTAAAGATGCAGCACATTTAGGTAAGAACAGGATGCCTCAGGGAGGGAGGGAAGAAGGGAGATTCCGGAAGGCTGGAAATACTGCTTGGATTTTGGCAGGGAGCATTTTCAGCTTCTAAACAGAGGCATCCAATCCTGCCTTGCACTGGGACTCCCAAAGTGTTCCCCCACCCCCACCCCGGCAACCAATGTTCCTTACCCAAGACTCCATCTTCTCCAGGCCCACAAGATTGCTTAACAACTGGGTGTGCCAAGATTGTAGTCACTGACCAAAGCAGTCATGACATCTTGCTTAATTACTGCTTCACTCGATGACCGAGATCCCAGTACTAGTTATGGTTATTAAATGAGGACTATCTGTACTTTCTGAGATAACCCCAAAAATTCAGGTTCAGTATTTGTGTAGTATTTCTCCCACAAAAGTTAATAAGCAGTTAATATTGCAGCCTTATTGAACAAAATTATTACTACTAATAATCTTAGTAAACTTTGGGACAATAATCCTAGTAAACTATTAAAAAATTCTAAAATTTCTGATTTTATTTATTATATGAATGTTATTATTAAGACTTACAGACTCAATGAGTTCTAGTGTCTCTGCAAATTCAGGTATGGTCTGTAGAGATGACAGCACTGCATTTGCTTCCACAGCCAAGTATTTGCTAGGTGAAGTTTGCTGATTTATTGAAGCTTGTGTATCATCTATATCATAAAAGTCATTTGTTTGCTCCCCGAGGCTATTTAAAGTATTTGCCGTGTTATCTTCCATGATGAAGTTTCCAGACCAGTTAGAAAAATTTCTGGCTTGCTAAGAACACAAAAAATGTTGCTGTTTTAGTGAAAATTAAGATGAAAGATAATTCAAACTCACTATAGAAGATGTATGATTAATTAAGCTCACTGGCAATTATGGAAGTGTGATATAAAATGGGTCACAAAATCAATACAATACGATTTTAATTAGTCTGTAATACACTTGCCTGGAAGTAAGTCTCATTTAATAAAATGACTTATTTCCAAAAAATACCAGAAAGAGTTATGCTACTGATATAATCATGTGGCATTTTAAAAATCATACTATTTTGTCAAAATATGAGTACTTCAGCCTACTTATTAAGCCATCTAAATCAAACATACATTTTTTAATCATTTCATACTGACCACTCCCAAAAGAATGGCAGTTGTGTCTAATTTTAAACTGTCAACAATTTTTATTGTGGTCCAAGAAATCGTACTCCTAAATTTCAGTAGCAAATTTTCAAAAACTAGGGGTGTTTCATTTCACTATTTTTAGGGTATATACCCATTCCTTTAAACCAAAAATAAATAAGAATTATCAAAAGGACCAAACATAAGTCTCCTAGACAGGGAAAACCCCACTTGCATGACATCATAGAGTACTTCACTCCACCTGCTCTGTCCTTAACCTTCCTTTTTTAATGGCTGCTATAGAAGCTGGATTATTAATTTTGCAAAATGATAGAGAGAGCATGAAATATATAATCTTCTAGCCCAGACACGTCGCGCAACGTATCGGAGCTTTTTCACCATTGCCGGCAATGAGGTGGCCGTGGTTTCCCAATGACGTGTCTAGCCTGCGGGCCGGCATTTTGACACCCCTGCTCTAGCCACGTTATGCAGAGTGATCCTCATGCTTCTCTCTCTCTACACTTGTTTAGCCGTCCCTGAGCCATCAAAGAAATAAAAAGCACAGAAAGTAGTATGTAATCCTTTGTTCTAAAAGTCACAAGAAAAATAAAAGCAATATTTTATGCCATTCAAGCCCTTTCTCAGGTGCCCATACCCCATCTTTTGAGAAATGAAACAGGATTTCTTCAACTATACTTCAAATACCATTACAATGTATTGGTGTACAATGTTCATTAATTAATTTTAAAGATGTAGAAAGACTTAATTGCCCATCAGCAAAAATATTTCATTTAAGCAAGCAGCTCTTACTGAGGTCACTCTCTTTCTCCTGATTTCATTTTCAGCTGACATAAGTAGCAATTCAAGTTCTTTTATTTTTTTCTCTTTGTCAGGATCATCATCAAATGGCTGCTAGAATGGATATTGAGGGGAAAAAGAACACACAAAGAGACAGAATAACATTTAGGACACATCACTAGGAGATAATTTATAAGGGACATTAGAATGAAATGATAACAGAATTTTTAGTATAATTAAAATTAGCGGGCAGTTAGTAAATAGTCTTAATAGTATTGACATGGCTGACAACATATGGTTAAAATAAACTCAGCTGTCTAATTTCCAAAAATATGCTTCAGAATAATTTCAGACCAAAGTTGAAATCCTGACAGACTTATAGTAGAGTCCTTGGTGCTCTATAAGCTTTGTTGTTTGCTGTAGATATTTTATACCTGACTAGATAATATTGATAGAAGAGAATGGGGTTTTATCCCTGTTTATATATAGTAGCTTGCCTTGCCACTGTTGGTGGAAGCTTTTTATCACAATGATGTAACTGCCCTGAGCACCATCACACTGGTCCAGATCCATAAAACACAGAACCTGAACTGGACACATTATTTAAAACTGGACCTGATTATTATCAAACAGTGTGGAACTATTATTCTTTTAATTTACTGTCACTTTTTATCATTCTCATTTAGTTTTGTACAGACATATTTATATATTAGCTATGGGACCAATTTGCAGAACAACCAAAAAAGTAAACAAGATTTGGCAATATTTTAAAATATACATCAATTGTCTAGAGTGGTGTTGATATAGATGTACCAGACGACCATAAGCAATTATTTTATTTCATAATTGCTCACTGACAAACATTACTCCTCAAATTCCTCAATACATTATTCTTTAGCAAGATATTACTGAAAACCAATTTCCATCCTATCAAACTGTTACATTAAAAAACAAAATAAGCTGAAATTTCAAACAATAGACCAACATATTTGATACTGTAATTAAAAAACTCCCAGATTTATGCACAGGAATTTTATCTGCTATCCAAGATCTAGAAATAATTCAGCTGCATTGACATAGATTTTTTTTATCAAAGTAATTCCATTTCCTTGATGAAAAAAGTGTACAAATCCTTTCAAAATAACTGATGTTGATTGTATTCCTGGTGATAAGGTCCTTTTTAAGAATATTTTTTCACATAGCAATTAAACAGAAATATTTTTATGCTGTCATAATGTCAGAGAAAGATTAAACGGTGAATATAATTGCCGTGCAATTACCTGAATAAAGTTTGAAGGACTTGCAATGTCTAAACAGCTGCTTTCTGTTGAAATGTACTGGTAACCTGGTATCTAATAAATCAACATTTGTTATTCTTAGAATGTATGTGCTTACAAACATTTCCCCATCCCCCATCTTTCTCCTGATATTAACATCCTATATGTTTTCAATAGCAGAAAAACCAATTACTTGTATTGTTGGTTTTTTGCAGAAAGATTATATAAAGGGACAGGAAAGGAAAGAAAGCAGCCAATGCTAATTTATTCATCCTTTAATACCATCCTAAATATACTGTTATCCCTAAAAGCCTGTATTTTTAAGGGAGATGCAGACCACCTCCTTAATTAGAACAAATTAAATAAGATTAAATAAAATAAAATTAAATAACACAAATATAGTCAATTATTTCTACACAATTATTTCTACAGAATAATTTAAACATTTAATTTTAGAAAAAATTAATTTGAACACATTAAACACTTTCAAAATTACCACTTTAGGACAAAATAAGAATATTAAGATGAACAAAATCAAAAACCAAATATTTTCGGGGGCCCAGGAAAAAAAAGTATTTTAAGTTAAAAAATATATCAAAAACAAAGCTAAAACAATGCTGAAGGTATTAAAAATTCTGGATTTTTTCAAGTATCTCATCTAAATTATTTTAAATTATTTGCAGCATGAAGCTCTGATAAACATTCCCCTATAGCAAAAATATGGCTATAAACAAATTGGGAACCTACATGTGTCTGAACCGGTATATAAAATTGATTTTGGGGATGCAGATGATCCGTAGGTACACAAGTTTTGTGAGGAAGTTTTGACAAACAAGGGCGCTCTCTCTTGATTCCATCTTGTAAATATCCTTCTTGTTCAACTTTCCTTCGCATAGTAGAGTTCCAATGATTTTTTATTGAGTTGTCAGTCCTAAACAAATAATAGGACATAATCCAAAGTCAAGTTCCCCAAAGTTACACTAATTTCAGTGGAAAAGAATGAGATAGTAAGTGTTTGATAAATTGTATCATGTCCATAACATAAACATTTATTAAACATTGCACAGAATTGAAAATTATGCAGCAGGAAATAAGTTACAAATGTTATTCCAAAATTTCTAAAATGAAATTTCGTTTTAAATGTTTCTTTAAAAGTTGTTAAAATGTTATAATACTTTTATATTATCCCTTTTGAAAAATGTGGGAGGAAAAATCACAGTAGTAATCTTCTAACAGAGATTTGTAAAAATATGTCCCAGAGGCCAGGAGTGTCTTCTGAATTCTGCCCAAACTCTAACCCTGTTCACACTTTTGAAGTTGCCTTATGCCCTTTTAGGTCTTTTTTAGTGGTTGAAGATTTCTTTGTTTCAGTTAACAAAGGCTCTGATTTTAGGGCAAAGAAAGTAAATATATTTTGCTTCTGATGCAGGAAGGGGGCACTGAAAATGTCTACTGAGCCTTTCAACATTCTTCTCTCAGCATTTCTTAAGTCCTCTGTGACCATGCTGCAGGATGGGACAAGATTGCATAGGACAGGGGTCAGCAACCTCGGCTCTTTTATGACTCGTGGACTTCAACTCCCAGAATTCCTGAGCCAGCTATGCTGGCTCAGGAATTCTGGGAGTTGAAGTCCACGAGTCATAAAAGAGCCGAGGTTGCCTACCCCTGGCATAGGATCATTGAAATGTAGGCTGATGAAAACTAGGAAGAAAGGGAACAGGACAGTAGAAACGCAGTGAGAGTTCTTCATTTTAGGATGAATTAAGATTTGGAGCACTGTTGCTGCCTTAGAAGTAATATTATAAAACCCTGCCAGCACTCTCCTAGCATGGGACTTCCTGAAGAAAATGGGCAAAAACTCACTATTCCCAAATTGAAGAATTATTCCAGTTAATTGTGCTGGTTTTCTACCAGAATGAACCTAACTGTTCTAACTGGGTTAATGGAAAATGTATTAGTATATTGTGTAAAAAAGGTCACATAATAGCATCATTTTAAACAGACAATTTTAAAAAAACTTACCTTCCTGGAAGCAGTTTTGCAATTTCAGCCCATCGGTTTCCTAAACGTTTATGAGCTTCATAGATGATTCTGTCCTCCTCTTCCGTCCATGAAGATTTCTTTACCTCTGGATTAAGGTGATTATGCCATCTCTCTCGACATTGTTTCCCTATCCTTCCTTTTAAGTGCTTTGCAATCAAAGACCAGCGTTTGGGACCATATTTCTGAACAAGTTCAATCACCTGGAATACAAATTGAATGGCACATTTTCTCCAGCATTGTTTTAAGAAAAAAATAGCACCCATGTGGAAGAAGTAAAGAATCTCATTCTATTTATTTAATTCTTTAGCTACAAAATCATTCTGACTTCCAGCGGCTTACATTTAGGACACTGATTTTTATTTTTTATTTTTTTATTTTAATCCCATTTATATCCCGCCCTTCTCTGAAGACTCAGGGCGGCTTACAATCTAAGCACAAATCAAATGTGCTTAGCAATAGCCTTCATTCTATGTATATGCCTGCTTATTAGGGCTTTCCCCCAGTGGCGTAGCGTGGGGGGTGCAGGGGGGGCCGGCCGCACCGGGCGCAACATCTGGGGGGGCGCCCAATGCCGGAGTTTTCTGCAACTCAGACAGCGAGCAAGCTTCGGCTGGGGGGGGGGAAGGAGTGGGGGGGGCGTGGGGGCTGCCGTAAACTCTGACCGCCACGCTTGCAGAGCAGAAGAGCGCTTTCTCTTCTTTCCCCCCCCCCGCCCTGGCTCGCCCCGTCCGGAAGCCCCTTTTGTCTTTTGATTATCTAATTAAAGACGGACGACAACCAAACCAAAAAACCCACTCTCTCTCTCTCTCTCTCACCCCCCCCTCAGCAAAGGGTTTCCATTATGGAGGAGGAGGAGGAGGAGGAGGAAGGGGTGGGGAGGAAGGGCGGGCGCAGGTCCTTTCATATTTTGCAGCAGTGAATTCTTCCCTCTCGGAGAGTCTCTAATTTTGGCTGGCGGGCTCTTCGGCTTTGAAAACAGCCAGGCAGCCACAGAAAGCAGAGATAATAGTGGCTTTTAGGTCAAAGAGGACCGAAGAGCGCGCCTCGAGATGGCGCGGCGAAAACGTGCTGTGCTCAGTCTCCCGAAGAGGACCCCCACGGAGTTCAATCGGAGCTTCTTTCTCATAAGAAGAGGCGTAGGATAGCAGCGTCGAAAAGTGAAACAGAAATTAGTCGTTCGAGAATAAACCTTTGTTAAGGGAAGGGGTGAATTTTTGTTTAATTATTATTATTATTATTATTATTCCTGCAGAGACCCCACGCGCACTTCACCACCCGGGGAATTTATATTCCAGTTGGAAAAAATGGGGTGGGTGGGTTTGTAAACATCCCCGTAACACGTTCAGACGTGGTTAAGTGAATCCTGATTTATTAAGTAACCCAGATGCCAGGGCTCAGGAAACAAATCCCATTAAGCTCGCCGGAGGGGGACGATTCTGCTTCACCGAGGGTCGGAGGAGCGAGCGAGTGGGCGGAGCATAGAAAGCAACGGCAGAAAATAGGTCAGGCGCCACAGCAAGTACGAACTCCTGGGGTTCAGCCTAAGCAGGCAAAGCTGCAGGGTGGGTTGGTTGGCTTTTCCGGCTTTGGAATAACCTTGGGAAGCTGAGGCATTGTAAGTTGGAAGTCATTGTTTGTTGCCTAACATGTTGGGTCACCCCACACCACATGCTAAGCCATAAACCGTGATTGGTATCCAGGGTTTAGGACAAGATGGAGAAAACTAGCCAATTGTGGGATCATAAATCTTGATGAAGCCCATCATCGCTCCATGTGATGTATGCACTCAATCTACAAACGTAGTCCAAGCCTATTCACATCTGTTGTAAGGTCATTCTCTCGTGGGGTTTATCCTGACATCCACTAAGAGTGGAACAAACATGCCCCATTAACCATTTTCAACGCCATGTCCTCTCTTTGTCTCATCCTAAATCACAGCTGAGGCACCTTAAAGTTGCCTTGTTTCAGTTTTAAACTAGCATTTTCCCTCTTCTCCAGAGACCCTTTTTTGCCTTGAACCTAACTCAGGGGTAGGCAACCTTGGCTCTTTTATGACTCATGGACTTCAACTCCCAGAATTCCTGAGCTAGTGGAAGAGACTCGAGTGCTAAAATCCACGGGTTAGGGGGCGCAAATTACTTGCCTTGCCCCGGGTGCTGACAACCCACGCTACGCCACTGCTTTCCCCCCCCAAGCGGCATTGTTACAAAGTCAGCTTATTGCCCCCAACAATCTGGGTCCTCATTTTACCTACCTCAGAAGGATGGAAGGCTGAGTCAACCTTGAGCCTGGTGGGATTCGAACCTGCACTAATTGCAGGCAGCTGGTGTTACTTAAGGAGGCATCAGCCCACTGCTCCACCAAGGCTCACTGATGCTAAGGGGAAGTGGGAAATCATGAAAATACAATGGATGAAATCCTACATAATGCTAAGCCAGGATTTTTTTACAGCATACTTTGTTTAAAAAGCCATACTGGCTTATGCCAGAATAGGCTGATTGATCTAAGCACACACACACACCTCACATTATGATGTAGCACTATGTATAAACCAGATCTAATATCACATTTAGAAGCTAGCTGGTGAAATGCAGTATAAAATAGAATATCTAAAGGATAGGATACAGAACATAGTTTGAAATAATTTGGAATTAAACCCAAAATGTTCCATAGCCTTACTATTTATTGTACTTTACTGTTTTGTTTTTAACTTGTAACTTTGCAACCCACTTAAGGAACATTTTAAATGCTGGTTTAGTCTCTTATTAATATTTTATTTCAAGTATATAATATAGACAATAAAATTAATTTGGGAAATATTTTTATACATAATTAATTTTATTTAAAAGGTTTTGCTAGGTATTATGTTTCACATAACATTTTATTGATTTGGTATATATATTCACATTTCTTTCCAAAAGGAACAATATTAACAATTCCGTAAGGGAAGATGTTAATCAATATTTAAATTTTTGAACAATTACAGGAAATAACTGTATAACAGAGCATAAGAATAAAAGAATATTTGTAGCTCAGGGTTGAAATGAGGGGTCCTTAGTGCTTTGTGAGCTTGGTTGTTTTCTTGCATACATTTCATTACTGATGATGTTATCCAGTTTGACTAATTAAATGTCTGCAAGAAAACAACCAAGTTCACAGAACACCAAGGATCCCTCAGAGCATAGGAATGTTAAGATGAATTGGGTAAATCATATTAAATAGGAATGTATTCTAATTAAAGGCCAAGCACAGCTCTTAAGGTAAAAAAAGAGATGGCTCTCTATTTTAAGCAGCAAAAGAATATGGATGCAAACATTTATAATGTTCTTAGTTATATCCTACTTTGTATTGAACTACATATGACAAAAGAGGACAACAGATACCTGAATAACAATACTGTCCTTCCTGAAACAAAATTAGTACTTAGGAGCAATATAAATATAAATCCGATACCCTCTGATCTTCTTCCTTAGTCCAGGGTCCTTTAATAAGTTCTGGATTTAGGACCTTCTGCCATCGATGCTGACACTGAAAATCAGAACGATTCTGCAAAAAATGAAAAATAAATATTCTTTGTATAGCTTGTCATCCTGATTAAAGATGTTTTAGTATTCTAATATTCATATAGCATTTTTGTTCTAAAACTAGGAAATCCTATTCTGAAAGATGAATATGGAACTGTCTTTTTTTCTATATTGTTTATTCGGATAATGATGCTGAAACTTCTGAACAGTTGAATACTAAATAAGAAAAGCCTCAGTAAATAATTTTCCACTTACTTGTAAATGACTAGAAATAAATGTCCAGTCACTTGTACCATGTTGTTCGACTAGTTTTTTAAGTTTTTCATCCTGTAATAAATGATAAAAATGTCCATAAATAATTTTACAACACTAAACCCAAAACTGTATGGAGGATAAGCTATGTTACAGTTGAGCTCACCTCATCACGGGTCCATTTTACTCTGTTACATATCTTTTTTGCCCCTTTTTGTTGTGGTACTTCATAGTCATGATCTGCATAATGAAGGTCATCATCATCTTCCTCACTGCAAAGTGCAAGCTATTATTAAGTTAACATTGACAGTAAATATATGCCTATGTCTCACATGCTTTAAAGAAGACTTATAGTTAACATTTTAAACTAAAAGTTACTGAAACTCATTTGTTCATGCACCATTACTGACTGAACAGCTAAAATCTAATAAAACTTTAAGAAGCAACCAAATCAAGTCCTTTAAATATTAATCAAATATTTATTTAAATAAATTTGTGCTTTTAAAACACACAGGAGCAAAGTAGGTATAATGTGAATGGCCTACAGGAATACCATGTTCACATGTCTCTACATTTTTTAAGCAGAAAGCAACCTGGGAAGAATGTCCTAATTGGAATATTTCTTAGTTGTCTTCTACTTTTAAATTATTTTCTCTTTGAGGGCATGCCCAAGTTACATCCTCTCCTATTTCACATTCTTGATGTATGTCAAGAGCAAACTTCACTGCTTTCAGGAATAAGAATAGAAAATGTAAGCATACCCCTGAAAGATTACTTTAGTTCCAACAATAATACACTGGTTTCCCAGTTTGTTTGACACCAATTTAAAGTAAACATATCTGTATATAATATATCATATCTATTCCAGACACATTCTCATACTGACATAATCAAATATTGACAAGATATCATAAATCTTATTTTGAAATACCAAATATACATGAGTGTTTGGATGGAACTAATCAAGGAGAGAACCTAGAACTAAGGAGAAATTTCCTGAGAGTTAGAACAATTAATCAGTGGAATGAGTTGCCTCCAGAAGTTCTGAGTGCTCCAACACTGGAGATTTTTAAGAACAAATAGGACAATCATTTGTCTGAAATGATATAGTTTCCTGCTTGAACAGCGGGTTGCACTAGAAGATTTCCAAGGTCCCTTCCAACTATTATTCTGCTTCTATTATTATAAATTGCAGAGAGCAATACTGATGCACTAGAAACTCTTACATTTTTTAGCATTTGTTTTTTTCACTTCACTTGACGATAAGTTTCTGTGTTGTGTTGCTATTATTTGTGAAAAGGAAGACTGGAAGTGCTTGTTAGTGTATTTTAAGCAAAATGTAATAATTACGTTTTTGACCAAAGAAGGTTAAAAATATATTCCTCCAATTAAAATTCACATTTCAACACAAATTGTTTACGGTGATGGTATTGATATAAGTAATGTGCACTGCTGGGTCATCAAATTCTAAATATAGTGCCCCAAGAATAACCAGTTTGTTCAATTAAAAATGAAGTGCATAACCTGTCAAAATAACCAACAAATTTCATATGAGAAAGTTTCATGAATTGAAAAGATTAACTGACAGATTACTCAAGGGGAAATTTCTGTTAAGCCTGATATTTTGCAAGAACATTTGGGTCATATTATTGATACTCTTCAATATTGGAAGGGTTGTGAAAGGTTTCCTCACATGCTGATTTCAGAAAATTTCAAAAGTTGAAATTTCCCAATTATTATCACACTACAAGAATGAAGTTAAGAATTTCTTCACAGCATCATGATAGTAAAGAAAACATAGGCCCATCCTTGTAAGCAAAGAAGCAGCATTAGTTTATGGGTATTATCACAAATCTTAACTGTGGAAAAAAGTTCAAAATTTGTGCTTTGGCAGAAAAAATGGTTACAGTTTGGGACATTGCAGATGGTATTCCACTGGAATTCCTTGAACTGAGTATCAATATCAAATTAGAATGTTACACTGCAATACTCAAAATTTTGAAATAACTTTTAAGTATAGTTCAGAAGCTTAAGAAAATCTTGCTGCAACTTGCCCAAAAGGCAATTTTGAAGTTGGATCTCATAATCTTAATCCAAATACCATATAGTCCAGTGTTGGTGCCATGTAACATTTTTAAATTTGTGCTCTTAACTCAAAAAAGTAGAAAGATCTGTCAGGAGATTGTGGGAAGTCAGCTCCCCAGAGAAAGAAATATTAAAAGGGGAGGAAAATATATTTCCTCAGAGGATCTTGAAGAGGCAGAAAAGCATGCCCAGTTTTCTTAATAGCTCCAGGTCTCCCCTCCCCAAGCAGAAACCATTTCTAGAGAAATGCAGATGTAAACCATCCAGGAAGGTTGCAGGCTCCCAGCTGGGAGATTAAAAAGACAAAGACCTAAAATCTACATACCCCATCCAAAGAGTCATCAGCCCAGCCCCAGGGAAGCAGGACATGACCTTTGGACATAATAGAATTAACCCATCACCATCAGAATAGTACAAAGGCACAATCAGACTCAGGTCAAAAGTTCATGACACAGGAAAT
The DNA here is from genome assembly GCF_947247035.1 of Vipera ursinii. Taxonomy (NCBI): domain Eukaryota; kingdom Metazoa; phylum Chordata; class Lepidosauria; order Squamata; family Viperidae; genus Vipera; species Vipera ursinii. Next base: position 177,954,430 of record NC_139516.1, read on the forward strand.
AGCCTCAAACAGGAACAAGAAGCAGCTCCAAACAAAAGGCTCCAGAGGGTATAAAAACCCACTCCCTACATGTGTTCAGCCCTTCTTTTTCTGCCAGCCACCTTCCTGTCTAGTTCTCCTCTTCAATAAACTACAACCTCCTTCCTAAAGTAGTCACCATGTTTATTCCCAGCTTGGATGGAACCATGATGAAGACTTTTCTTCCAACAAGACAAAGCATGGAATTCTTTCGTGATGTTTAAGATGCCTGACTATAATTGGCAGAAATATGTAGTAAATGGGGGTGATTATGTGACAAATACAGGTACCAAAAGTGCTCATTTCAAGAATTATTTTATTTCATTTATTAAAATATCCTTATTTAAGTTAACATTTTGGAAGTCAAGGCACTAATTTTCATTCATTGATCTTTGTGCAAATGCCATGGCATTTTTTCTAGATCAAAATAATATATATATAAAAAAATATTTTTCTATAAGGAAATTAATTCTATGCAAATATTGCACATTAGGAAACAATAATTAAACAGAACATTCATTTTTAAAACTACCTATTAAAGAAAACAAGAATAATTTTCACCTTCATGTTTCCTTGAGAACAGTCTGCCATCTACTGGCTTCACAGAGTACTATACTAATATTTACAAAATTGGGTGTTTTATTTACAATTTTCTGTTAGTCTCCCTTGCAAATGGTTTAAGCAAGATATAAAATATTATCACATAAAATAGAGAACAGACAAATCCATTTTTCCATAGTCTTGTCACTTAATTCCTTTACATTTCTTTTTTTAAAAATCACATTAACAAAGTATTAATCAAAGTGATTAATATTTGCACTTTAAAATTTTCTAGGAAAATATATTGGTAAGATCAGGGTCTACAGGATTACAGTATTATTTTTTTAAGTTGATTCTCTCCCTTTGAGTCAGAGACAGCAGTCATGATTCCCCAAATATGGTTGATCTACAACAGGCACGTCAAACTTAGGACATCACGTGACGTATCGGAACTTTTTCCAATTGCCGAAAATGGGATGGTTTCTCAGTGACCTCCAGTTTGACACCCCTGATCTACAACTCCCAACTCTTTTAATTATCTTAGGCCAATTCTTGAATTGAATTCATTTCAACTCTTGATCTGTCAGTTCTCTAACTGCTTCTGGTTTATCAATTTTCCATGTTATAATTTTCAAAAGCCATTCACATTAGTTCTATACCTATTTATCTGAAAATAAGTTCTGCCAATTCCATATGATTTACAAACTTGTATTCACAGTTCAAACTTTGATCCAGATAAAGGAAACAAATAATGTAGGTGGGAATGTCCTTGAAGGTAAACTGAAAAATCAACCCAAAATACTAATTGGAACTGGACAAAATACTAATAGGATACCAATATTATATTATTTAGACTCAGTTCAAAATCTTGCAGTAAAGAAGTATGTATATATTATCTATTCATTGTAACAGGTTTCAAGTCTGAAATGTACACTGTTGCTTAGTAGCCAGCCATTTCAATAATTCAGTAAAATGCCTTCTCTTGCTTTTCTTTTTATTACTAATAAACAAAGGTTCTGTATCTTGGATCTTTTACTCCTCTGTATATTTTTACTGCTACGTTTTATCATTTCTACCACAGTTTTAGACAGTTACGTATTTATAATTTTCCTGTTTTTTTCCATTGTACTTAATGTTATCTTTCTTAGTTTTGACTAAAGACCAATATTGTATTGTTCCCTCTTAAAATCCTTAAATATTATTTTGTTTACATACTCCCATATTTAAATATATAGGAGAAAATTTAGCAATAGACGACTAGATGAAGCAGGACCATCTTTCCACACTATTGTAAACGCAGCATAACAAAACCTTAAAACCACGGCATAAGTGAGAACAAGTCCATGGGCTTGTTCGGCCAGGGCACGTGGAAGCGGCAGGAGAAACTTTCCGTGATCCGGTGGCACGGCCTATTCCGCGGCGGAAAATGAGGGAAACGCAGAGCCGAGCGTGGAAGACGCCAAGGCGGCAAACGGGAAGGCGTAGGTAGGGAGGGGGTCACTCACCTGCGCGGCCTCTTCGCCATCCTTTGCGTGTACCATAAAGCAAGCAGAGGGGAACGGGGATGGCACCGCCGACCAGGAGGGCTGACTCAATCGAAGCCGTCGGGCTATGCCCGACGGGGGAGTCCGAAGAGGGGGGCGTTGCTTTTTAGCCCCGGCTCCGCACCGTTCCCCGCACTGGGGGCATGGCCCGACACCCAGCCCAAAACGGCAGGCGAAAGGATCGGAGACCAAGCGAGCGGGGCCCTCGTCCGGCTGCCGCTGCTCGCTCCTCCGCCTCGAACGCTTTCCAGAGGCGCCGCCGAGCTCACGGGGATTTTGTTGTGGTTTTTTTCTTCTCCTTTTCGACTCTGCCGCCGAATCTCGCGCCCAGCCTCTGTCCGGAGCCACCGTTTGAATCTGCGCACGCGGACTGACACCCCATTGGCTGCTGCAGAAAGCACGCGACCAAACGGGGGAGCTTGGGCGAGGGAGGAAGGGGGAACGGCCAGTAAGAGGAGAAAGGTGGCGGGATACTGGAGAGCTGGGCGAGGGAGGAGGAGCTACTGCTGGGCTCAAGCCCAAAGGCTGCTGGGAATGTGAGTCCTTGCCTCACCGAGGGCTAGAGAAAACGAGTTTCCCACGTGTTTCCCGCGGGCAGCGTGTTGCGTTAGTGGATGTGCAATTTTCTCTTCTTTTTCTCACACTTGTTGTAAAAGGAAAAGCAGAGGCGCGTTTTTGGCTTATTTTCGGCTCGGCTTCTTATGCTGGCTGTTGAAAAAGAACCGCTCAATTTTAAAGCATGCTTTCTTAATAAACGCTAATTTTCATCCGCGAGGATGCAAAAGTCTTATTAATCTGAAACATCAGTTTAAAATAAAAAAAATGGAAAGAAAATTAAGCCTCCTTCGAGCCGGAATCGAACCAGCGACCTAAGGATTCCCGTGCGAAACTCTGCCACTACAGTCCTCCGCTCTACCAGCTGAGCTATCGAAGGAACTTGAAGTACCTTACTTAATGCCTGGCATACAGATGTGTGTTGGCAGTACTGACGTTGAGGATAAAGTTTTTTAAAAAGGCAACAAATACAGCTGTATCTTTAATCCCTATTCTATGGTACTTGAAAAGATATTTCCTGACGATAATTATGTATCCTCCCTGTAAAGCTTTCAACCTTTCAATTCCGACGTAACACTGATCAACCACTGAACTGACGAGATTTGTTTTCCAGAGAGCGTAGAAACGTCTGATCCTAAATCAAGGCATTTACGCCGAAATAAATTTCTCTGGTTTCATTTCATCCTTTCCGCTCTTAAGACTGGGAGCCAAATAAAGCAGCCTCAGATAAAGCAGTCGATTTGGCTGTTTGTTTCAAAACTCTGCGGCACAATTCCCAGATCCATAATGTACATTTTTAAGAAGACCCGTTTTCTTGTCTTTCTAAAAGCAGATATACAAAAAAAAAGCTGTCTTTTCGAATAAAAAACTGTCTAGTTTTCATTGTTATTTAGGAACAAATAAAGATAATTGAAATACACTACCTAAAGAAGGGGGGGAATCGCCCATTGAAAATTATTGCTTTTCCTAAAACATATGTCTAGAAACCCAGTTATCATGTATGTGATTGAGCAATTGCAATATTTCTAATACAGAGCATAGTTTAAAAATATTCTGAGTTTAAAAATTATCTGCCTATACATGTCGGTAAATCTATGATTTTATGTACATTGCAAAAAACATTGGTTAAAAATTCTTACATCAATTCTGAGGCAATGGTGAGATGGTCATGAGATCTCTAACTAGGTTAGTGTTATCCACTTTGCTGGCATAATACTTTTTTTAACGAAGTAGTCAATGATGCTGAAGTCAACATATATACAGTGTTGAGTAAAGTAAACCTACATGTTTTCTATTTACTCTTAGGATCTTTCTTATATACTCACTAGGTGATGGCCTTAGTGTCTACTCAGAAATTGTTAGAAAGAATTCTATTGTGAAGTGGCTATACATAGAAAGAATAGAATAGAGCTGAAAGGGACCTTGGAAGTCTTCTAGTCCAGCTCCCAGCTCAAGCAGGAGAACCTATACCATTTCAGACAAGTGACTGTCCGGTCTCTTCTTAAAAACAGCTAGCGATGGAGCGCCCATGATTTCTGGAGGCAAGCTGTTCCACTGGTTAATTGTCCTCACTGTTAGGAAGTTTCTCCTTAATTCCAGATTGCTTCTGTCTTTGATCAGTTTCCAACCATTGTTTCTTGACCTGCCATCTGGTGCTTTGGAGAATAGTTTGACACCGTCTTCTTTGTGGCAGCCCCTCAAATACTGGAATACATAACTGATATAAATATTAATGTTAAATATTATTTATATAGAATAAGAATTTATATTTATCTTTGCTTCCAAAATAGCAGTTATCAATTCCTTCATTTGCTTCTTGATAAGCCAAGATATCTTTTAATTTGCTAGCCTAAAGACACTAATGATCTTCCATGTCTGAAATTAGATTTGAAAGCTAATTAAGCATTTTAATATTGCCCTATATCACTGACAAATACATTATTCTTCACAAAAAGCATCTGCTACAGATGTCATGGTTTCGACGGATGAACTCTTTAAAGAACTTTGAGGCATTGTTTACCTTAAAGAATCTTTATTCAAGTTGCATAGCATCGGCACATACATGGTCAAAGCCAAAATCTGAATTCCCCTCCCCTAAACACATAGTATCAAAGCAAAATTCCCTCCTCTAATTAACAGTCATAAATCGCATTCTCCAATTAGTTTGAAATGCAAGCTTTACCTCCTTTCTCCAACCCACCATTTCTTATCATCTCTTATTTCAAAAGCCCCTGAATTGTTATGTCTAACTAACTCCCATTACATTCCTCCTCCTCCCCCAGTATCATCTAATTCTAAGAGTAAAGGATAGGAAAGAAAAAGGCTGCATCTCCCTATATTGTCAAAGCAAGAACATCCGATATTAGCAGCACTGACATCCGCCCCCCCTTGCAAAAAGGAGAGACCCTGTAGCATAAACAAAAGCATATGTTAGGGACTATGTCTCGGTTTGTTAGGGTGTTTCTTATAAAAATTTTGATGAGTCTGTCAGCTTTCACATCGCTAGATTTCACCCAAGTGGCTTCAGACAATGAGTGTCCTTTCCATTGTAGTAGGTACTGCAATTTCCCTTTAAAAATTCTACAGTCAACAATACGTTTCAGTTTATAGTGAGTCTGACCCGCCACTACAAGGGGCCCGGGTGCCTTCTTAGAGGGAGGTCTTAAAGTGGAGCCTCAAAAACTGGACAGCCATTTGCCTGAAATGGTATAGGGTTTCCTGCCTGAGCAGGGGGTTGGACTAGATGACCTCCAAGGTCCCTTCCAACTTTATATTATTATTATTATTATTATTATTATTATTATTATTATTATTATTATTATTATTATTATTATTAAAAGTTTTCAGCAAGCTGCAATGGAAGACAGGGTGAACTCTCCCTAAAAACCTAGGGAGTTTCAATTCTACTATGACCAGGTTGATGATCCTTACAATGGGGAAAGGCCCCAAGAATTTTGGTCCTAATTTCTTACTGGGTAATTTGAGGCGTAAATATTTAGTCGACAGATAAACCTTTTCCCCAACTTGGAATGTTTTTTGGGGAGCCCTCTTTTTATCAGCCTGCTTTTTATAGGTCTCAGAAGTCTTTTGTAAAGCACTTTTTGTGTTTCTCCAAACTTCTTCCAACCCCCTCACCCATTGATCAAGTGTCTGGGAAGCAGAGAGTAACTGAGGGTATTCAGGTATTGGGCTGAATTCTTTTCCTGTGGCTACCCTGAAAGGTGTGTGGCTGGTGCTGCTGTGAACAGAATTTTTGTAAGCCACCTCTGTGAAAGGGAGAGGTCAGTCCAGTTTGTTTGTTGGTAGGAAACATAACATCTGAGATTTTGCTCCACCATCTAGTTAGCAGATTCCATGGCCCCATTGGTAGCTGGATGGAAAGCAGATGATAGGCCTTGAGATGATCCAATTAATTTAAGAAATCTCCTCCAAAACGTTGCTGTGAACTGCACCCGCTTGTCTGCAGTTATTCACCTAGGGGTGCCATGCAGCTGGTAGATATGTTTCAGGAACAATTTAGTCAGTCGTTGGGCCGATGGGAGTCCTTTGCAGGCAAAGAAATGAGCCTGCTTCAAAAACAGGTCTATCACAGTCCAGATGACAGTATTTCCTCTATTTAAAGGTAGGTCTACTATAAAGTCCGTAGCTATTTCTTCCTATGGTTGAGAAGGGTCTGCCACTGGCTGCAGTAACCCAGGGGTTTTCCCTGGAGTTCTTTTCATGGTGGCTTATACAGTACAAGGCCTAACATAGTTTTCCACATCCCGTTTTAGCCCCGGGCACCAAAATTGCCAGTGGATGAAATGTAGAGTTTTTAGATATCCAAAGTGCTCAGACTGTTTTACGTCATAGCCCTTGTAAGCCAAACCATCCCTGCATGTTAGGGAGGTTTGATTGTCTTTGAACCATTGATCGGTGAGGAGCTCTTGTTTTATTTTTTTGGTCCCAGGGTCATCAGGATTAGGGGCCCTGCAAGGTGTGAGTTGAGCAGCAGTTTGTGGACTGGAGATAATTGCCTCATTAACCTCTTCACGTTCGCTTTTCTACTGGGGCAATCTCGATAGCGCATCAGCTAGGAAGTTTTTTCCTCATGGTATGTACTTTAGAGTGAAGTTGAAATGGTTAAAGTACTGTGCCACTGCACTTGCTTCAGGGACAATTTGTGGGGAGTTTTCAGTGCCTCTAGATTTTTGTGATCTGTCCATACTTCAAAAGGCACCTTGCTCCCTTCTAGATAGTGTTGCCAGTTTAATAGCCCCTACCTAATTGCGAAGGTCTCCTTCTCCCAGATTGCCCATCTCCTCTCGGTTTCAGAAAATCTTTTAGAGCTGTAGACGCAGGGTTGCAGGACCCCACTTTTGTTCTTTTGCAGTAATACAGCTCTGACTGCCACGTCGCTGGCATCAGCTTGAATTACAAAGGGCTCCCCTGGGCAGGGGTGCTTTAGGACCAGTTCAGCAGCAAATAGTCTTTTTAAATTCTCAAAAGCTGTTTGACAGCTCATAGTCCATGCTAGTGGTTGGCCCAGTCGCGGTTTCCCTTCTCCTTTGCCTGTTTTGAGTAGTTCTGTAAGGGGTAGGGCAATCTCAGCAAAGGAGGGGATGAATTGATGGTAGAAGTTGGCAAAACCTAGGAAGCTCTGGAGCTGTTTGCGAGTCTTTGGGGGCTACCATTCAATTATAGCTTTCACTTTGGCTGGCTATACTTCAATCCCCTCCTTGGAAATTCTGTAGCCAAGATAATCTAATCGGGTCTGGTGAAATTCACATTTTGACAATTTGGCATAAAACTTGGCATTCAATAGTTTCTTTAACACTTCTCTCACCAGGTTTATATGATCAGTCATATTCGTGCTGTATATCAGGATGTCATCAAGATACATCGGAACCCCTTTGTATAAATGATCATGTAGGACCTCATTAATCAACTGCATGAATATAGCTGGGGCCCCTATAGTCCAAAGGGCATAACTTTGAATTGATAGCTCCCCATGGGGCAATTGAAGGCAGTTTTCCACTTGTCTCCCTCCTTTATTCTCACCTGGTAATATGCTTCTCTCAGGTCTAATTTAGTGAAGACACTCCCCTTTGCCAAGTGGGTTAGTAAGTCCTTCAGGAGGGGGAGGGGGTATTTATTTTCCACAATCACCACATTCAGACCTTTATAATCAACACATAAACAAAGAGACCCGTTTTTTTTCTTTAAACAACAGAGGGGCTCCCACCATCTTGAATGAGACTTGGCTCATTCAATGAATCCCCTCACTAGGATTTTATTCATGTATCACTGCATCTCCTCCATTTCGAGGGGGGACATAGCGTACATTCTCGATCGTGGGAGATTGGCTCCCAGCAACAGTTCGATAGAACAATCATTGGGTCAGTGAGGAGGCAGGGCATTACATTCTTTCTCACTAAATGCCTCTGCTAGGTCCCAGTACTCGCTGGTGATGAGTGGCTTGTCTGTTGGCAGTGAGGCAGCCAGATGTGCTTGCTCATTTGGAGGACTAAAGCGTCCTGCAATGTCGGTTGAATCAGTGGGAGGTTTAGGCCCTATAGGTAGTCTCATAGTTCTCATTCCTTTCTCCCATCAGATAAATGGCTTCCATTTGTCCAACTAGGCTAATCCTAGGATCACTGCCTCAGTCAGCTTTGGAGCCACCAGGAAGCAAATAAACTCCCTGTGCTCACCCATTTCTAGGCGTAGGGGCTCAGTTAATTGTGTGACTAAAGTTCCTCCCATCAGGGAGCCATCGGCTTGCTCAAATCTTACGGGCTTGGAGAGTAATTTTGCTTGTATGCCCATTTTTATGGCAAATGGCAGGCTAATGATGCATCACGATCATCCAGAATCGACTAGCACTTTTAAGTCTATTTGTGTCCTCGACTTAGGGATTATAAGTTTGGCAGGCAGTGCAAAAGTTGGGACGTGTCGACTCACCAATGAGTCATTCTCTCCTTTATCGTTGTTGTCAAAGGAGGGTAGAGTGGGGGCGGGTCCAGCCTAAGTTCCGGCATCCTCCTGTGTAGGGGATGGGACCTGGGCAACAGGGTCCTGTGTGATCTGGTTGGATTTCTCTCTCGTTGGCTGCTGTGCAGGTTTCTTCCTCACTGCTGGTCCTGGTTTGCTCTGCTGTTGGGGGTAGGGAATTGGACAGTTCGCTGCTCGATGTGCCTGCTGTCCGTATTGGAAGCACTTGATTGGCAGGCCCGCAGGTGACCTGGGTCTTCCAGCAGTTGCAGCAGTTGAAGGGGTTTTTTTGGGGGTGGGTGTTGCCATTTGGGTTGCTCTTGCTTTGGCTCAGCTTCAGGTGGGGGAGGCTTCTTATAGTGGGCGAGGTGAACATCTAGTCTTACCGCGGTTTGGTACCATTCTTGTAGCTCTACTGCTTGATAGATGCAGGCCTGAGAAAGGTGATCATCTAACGCCTCCCTGAAATGACGGACTAGGGACTGCTCAGGCCACCTCTCTATGCGACCAGCTGTCTTGCAAAACTCTCTTATGTACTCCAGAGCAGGCCTGTCAGCTTGTTTTATCTTATGGATTTGTTCTTCTGCTTAGAGGGCAATGGATGGGTCCTCAAATCTTTCTCTCAGTCCTAGGAAGAAGAGGTGGGGGTCCTCCAATTCGAGGTGTTGCTCATTATATAAATTGTTCAGTCATTCAGATGCCTCTCCCTCTAAGCTGGACACAATCACATCAACCATGGCACCTGGGTCCAGGTAGAGATAGGCCCAGCGGTTCAAATGAGAGCGCACTTGGTTGAGGAAAAAAATCAGCTTCTCTGGGTCCCCATCGAAGGTTGCTCTGAAAGGTGGAGCAATCGCTGGCTCCTGGGGCCCACACTGTGGCTGTTCAACCACCAGTTGCTGCTGGCCCCACCCTGGCTGCTGATTCAATGGCTGCTGGACTCCCTACTGTGGCTGTTGCACCCCAGTTGCTGCTGGCCCCATTCTGGCTGCTGCATGCCCAGGGGTTGCACGTTTGGGAGTTGTTGTTAACTTCCCTGCTGCCGATCAGTGGGGAGTTGTGGTGCCCTCTGCTGCTGTAGGCCTCTCAGTGGTTGGTGTGCATTTGGTGGAGGTGACCAGCCCCCTTGCTGCAGTTGCCCTCCCACCAACTGTTGATCTCCTGGCTTCTGTACCACCCCAAGTTGTTGCCTCTATTAGCTCTGGCAAGCTCAGAGGTTGCTGACAGTCCACCTGCGGGGGCTGCCAAACTCCCGACTGCTGCAGGGGCCTCAGATTGGGGTTCTCTCTCCATGTGGGGCTGGAGATCCTGGCAGGGGATTTCAGGAGCCAGAAGGCTGTCTGATCTGCAAAGGAGGGGCTGGAGGCTTCTCTGCTCTAGCCCTTAAAAGCTTTCCACTGACTGGCTACGAGCTGCAGACAGGCATTTCCACTCACCCGAGTCCTCAGTGGCAGACATCCTGGTGTCTCTCCCCATCTGGCAGGCTTGAAAAAGCTCCTTCTCCCCCAGCTTGCTCACTATTGCTCCCCCCCCCAGGGTAGCAGCTGCTGCTGAGGTGCTGGCTTCAAGCAATTTATCTCTCTCCATGATGAAATCTTCCCTGAATCTTCTTCAGCTTATCCCTCAAGTTTAGGGACAGTGACTGGGGCTCAGGACCCCTAGCTAGTTTGGAAAGGTTGTAGATTTCGGCTTAATGTCATGCTTCCGACAGGTGAACTCTTTAAAGAACTTTGAGGCATTGTTTACCTTAAAGAATCTTTATTCAAGTTGCATAGCATTGGCATATACATGGTTGAAGCCGAAATCTGATTTCCCCTCCCCTAAACACATAGTATCAAAGCAAAATTCCCTCCTCTAATTAACAGTCATAAATCACATTCTCCAATTAGTTTGAAATGCAAGCTTTCCCTCCCTTCTCCAACCGCCATTTCTTATCATTTCTTATTTCAAAAGCCCCTGAATTGTTATGTCTAACTAACTCCCATTACATTTTTCCTCCTCCCCCAGTATCATCTAATTCTAAGAGTAAATCATAGGAAAGAAAAAGGCTGCATCTCCCTATGTTGTCAAAGCAAGAACATCCAACGTTAGCAGCATTGACAATAGAAATGTGAAATAAAATTAACCATTGAGTACATCTTCATCCAAATAATATGTATCTCTGTTAAACAGTATCACTTATAAGTAAATCCCCCACAATTGGGATCAGAATTTTTGTTGTTAAGTGAGGCAGTTGTTAAACAAGTTAATTTACCTTTTTTTGCCAGAGTTAAGTGAATCACTGTAGTTAAGTTAATCATACATCATTAAATGAATCCAGCTTTCCCCATTAATTTTGCTTGTTGGAAGCCAGCTGTGAAGATCACAAATTAAAAGACCACATAACTCCTGGACACGGCAACCGTCATAAATACATGCCAATTGCCCAAATTTTGATCACATGACTGTTGGGACACTGCAATAGTCATAAGTGCAAGGACCAATCAAAAGTGACTTTTTTCAATGCTGTAACTTTGAAGGATTGCTAAATGAATTGTTGTAGGCAGTGATGGGATCGCTGGTTCGCATCAGTTCGGCAGAATCGATACCTATTTTTTTGTTGAGTTTGGCGAAGTGGTTATGGGTTTTGGTGTCCCAGCCCCCTAATTCCCATCCCTTCGTGAGGCAGACTCAGCCTTTCATGCCTCCTGGCCAGCCCAAACCACAAAGCCAATGGATTGAACAGTGCCCGGTTGATGGAGGCTCCACCCTCCCAATGAGAGGCCCCACTAGCCCAGAAGCCCTGTCCCCTGGGGCATCTCAGCCTGATTGCACACAGAGCAGTGGGCAGCATGGAGAGAGCCTGCCTCCATCTCCGGGGCCAGTGGCTCACTGTCAGGGGAGACCTTCAAGGCTTGGGTGGCGCCCGGCCTTCTGGACTGGTCATGGTGACGGTGGTGGCGGGCTCCTATCCAGATTACCCAAATTCCCCAAACTATGCAATTCCTGAAAGTGTTCAAAGAGCTAAAAATATTGTCAGAACAATTGCTGTAAGTTCAGCAGAAGCAGAAAGGGGTTTTTCAAAGATGAACATAGTATGTTCAGAGAAGTCACCTGTTTTTAATATATTAAACACAATGACTATCAGTCTAATCAGCCTACCTCTAAAGAAATGGGATCCTATTCCTACAGTGAAAAAATGGTTAAGGATAAATCACACAGCTGATGATGCTTGGATAAAAGCAAAGAAAATTGCAAGTAAGGACGCCAATCAAGAAGCAATATGAAAATATCTTAACTTTTTTTGTTTTTTGTCAGGTATTAATTTTTTTCATTAATATTTGAAAACTCTTTCTTATAAACAATCTAGTTTTGTGTAGCTCTTTTATTGTTCTTATTTTAAGTATTAAATACATGACATAATAAATTACCTTTCGGTATATTATTTTTTTTAATACTTAAAATGGTCAATAGGGCACAGAACCGGTTAATTTATTTGAATCCCATTACTGGTTTTTAGTCAACGACTAGCTGTATGTCTGTTTTTATTTCTTTGGGCTCAGGACATCATACTCAAAAAATAAAGAAAATTTAAGAAGTATTAACAAAAAACCCCAAATAAACCTTCCACTCCCAATTTCCATTAATAAGATGTTATACAATGGTTCATAGCCCAATTTATCCCTAGCTCAAGAACCTGTAATTTCTCTCACATATGTAGGATGAGGTGCTTAATATATTACTCTATTATTATTGAAGGTAGTTAAATTTAAAATCAGCCAAATATTCTCTGGGTGGAGATAGTCTAGAAGTTCTTTAGGTAATTTCTTCAAGTTCAAAGAAAAGCAGGATAGGTATACTGTATATCTAGATGAACAAATCCACAGGCCCATTTTTGGCCACACATCAACAGAGTCCTCTGAAAAGTTATACTAATCCAACTTCTTTTTGTATACCTCTGTGCTCTCCAATCTATAATGTATATGAATTTAAAATATTACGTGTGACTGTATTGCCCAACTAACAAAGTTCAAAATTAAAATGTCCCTATATAACTGGCATTCTGAAACAGAAACAGCTGAAAAATTTTCATAGAGATGCAGTTCTGTTTAACAAAAGCATGCAAATGGTGCATTATTACTCCCATCTCCCTATACACAGGAATTTGCCTCGATGAAAGGCAGGGTAAGTTGGCCTGTAATAATCACCTCGGTAACAGTAACTTGACACAAGAACTAGGAAAAATTCGTTTGGCTTAGATTTTTAATATTGCAATCAAAGAAAATTCAAAATACTGTACAGTAAAATGTAATATAATACACTGTTATAATACACTATTATTACATTACAAATTAAAAAAAAATCAGTACAGCAATCACAAATAAAATTCAAATGTGCTGAATGGCCAGCATTGTGAACATGGTATCATTACTACTCTAGTTTAATTCACTATGTAAAGCACTTGCCATTTTAAAAGATATCCTAAATATATACAGTGCTAATGCTTAATATACATTTTTTTAGAAATCCAATTACTTCCAAAAGTGCACTCTTTTCTGGCAATAGTCTTCAATAAAATAAAATCTAAAAATATCAAGTTACAGTTCAATCTTTTGCTACAATCATGGGCAAAGCAGGAATTCTGACAAAGAATTTTAAATGCAGCACCTTAAAATGTAAAGACTATGAGATATTAATAAAATTATTGGGAAAAATATTTTTGAATAAACAACTCCACCTATCAGGCTACTGATGAAGTTCTAACAACCAGCTTATCAAAATTATCTAAAAGAAAAACCAGTATAGATTGAGCTCTTATGTATTGTACGCTGAGCTGAATATGGGTATGGTGGAACAATCATCAAAATACTTTGCTAGACTATTGTATCATAATTAAATTCTTTTCTGATGGGAAAAATGGTGACTTTGATCTTCAAAAAGCTACATTTTCCATACAGCATTATCAGAACAAAAGTATAGCAATGCTCTTGTGTTCCTTTACTAAAACAATAGGAAAGCATAACTCAGGAAATCCTATATCATATTTCCTATAACATACTGTTATTTTCAACCAACTGACTAGAATTTTTAGTTTCAGAAGAAAAATAGAACATAAGAAATATTTTGTATTTTTTAAATTGGACTTAGTTACTTTATCTTGTAAATAATGAGATATAAACCTTCAGAAGTTAAAGAAGTAAGGCATAGTTCAGCACATAGGATGTTATTTTTAATTGCACATGGTCTATGTATAGTTTTCAACAAATACAGAACTGTAGTAAGGGGATATAATGTATCATAAAATACATTTACGTTAAAACCTGCAAAATGCCTTAATGCAAGCAATTTCTAAAATGCATTTTATTTTTATTTGCATTTTTCCCCTCTGGTAACACAGAGGTTATTCTCTTAGTAAACCAGTACACTGAATACTGCCAAGCTTCTGTTGTACTAATATTTATATTATTATTTACAGAGAAAATTGTTTTGCTATTTAATAACAAATTTGTTTAACCTGAAAGGAACAGCAGTCTGACTTCAAAAAATCATGATCTTCATTCCCTTCAAGAAAACTGTGATACAGATACAGCTATGCTACTTATTTCTTAAGGAAATTCAGTTCAGACATCATTACAATTTCTTTTGCCAGATCCAACATTTTTCTTCATTAATTATTTTCGTATTTGATTAAATCATGAAACAGGCAACACTACAGCAAGTTATATGAACTTAAGCTTACTGAAAATCAGCAGTTTAGCTGCAACAAGATGCTATTACAGTCAATGGTTTTGAGCATATATTTGTGCACCTCAGTCTCATTAACTTTGATAGGGATCAGCTACACTTTGTGTACACATTGTACATTGTAATATTAAACCTTAATATGTAATGTTTACCAAGCATTTACAGATGCAGCAGAAAAAATCACATAGCTCCTAAGTCTTTAATAGTTATTTTTTAAAAACTGGGCATTTCAAAAAATTGTTAATGTCACACAGAGGAAAAGATACAAAAATGTAGAATGTATTCTTTCCCTAGAAAAAAAAATTAAGAGTATTCCCTAAAGAAAAGTTTCTAAAGAAAGAATACTTAACTTAGTCAAACCAATCATATTAAAATTAAAAAGCTACTTGTGCCTCTCCAGCTTCAGAATTTATCCTATTCATATGAATTTTCAGTAAGTGATACTGATCATATTTATTCCCTAGAATCATTATTCCATTTCATTACCAAAAGTCACCAAACTATCAATTTTAACAATTTACATTCTAATCAATTCCAAATTGCCACTGTTTTACCCAGTCCTAGAAATGTAAGACCTAAGAAAATGCTAACATTGCCAAAAAGTATTTTTTTCACAACAGCTCTAGCACCATAATTCCAAGCATTATGACAGAAGCCAGATTTCTTTTTGAAGATATCCAGTGTTGATGTCCTGTTGCTCAGAAAAAGCACTGCTGCTTTCTTGTTTATCATATCAGCCAGCTTATACATGCTAGTTTTGAAATTCATTATGGATTTAACTTGTGCCAGAAATACTTCTCACCCTATGAATCCCTTATGAATGCACAACTGGTCTCTTGGTGTCATGTCTACTTGGTTGTGTATTTGCTAGCAGTTTATAGTAGTTTTCTGATTATGCAGGAATCTTATTCTGTATGGCCTGGATCAATTTTAAAACTGTACATTGACATATTTTACTTCTTAAAGAGCAAAATTATATATTTAAAATTACTCATTCATGAAAGTGTGGTTTGAAGGCTTTATACACAAATAGTGCAATAGAAGATAAAATCTGGATTCCCTCTTAAGAGAAAAGACAAACGGTATGTGAATGGATAAGATATTCAAATGAATTGAGGCAACTGTATAACTTTCCCACATAAAAAATAAGCCTTCCCTTTTTGAGGGTATTTAATCACAGCATTCCTTAGTAATTCTGTGTGATTGTAACTGCAAAAATTTTAAACATACTTTAAGAGTACAAGTATTTATATTATAAACGTATTTATAGACAGAAAAAAGTCATATGTGCCTAAACACTGGATTCAATAACTATGAATTTAAGATTTATTTCCTATATTTTTCTATAATGTCTTTCACTCTTTCAAGTTTATTTTTATCAGATGTAGTAGTAATAATGCACATAAATAGAAATATGCGAAGAGGCAAAAAGTGCAACATTAGTATCAACATAAACAACTGCTTTTACTGGAGCAATGTCTCTTAATTAGATCTGGTGAGCATGCTGCTTAAAGTGGATCCAATTTAATTAAAGTGGTGTATTACATTAAAAGCTTTAGGTATGTCCTAGGTGTAAGGAATTTAAAAGGAGCTTTATTAATTCACTGAGAAACTTCTGATAAAAGTTCTGTTAAATTTGATTAATCCAACATAAGAAGCATTAATAGGGAACACAGATAATCAACACCTACTTGTAAAATGTTCCTGAATCAAATCAAATTCTTATTATTCTGTTCGTAAAATGCTTGCATTTGTCTTTGCCATGTAAAAACATACTATAGCACTTTACCAACTGAAAACAAAACATACTATTGCTTGCCAATAAAGCAAGGAAAAGCTCAGACATCTTTATTTTATGTTTCTTATATACTAACTTTCATATCTTCCTTAACAATTTTAAAGAACTATCAGTACTTCAGCATTTTGACTTATCTAACAGATATAAATTAGATTTCAAATGTCAAGTATAAGCAAATGTTGTTTAATGAAAATGGACCACTATCTGACAAACACAGTGCATTGTCAGGTTTTATTTTCACATATCAAACTAAAAAAATATCTTAATGATTTCATAGGGGCTGGAGGATTAAGACTTTAATGGAATTAAAATTACAAAAAAAGAGAGAGCGATAACCCACAGCTACAGCAGATATTTTTTTTCTCAGTGCTTGTTCTAATAACTAATGTACAGATAACTGAGAGCTAATCTGGCAGCAGAATGTCAAATTAAAAGTTACTGTCTATCACACACTTGCTATCATGCAATGCGTAACATATAATCTTTGAAACATACAAGATTCAATGACTAAATTAATGTGGTCCAGCCAACAAACTACATTTGCACAGTAATCTCTTGTATTGATATAGCTTTTCATGAATGATCCATTGGCTCAGTTATATTAGTGATTTCTGCATCTTGGCTATCCATTTCTTCAGGTTCTTCAACAGAATTTCCTTTTTGGGTTTTTGATCTTGTGGAGAATGGTGCTCCCAAAGCATTTGACATGTTACTATCAGTTATTTCTGTATTCAAACGTCCACTGCCACTTGATAAAGTAAAAGATTCAGTTACACTCATTTGAGGGCTCTTTGTTTTAACTGATGAACTTGTTGCCTCTAATTTCCTTTGAGAAAAATCATTTGTTGCCAATTGCTCTGTATTTTGATCTCGCAGATGTCTGTCCATTGATGCTTGAATGGAAGAAACCATTTCCTGCAATTTTTTCCGCTGTGCCTCAATTAAATTAGGATCAAGTTGTCTACTATCTCTCATTGTTCCTACTCCAGGAGCTATTCGTATAAGTTCACTATTTCCAGAATCACCTGTGTACATGGAAGGATCCAATTTAGCAGAATTGGTACTGAAATCTGTACCTGTGTTTTGCTTTCTTCCAAGTGGAGCTTCCCTAGCTTTTGGATGCTGCTGCTGGCTACTGGCTCCACTGCCTAGAGAATGGCCTTTTCCTTGAAATGCAGTTACATTGTGGAGTTGCTCTGATTTCTTTTTAACTACTCCACCACTACCTAATTTTAACAATCCGTGTGAAGGACTTGCTTCCCTGCTTCTTGAAGAAGCTTCTGCTCGTACTTGATTTAGTGCCTCTTTAACCAAGTCTTCCACATCAGAACCTACAGGGAAATGACCAGCAGCATCCACACAAAGTTCCAATCTATCTTCTGTTGCATTGTATACAAAGGTCTTGCCAGGCAAGTGTGGAAAGGTACAGTGTTCACCATCAGCCAGACCTGCAAGAGTAACAAAAATGCATATTTATGACTTTTAATAATGCTTAAATTTATATGAAATATAAAAAAATAATTATTTATATACCCCAAATACATTCAAAAAATACAAAACGAAAAAGAATAGAAGACTGACTAAATAAGACCCAATGCTCTAGTGAAATGTGTATGTGCACTTTACTCTTTAACATTCATTGACTTTAAACCTGGAAATTTTATATAGCCATAACGAAGAGTACATAAAAAATACATACTTATTTATGTTTTTATGCTTGGCTATTTTGCATAAAAAGTACAACACATACAAGAACAAATATTCACCGACTTAAGAAAATAGATAAGTATGCCCCTTTGGGCAAATTACTATTTTATCTTTTTCCTAATGATATTTACTTTTCAGAAAGAACACAATGATAGTCTAAACTTCAATAAGAGGCTATGAAGAATGTGTGATACGATTAGAAAACCTCTACAAGACAATAATATGCAATATTGAAAATGGACAAATTGTAATTAATAAATTCTGTCCATTAAATTAAGGTGAAGATTATCAAAACAAAACATCTAAAAAGGATTCCTCATTTGTCTTTTCTGAGCAGAGAAAAGATAATCAGAAAGTAGTGAGGGAGGAAGGTATCAGGGAAATTCAACACTAGCGCCAAATTCAGTTTCTTTTTTTCCCTTATAGAGTTTGTGGACAAATATATTTATGGGATAGGAACCAGTATGGCTAAGGCAAGCAGACAATATTATCTTGCAGCTTATGCAATCTTGCACATTATATGCTGTATAAAGTCTCCCTCACCTTAGCAATAGTGGAAGTGATAGGTGGATCCTATTACCAAATAATATCAGCACATCCAGTCTTCAGATCCTTACGTTTTACAGTACATTCGTTTCCATTTTAATTCTATCACAATGTCCTTTTCAATTCTTGACTTGAATTCATTTTTCAGATTTTGATTCTAGATCAAGAACTTCAGCATGCAGATAATTAGATATATCAGCCTAAAGTAGTTAATACCAAAGTATTAAATATATAAAGCACAGCATGGTGGAAAGGATACATTAACATAAAATTAGAAATTATACCCATTGTTTTCTTCATTATATTGTAGAATACGCCACCCTGCTGGAACAAATGAGGAAGCCCCTTTGCATAAGACCAAACATCTTCCCCTGTGAATACAAAGTAAAAATTAATTCAAGAAACAGAATGCAGATAGCTTTTCCAGATATACCATGTTTTCTAAAAGTCAGGATGATGTGCTCTCTTAATTCTTTATAAAATAAGTGACACTGAAAATCATGTCTTACACTGTATTTTAATTATATCTGCAAGTTGCCTTTGAAAACCTTGCAAGAAATGAAGATAAAATTATTTCAGATTAAAGTATGATACAGATATGTAAAGAATTACACTTCTGAATGTCTTGATTGGGCACTTGCCCTCTTGATGTTTCCTTTGAGATCTGGATGGACCCTACTCTGTTGTCATACAGAATAAACGTGAAACCTAGTTTTTCACTGAGGTCTTTGGCAAGGAAAAATAAGACCCTTTACTTCATCCCATCTGGTCTGTCTCACCTGTCACCTTTTGATTTTATTGCAATTCCTTTAACTGTTGCGAACTTCCCAGGCCATCAAACTGCATCCAGAATGGTAGAGTCCAGCTAAATTTCAGCATGGTTCAGAGAGAGGACAGAACATTCTGTTTTTCTGCAGAACACTCCATTCTCTTATCAGTGAATTTTGCAAATACAGACACTCTACACACACAAACTAGGACTGCAACCATAGTGTCACTTCTTGAAGGGTCATGGCTGCCATATCCTACTGACGATTCAGCACAGCTATTTCAGGAGCCTTCCAGGCAGGCCCAGAAGGTATTTGTGAAAAGGCGAGCAATTCCAGTAGAAGTGTGTTTTGTACATTAACAGATTACCTGAGGAAGCCCTTGAAGTGCTTATGTGGCTGTCTCAGAAGATCAGCAGCACATGGCTCACTTTGTCTGCTAGAGCTACAGGATAGATAAGGAAATCAAGAAACATCCCAGAAGAGAATGGCAAATCATTTCTATATCGCTTCCAAGAAAACTGAATAACCGTGTCCCTAAAATCATTGGTCCAGATCCATTTAAAGAGACATTACATTTAATATACTCATACTCTGTCACAATAAAGGCCATTTTAATTCTATCCTACTCCATTTCTCCTACTTTCACTGTTTACATCTTAAAACTCATCACTTAAAGAGCTAAACAATAATACGTTTTCTAAAAATATTTTTTAAAAAAATCAAGCAAAATTGATTGCACTGGAATAAGCATTTGTCTTGTATCACATATAAGTAAGATTATTATCTTCTAACAGTGTTTTAAAACCAAACCATATCTTTGTTTTCAAATTATTGCCATTCTGCACCATCTGAAGGTCTATGGCTGTAGCCCAAAAAAATCCATCTTTCTCTAGTTAGAATCTATGCTTGAAACTGCCTTGAAGATTACTTAACATGTCACAGTAAATTCACAGGAAACAAAGCTTTACCGATAGAAAAATATCCTAGGCAATTTAACTAACCAGTTTTGTTAAAAGGCGTAAGCTTTCACAGCTGATGGACTAACTATAGACTCTCCTCCTACAATGTCAGGCAATTCAAGAATCTGTCAGATTGTATAAACATCTGAAGATGAATCATTTTAATACCATATTTATTTGAAAGGAATATGATTCTGAATTTGAAAATTGAATTCCTCCAAAAATATTAAACAGAAGTTATTTTCCTGTCTCCATATTACATTGTCTCAATCTAAGATGAACTCTTATATTTTTTCATATGCGTATGGAACACTTTCACATTTATAAGAGATACTTATGATTAATACAGGAAATAACCCCTGATAAAAAGGTCACAGTACTCCCTTCCATTACTAGGTTGTGCCCAATCCAATCTGTAGTGAAAACCAGATCAAGGGCATGATTTGCTATTTCTGTGGCACAATGATATTTCACTTAAAAAAATCATTGCCAGCCCTTCATCCAAGTCTTAAAACTCACATTTAAGTAACTTAACAGCACCTTGTATGCAATTAGTTAACACAACACATACAGTTCAGAAGTAATCAGAAGTGTCAGCATGCCTGTATTTATTTCAAACTTAAGATTCACTTGCCTGTTTCTTAGTTGATGCATAGAGAGACATACTAGTTTCTGCTTTTGAACAATTTCCTGTTTTGTCCAAACTTTAATAAATTAGCATTACTTGAAACTAGTTAACTAAATAATGGTTAGATAACATGATTTGTAATAATTCAATTATAATAATCCAAAATTTAGATATAACTGGTCAATGTTGTTAGTTTGAGTAAAGAATAATAAGTCCTGTTCATAAATAAAGAATAGAGAGATCATGCAAAATTGAATTTTGTACAAGGCCTTTACTTACACTACGATTTGTAATGTTTTGAGTCAGGCCACTCCAAAATATTCAGTATAACATACTAGCCTGATGTCTCCAGATGTGCTGGACCCAACACAGATAATTATTATAAAGATTTCCAGTTCTGACAGTAGTAAACCAGTTTGGAAAAAGACTATCATAGTACATTCACTTTTCACATAGTCACATGCATACAGCCACACATATACTAGATGCACACTTATTTATCTTCCAATTAGATCAAGCAGAATGGGCATGCTACAGATCCCATCAGCCAAAGAGTATCAGTTGGCAAGGATTAGAGACAAACTTTTCTGCAGTGTCCCTGCTCTATGGAATATCCTCCCTTCAGAGATTAGAATGGCTCCAACCCTACTAGACTTTTGTAAGACACTTAAACCTGGCTCTGTTCCCCTTCCTGGTATGTTAAGGGCTCCATTTCCAGGCTGTATTGCTAACTGTCCAATTATCTTGCTCCTATGTATATTTAATCTGAATGGTTTTAGTGTTTTTATTGTTTTAAAAGGTTTTTAGTATTTTTAACTGTAATATATTTTTTGAATTTATAAGCCGTCCACAGTCATTGGCTGAGATGGACGGCTATAGAAATTGAATGAATGAACAAACAAGCAAGCAAGCAAGCAACTTTCTCTTCCTTACATCTTTTCAACTTGCATTCAAGAGGAAAAGATGATTCCAGGAAAAGGACTGAATTTTTATTGAAAACATGTCTATGGAGATTCTCACTCCTACGAGTCATTGAAAAGATGATTTCATTTAAAGAATAAAATTGTTTCTCTCTCATACAAGACATATTGTTAAGCTTTCAGTCCATAAGATTACACAATGAAGCTTCACTTTTAAAAAATGCACTTCTTTATTTATATTGCCTGGGTTGGAAAGTCCATTTCAAATTAAAGAACACAAGTGGTGTCATAAGTGGGGTAATAAAAGGAAGTACATTCTTGGAGGATTTTCTGGAAACCTGAGACCATTCTAACATCCAAAAGATATATTTTTTAATTGCAGTACTATAATGCGTAAGACATCAATCAGCTTCCTATGTCATGCAGCCTGTAACCAGTTATAAGAGCTGCAAAACAATCTGTTAACATCACCAATTAAGTGAAAAGATGTCCTAAAACATAATTCTTAGTAGATTTGGCCAAAGAGCAGATAATGATTAATACAACAACTTTGTGAATATAAATTTAGAGTAATTTTCAGATTAAACACATATTTTAAGAACACTAATTCCTCATGGAATTGAATTCCCTATGAGAGAAGTATAAACAAACATGCCCATGTTGTGCATTAACATTATACTTTAAATAAACTGAGATAAAACTTGTGCTGAAACTATTTCAACACCTCACCTTTACGAGCATTATATCAGTGCTTCATAAATAGCAGGGGTTTTGTCTAAATTTGCAATTAATAGTTTTTCAAAGTTTCTTTAAGGCACAATCCTTCTCTAAACAGAATTATTTCAATGAATTCAATTAATACAGAATTGCCACATTATGTAATATTAAAATGCTCCTAACCTACAGTGATCAGTCTGCTAAAAGCCAGGAAAGAAGTGTTTTTATTATTACTAAAGAACTTATCTGGACACTGTACATTTCTAGCTGTACAAATATTTTCATACCTCAAAAGAAGGAGATTAATATTGCCTTACCCATAAATGTTGCAAGAAGACACAAAGAGTACATTTCCTTGTCTATTTGCTCTTGAAGTTCCTTGGAAGAAATTCTGCTAGTAACAGCAATATCATCATGCTTCACGACATGAGCCAAGTGTACTGAACTAGCCTGGTGACTATCTTCCTTCCCTTTAAGAATCTCTATAGTTATTCTATCTCCATGTAGCAGAGGAACAGGTTCATTTTCTTGCCCTTCCTTAGGTGGCAGTAGCTCCTTGGGAGGAAAGCCAAAACGAATACATTGCAAATGTGGAGGAATATTAAATTCTCTAGCTATGCTTTCTTGCAATTCTAGAAATGTTGTAGTGGATTTCAAAGTGAGCATGGTCTGTCGCCCATCGTTTGTTGTTATGCGAATTTTCTTTTCTTTTGTAGATATTGGAGAATAAGGAGTCTTGGTGGGAGTAGCAGGTGCAGAGGATGACCCATCAGGAATGGTACCAGGAGACACAGTTCTAGCTGGCCCTTTTTGTACTTGCTTCCATTTTTCAGTTTTTCGTTTTTGCATTATAGGTGCCTGTTCTGCAATGTTTTGTTGAATAGTTCTTTCAGTTTTACTCATATTCAATTCTTCTTTGTGCAGTGTTTTTGTTTTCTGCCCAGTAAGAATAATTTTGGTTGGAAGCTGAGAGGCCAAATCTTGTCCTTGTTGCATATCATCAGCTCTTCGGGCATGAGCACTATCAATGTTTACAGGAGTGTAATCATCAGGGTTCTTTTTGGCTGTTTGATGCAGAATTGTATTGACAACTTTCTGGACAAGAATCTCACTGCCAAATTCTCCAGGAAAGTGCTTAGTAACAAGCTTCATTGCAACATCATATACATTGCTGTTCAAAGATAAATCACTTTCATACTGGAACCAATACACTGTCTCCCTTACCACTCTCCCGCCCCACTCTAAAGTAATAGGGAAAGCTTCAGGGAGATTGTCATATTCTTTACCTTCCCAATAATGTTTGAATCCACAACCACATTTGCCACCTGTTGATCTAGTATTAGTTCTGTCCCCATCCAAATATACAACAGAACCATCACTTCTCACACGACGCACCAATGTGCCATGACACCAGTTACAGGCATTCAGACTACTCAAACTGTAGTCTGGTACTAGTACATCCTTTACAGGATTATAGGAACATACCAAACTGTTCAGAGGAAAACTGTAATTTTTATCAGGTCTTAACTGACCATGGGTACTTTTTGCAAGATTATACAGCTTCCCTCCTGGAGCTAGCCACTCTGGAGGAACGTGTAGTTCTGAAAGAGCACAACAAATGAGACACTTGTGAAGTCGGTTATCCATAACTGCCTTTTTAGCAGCTGCTGTAACATCTTCAGGCTGAACTCCTATTACACCAGTCCGCCGATAGAAGTACTGATGTACATCAGCTACTAAACTGGGATGAATGCCATGCTTATCCATAAAAACTTCCTCCATGGCTGCAACTAGCCTCATCAAGTATTTGTCATGCAAACTTCTGTCTCCTCCAATCACACAGCTACCATCGTCTTCCAATTTGATATACTTTTTAATAAGGTCTTGAGGCACTCCCCAAGCTTTAGGAAGCAATTTCATAGGCAATTTAGGCAAAGCAGCACCTTTTATTCCAACCAGAGGAATATAATGATTACGCCCAGAACTACTCCAGGCAATACAGATTGGTTTGTTCAGCATGCCATCTTTCCCCATGCATTTTTCTTCTGGTATCAATCCAGGAAGGAATGTGGCAGAATAATCCCCTGAACTACGCATTCCACTCAAGGAATCCAAGAGGATGATGGGTCGATGTAAAACATTGGCTAGTCCAAAAATGTGGATGTTTCGAAGACCCATTGGTACACCCTCAGGAGGAATAAATAAGGGATCACATTCATTGATTATGTCTTCCCATTCTGCGGCATCAATAAAGTCATGAAAAAGGGCTTTATAGCGGCTGAGATTCTCCATAAAGTGCTTCTTGAGGTTCTCCCGCAAAGCATGCCAGAAGAGTTCCCTACCCACCAGCGCTCGGGAAATTGCATGGACTAAACAATGGCCATCACCATCCACATGGACTGGGATGAGGCACTCCTGGCTATTATTAGCCTTCTTAATATCCTCCAAGGTGTCCTGCAAGTACAGGAGACTACCAGAGCGATCTTTGCCATATCCTACAGTGTCAACGTGCTCAGGCTCAATAAGAAAGGCACGGTCCCCAAGAAGAGCACAGTCAAAAACATCTCCTTGGTTCATCTCAGTTAGTAGTTTAGCTTTGCCCGTCTGTTTATCCATGCCATAGCGGGCTAGAATGGGCGACAACAGCTTGCAGTGATAGTTTGACAGGCCCATAACTTTCACCAGCTCGGTGTTCTTTCTAGGGGGCCCCGCCCCACTGACTCCTAGCAATGCGTTCCGCAGCAAATTGTGCAGCACCAAGTCTGGATCAGTCACCTCCTCCACCGCCAGCAGCTGCCGCTGTTCATGACGCTGCCCACAGTCCGTGCACTCGATGCTCCCACTGCTTAGAGGCCCGTGCGCCGGGAAAAACAGGCGCGCCTGACACTTGGGGTCAGGACAAGTGCCCGAGAAGATACGCCGGTCCTTCTTCTTCGGCACCAGCGTTGCCACCGGCTGCTGCTCCTGCTGAGGCGGCTGAGACATCGCTTCGCGCCTCCTCCTCCCTTGGCTGCTTGCGGTTGGTCTTTTTTCCCCACTTCTTTCGGTACGCACTCCCTCACAGCTTCATCCCCGCTTTTCCGCCAGCACGCACGGAACCTGACAAAACTCGCCCTCTTCTTATGACTCGGGTCAAATCCAGCAGCGAACACGTAAACCTCCGGTACTACCGCTTACTGCCTCTTCACTACCGTGGCCGTTGCCCGCGACGTAACGGCCTTTCCCCTCCCTCCTTCCATGCAGACGGCGCAAGCGCAACCGGCTAAGGCGGATTGGAATTGTAGTTTTCTTTTCCAAGGAAACCAAGCGGCGTGGTATCGAATAGGGGTAGTTGGAAACTACTACTACCGGCATGCAACACCGTGTAGGAAAAACTCGAGAGAGAGAGAGAGAGTTAATGTTTTTCAACAAAGACGACTGGGAAATGTAGTGTTTCCGTTTCAGAAACATTATCGCTTCTATGAGAACGGAAACTGAAATGAATGTTTCCTAGAATGCCTTGCTGTTGTCTCGTGATTTTTTTGTTAATCATAATTTGATGTGAAAAAGTTGTCTAGTGCGGGGGGGGGAAAACATTTTTCTCCTCGTCAGTCGATATGAAGGGTATCTAAACCGGGTTAACTGTGTTATCACTCAAGAACTGTTTATCGAATTCAGCAGTCACTATTGAAGCAAAGATAGTTTTTATACTACCGGTATCTTTTGTGTATTTTAGTTCCAGTATTTATTGCAGTTCCCATCAGAAATATATATTATATATAGGTACTCAGGAAACAGTTGATGAAATAGATGGTAGTCAATCAAAGCATATGCAATAATATGTTAATCTTGCCACAGAGAAATGCCACAAGCTGTTTATTAGATTGATAAGCAGTGTAGGGTAGCAATGAAGGCCTTAGAAAATATTTATTTGTATCCCACCTTTATTATTTTTACAAATAACTAAAAGCAGTGAACATATCCAATACATCTTCCTCCTATTTTCCCCACAACAACCCTGAGTGGGGCTGAAAGTGACTAGGTCAAGGTGACTAGGACAAGGTCACCCAGCTGGCTTCATGGCTAAGGCAGGAGGGTTTCCCACTTTCTAGCCTATTGCCTTAACAACTAAATCAAACTGACTCTCTATTCAGATGTCATAATGTGTCTATATCTACAAAGAACAGAATCATGCAGTGGTTTTTTCTGCGCTGTTATGGAAGTGAAAATTGGATTTTGAAACAGGATAGAAAAAATATTGATGCTTTTGAACTTTGCTGTTAAAGAAAACTCTTAAGAAAATCACAGCTAGGCAAGAAAATCAACATAGATTATAGAAAAGGTCAATCTAGAGTATTCACTCATGCTGGACCACGGGCCAGACGCGTCACCAGGAATCCGCGCCCACCCCATTGCTGGCAATGGGGAAAAAGCTCCAATACATCATGCGACATCACATGATGTCGTGAGTTTGACATGTCTGTTTTAGAGGCATCATACAAAGACCTAGATCTTTGAGAAATCTACAAAGATAGGAAAGATGGGAGGATAGAGAAAAGGAATACCAGAATCAAGATTGAGGGACTTTATTATAGTAGCAATGGAAGATTTGGAGGACTATGTTGAGAACAGATGGTCCTGGAAAAAAACCTATGAAGTTGCTGAGAGCTGATACAAGCTTGATGATACATATTCAGTTAATTAATATATTCCTACTTCTAAATTTTACATTCAATTAAGATTATTCCCTCTAATCAAAGATTACAATCAATCTTTTATCAGAGTTGATCATCAATACTTATTCATCTCTGTTCAGTTCAAAATTCTTAGCAAGCCTTGAAACTATAGATTTAGATGTTATTTGTTGTAACTGAATGCCAAGCAGAACGCCATCTTTAAAATATTTTCTTAATCTCACATTGGCTTTTTTATGGACATTACTAAGCCAAAATGGTTTTTCTTTCAAAAGCTGCCATTGGTGTCAGTGCTATGGGAATTGTTTTGAATAAATTAGGTTAGGAATGGGCAAATTTCTTAGCCAGATAAACATCAGTGGAACCAGAAATAGTTTGATGGGTTATATTTTTATCAAGTATTAACTACAAATAAAAAGCCAATATCATGCATTATGAAGGAATTGGAAAGTATTTTTTTCTAAGTAATTTTAAAAGGGATGTCATGAAATGGCTTTCAAAAATATTTCAGATGGAGTTGTTTTTTGCTTTTTCAATTATGTTTCTCCATATATTTGGCAAATCATAATGTTTTGCAACAACATTGAGAATCCGGCGCGGGTTAAAGACCCATTTATTCGAACAAGCTGGCCTGGCCTGATGGGGGAACCTTAGGGTTTTAATGGGTTTTACATTTTGATTGTTTTAATTGGGCAATTATTTAATCTTTTTAAACTTTTGTATTTCTATTTATATGCCCTGTTCACCGCCCTGAGTCCTTCGGGAGAAGGGCGGTATAAAAATTCAATAAATAATAATAATAATAATAATAATAATAATAATAATAATAATAATAATTTAGTTAGATGCATAGATCTAGTCCAAGATTCAAGGGGATCCCATTTAGGCTTTTTCCGCTTTCAGTATTTCTCCATCCTATCCCTATGCAACAACCAGAAATGTAGAATTACTGTTTGCATACTATCCTTTTAACTTGTTTTCTTTGGTTTCTTTTAGATTTTTTACTTTTGCAAACTTTGTGTTAGTTCTTCAAAATCTTTTGATTCATCCCTCTTATTATGTGTGTTAATATAATTTATTAATTAAAGACTGCCCTTCCCATCTGTGCTCACCACTTGTTGGCTGGGAATTATGGATGTTTAACAGATTTGGAAGAATCACACTGGAGAAGGCTCAGCATAGTACTGGAAGTGTTACTTGTGGTGTTATCGTTGGGTCTCTTGGCTTATTTCTTTTGTAAGAAGCTAATGAATACAAAGTGACTGCAAAAATGTTTCTTTCCTTCATTTACAGGAAGTGATTAGTTTATACTGAGGCATCTGAGTTTTTCACAAATGAAACCAAGTCAGAGCGTCATGGCAATGTGGCCATTTGCTTTGGCAATATCTAGCCCAGTTTGCCTGGAAATAATATATTTCTTTGTAGGATAGCTGAGATACCGTTCTAGAAAACAGAAGGACTAGACTATAAGAGTTATAATTCACTTGCAAGTGTTTACACTATGCACTCTATGGCCTTCATTCTACTCTTTATTCACACAAAGAAAAATAGTTATTAACCTTATCAAGTTTATTTTAAACACAATTAATGCACAACTAACTCTGAACATAGTGGTACTGTATTAAGAACAACAATATGCCACAACATGTATCAATGCAAGCTACTTAATAGAAATATGACAAATATGAATATGGTATGTGCAGGTGAAGTATATTATTATAGTCCAATTTCTTTCTTAGAGGTAAATTAAATGTACTAATCAGCAGTCTGAATAGAATAGAACTAGATGGGACCTAGGAGGTCTTCTAGTCCAGCCCCCTGTTCAAGCAGGAGAACCTATACCATCTTGGACAGGTGAAGTCTCTTGGGAGGAAGTGATCATGCAATATTGGAATTCAACATTATGGAAGCACAAGCAATAGAACACAGTCAAACTAGAGTCTTGGATTTTAAGAGAGCTAATTTCAATAAACTTAGAGAGGGCTAGGGAAGGATTCCATGGATCAGAATCTTCAAGGGGAAAACAACTCAAGAAGCTTGGGAAATTTTGAAAAGTGAGATAATAAAAGCCCAGTCTAGCACAATACCAACAAAGAGGGAAAAATAGTTATAGTTATAGTTATAGTTTATTTGATTTATATACCGCCCTTCTCCTTGGTGGGACTCAGGGCGGTTCACAGGGCATACATAAGAAACACTATACAAAAATTAAAAAGAATTAAATCCATGCCCAATTAAAAACAGAAGTACAGATTAAAAACAATTAAAAGCCCATAATCCCCCATCAGGCCAGACCAGCTAATTCGAACAGATGGGTCTTCAGGCCCCGACGGAAAGTTCGAAGGTCTGGTGCCATCCGGAGCTCCACCGGCAATTGATTCCATAAAGCCGGAGCCCCCACAGAGAAGGCCCTCCCCCTGGGGGCCACCAGTCGACATTCCCTGACTGGCGGCACCCTGAGGAGGCCCTCTCTGTGGGAACGCACAGGGCGGAGGGGAGTCGATGCCGGCAGCAGGTGGTCCCTGAGGTAACCTGGACCCATGCCATGTAGGGCCTTAAAGATCGTAACCAACACCTTGAACCTCACCCGAAAGACAACTGGTAACCAATGCAGCTCGCGGAGCAAAGGTGTAACATGGGAGTACCGGGAAACTCCCAAGACAACTCTCGCGGCCGCATTCTGTACCAGTTGGAGCCTCCGAGTGGTCTTCAAGGGAAGCCCCATGTAGAGAGCATTACAGTAGTCAAGGCGAGAGGTCACGAGCGCATGAGTGACTGTACACAGGGCATCCCGGTTCAGATAGGGCCGCAACTGGCGCACCAGGCGAACCTGGGCGAAAGCCCCCCTAGTCACGGCCACTATATGCTCTTCCAAAGTAAGCCGTGAATCTAGAAGGACTCCCAAGTTGCGAGCCCTATCCACGGGGGGTAAGAGCTCACCCCCCATAGAAAGAGATGGAACATTTGGAATGTCCCGGGATGCCGGAATGCACAGCCACTCAGTCTTGTCAGGGTTGAGCTGAAGTCTGTTCCTCCCCATCCAGACCCGAACCGCCTCCAGGCAACGGGACATCACGGCGAGGGCATCACTGGGGTGGTTTGGGGTCGAAAAGAAAAGTTGGGTATCATCGGCATACTGATGATACCCAACTCCAAAACCACGAATGATCTCACCCAGCGGTTTCATATAGATGTTGAACAGGAGAGGCGAGAGAACCGACCCCTGAGGAACTCCACAAACGAGAGACCTAGGGGCCGATCTCTGCCCCCCTGCCAACACCGACTCCGAGCGTCCCTGGAGATAGGAGGAGAACCACTGAAAAACTGTGCCTCCCACTCCCAATCCCCTGAGACGCCGCAGCAAGATACCATGGTCGATGGTATCGAAAGCCGCTGAGAGGTCTAATAGGACTAGGACAGAGGAATGTCCCCTATCCCGCGCCCTCCAGAGATCATTCACCAGAGCGACCAATGCCGTCTCCGTGCTGTACCCGGGCCTGAAACCCGATTGGTAGGGGTCCAGATAATCCGCTTCATCCAGGACCAGAGGGAGCTGATGCGCCACCACACTCTCAACAACCTTCGCAAGAAAGCGAAGGTTGGAGACTGGACGAAAGTTGTTCAAAACGGCTGGGTCCAGGGCAGGCTTCTTGAGGAGAGGTCTCACCACCGCCTCCTTCAAGACGGTGGGGAAATAACCCTCACTCAAAGAAGCAGATATAACCGCCTGGAGCCAGCCTCGTGTCCTCTCCCTAGCTGCATAAACCAGCCAGGAAGGGCACGGGTCCAACAAACATGTGGAGGAGCTCAGCCTCCCCATAATCCTGTCCACTTCATCAGGGGTCACAGAATCAAACTCTTCCCAGATAACATTGACAAGACCGCCCGTGTCCTGATCGCCTGACTCTGCCCAGCTGGAGTCCAAACCGGTCCGAATCCGAGCGATTTTATCCGACAGATGATGACTAAATTCCTCGGCACGACCTTGCAAGGGATCCTCCCTCACCTCCTGATTGAGAAGTGAGCGAGTCACCCTAAACAAGGCGGCCGGGCGATTATCTGCGGACGCGATGAGGGTGGAGAAGTAATTACACCTCGCCACCCTCATCGCTGCGAGATAAGACCTAATATAGGTTCTTAACCGCAACCGGTCGGGTTCGGATCGGCTAGACCTCCAGCAGCTCTCTAGGCCCCGTTTCCGGCGCTTCATCTCCCGGAGCTCCGCGGAAAACCATGGAGCTCGCTGGGATCTGCGCCGGGTCAGGGGCCGCAAGGGTACAACCCGGTCAAGTGCCTCAGTGGCTGCCCTTCCCCAGGCTTCCACTAAGGCATCAGCCGAGCTGTGAGCAGTGGAGGCAGGTGGGGACCCCAGCGCCGCTTGGAATCTATCAGGATCCATTAAGCGTCTGGGGCGGTACCATCTAATTGGCTCCGTACCCCCACGGCAATCTCTGTCAGGAAAGATTGTAAAATTAAATCTATCAGAGTCATAAAATAACATAACTTGTTAAAGAAGACACTGCACAGATATTCCACATGTTGGAAATATAATTTTCCCTATGTGAATACATCTCAGAACAGCATATACCAATAGAGGTGTTTGGGATAAGAATATTTTAAATCTTGGAAAAGATTATACAATTTCAGGTTATCTGAAAAACAATGAAAAATTATGTAAATATTACCGGTAAGTTAGGAAGAATACCAAAAGTTGCTGAAGCAACTTCTGCTGTCCAAAATGGAGAAGTCCATTTTTCAGCACAGTTTGGACAGATCTAGCAAAGAAATGTGTAACAAGCCTTGATACAGCCTTGTCTTCTGGTGCAAGGCAGTTGCTGTGCTGTAATATGGCACACAGAATGGCATCTACAAGGTTTTCTTCCTCCCGGAGGTATTCAGTCCAAGTTTTCAAACAGTACACTTGGGAACCCTGATTGTCCTTCCAGTGCTGCCCGTCTCTTGAGGCAGGTTCATGGTAAGACTGATTGATGCTTTGAAAAGAGAAATATAAACAATGCTTTTGCCACAGCTAAATATCTCTATATTTTTGACATTGAAAAATACCATAGGGTTTTCATCTTAGCAAGATTTAATGTTCCGTTTTCAGTCCTAAAAGAAGAAACATACCAACTTATTCCCTTTGCAGACAGGTTTTGCTGTTATCACTTGGAAGCAGTTGAAACAATGTGTTGTGGGTTGTTATACTATCAGTGTGTTGCTTTTCAATTTGAGGGAAGTTTATTGTGGGTTGGGTAATATGCTAATTCCAATTCAAGATAAGTTTATTGTAAATCAGGTAAATTTTATATATCAAATTTCTTCACAATTTTAATCAAGATAATATTTTTACAGTTGCCAAATTCTGCTTTATAGCCTGTGCTACTAGCAAATAAATGATGAAATCCTGAAATTTATCTAATTCTTTTTATTATTTTCCAGTGTGTCTGCTATTGCTGTTGATTATTATAAAATAGTATAACTCTTTTCAGTTTATTAACTACCTGATACAAATTGTTTATAAGTTGTGATAATAAAATTCTTTAGGTTAATTTGATTTTTGGTCATGGACTACAATAAATGATCTGAACTGATTCAAAGTGATAAGGGTGTTATATTCTAATTTATAAAATATATTTATACTTATCTTTTATCCCATATTGACTGCCAGATTGGCACATCACAATTAAATAAATGGCTCAGAGATACAGTAATTAAGTTTTAGACACACTATTTTTTTTGCTTAATCATAGTTTATTAAACTATTGCTTACTGAGTTCACATAAAATGAATTGAGATGCTTAAGGAAAATGTTTTGTCCTTTGGGGAAAAAAGGATGTGTGAGTACTAATGAAATGAAGAATAATCATGCTTAATGGATCAACATTTAGTTATACATATACAGAATATTCCCCAAGGTTCCTAGATCCAAACTACTTGGTGATGAATCTAATATATAAAAATATATACTTTTCTGTTACCATCGAGCATACCTCAGTCAGTCACTATAATGCTGTCTAGCTTGGTAATGAAACATCTGCAAGAAATCAGAGAGCACCAAGAATCCA
The DNA here is from genome assembly GCF_947247035.1 of Vipera ursinii. Classification (NCBI taxonomy): domain Eukaryota; kingdom Metazoa; phylum Chordata; class Lepidosauria; order Squamata; family Viperidae; genus Vipera; species Vipera ursinii. The sequence goes on from NC_139516.1 coordinate 177,987,564, forward strand.
ACATTACACCAAACTTTTGTTTTAACTATATAAAAGAGACCACATTTAGAGAGTCAGAAAGAAAGTTGGGGAAAGTTAGCACGCAGCGAAGAGGTGTTGTCTTAAGCTCTCTTTTCTGTTTTTCAGCTTACTAATTGAGATCCATCTTCAAAAGCTTTCTTCTGTCCCTACAACTAAGAAACCAGCTTTACCTCTGAGCAGTGACACAGATGCTTTAGGCAGCTCATTTTGCATGGCATGAAACCATTATGTCTTGATTATTACTGTATCCTGCAAGAACAATAAATGGGGAATAACTTTTGAATATTCTGCTTCAGATGCCAAAGCACCCAAACTAGGCTTATATATTATTCAGTTTGATTTAGGGAGAGAGCGTCCATCTCATGGTACAGATGTTCTTTGGTCAGCACTACTGAGTAAAGTACAGTAGGTGGAGCGAAGAACTTGTAGAAATATAATATTTATGGGACTTTCCATCCAAGAGGCAGCTTGGCGTGTCTAGGCCCTGGACCTAGAGAAGGAGCAAGTGAAAGACTTTGTCTTATGGATTCTGAGATTATTAATAAGAGTACTATTAGTCAAGTCCTAGATGGAATGTTTGAGGAATGATCAGCAAGCAAAACGCACATACTGTATTTTAGATACATGATGCCAGATGATGGACTAGAAAAAATATACTGGCAAGCTTGAGGAAAATACAAGGGAAAGACATGGTTAAGCTGGATGATATGGATCAAAGATTAATGTGTTGTCCTTGGAAGAGATACTAGCTATTATTAAAGACGGATCAAAATGGTGAGCATTTGCCAACAGGAGATGATCCCAATGCAATGATAGTAAAACAAATGAATAGGTGCCTTTATATGTTGCTTGAAATTTTGTTTTTAAATGGTCTATCTGAATAGTTTAAATTGTCAACTGGTTTTCTGGTGCTATTTAATTTAAACTGCCTTAAAATATATGTAAACAGATTAGGTATTTATAAATGAAAAATAAAAAATGTGAGACAGTGAATTCTTAGCCTCCTGTCATTTTTTATTTCTGCTGAGGTTACTGCGATTTTTACAGTCATTGCTGGCGTTGTATGTCTCACTTTTGGGTTAAAGTCATGGTTCCGCTAGAATGAAACCGGTAAAAGAACTTCAAGGCAAGAATTCTTCCTTAAAGAAGATTTTATTAGGAAACATGACAGTAAGAAGCTATTCTACAACGAATGACGGACTTACTGCATTTTGCCTCTGGTCCTTGACGGTGCCTACCGTACTAAAAACACACAGATTTTTTTTTAAAAAAGATACCAATTTCCAAGGCTCTGAACCTGAACTACTTCGCAGCACTTTCTGCTTTTGCCCAAAAGCAGAAACCCTTCGGCGTCGCAGGTATCCGCCAGGGGGCGAGAGGTCCTGCTGAGTTCGTGTCAAAGTCACATGAATCCAACGTTGGAACGCGTCCTCGAGTGACCCTGGCACGGCTCTTGCACTGTGCCTGGGAGAAAGGAACCTCATGGCGTCTCTGGCTGTTGTCCTCACAGCAGCCGGAGAAGGAGCCGTCGTAGCCGCCGCCGCCGCCACCACCTCCCAGTCCGGTGCAAGGGGAAAGAGGTTCGTACGTAGGGCAGGATTTGGCTGGCCTTTTGTCCAGAAACCGCGGTGAGCGAAAGCTTCGGGCGGGAGAGCGGCGGCTGGTTAGAATCACCCCCCAAAGGGCGTAGAAAAGCAGGCTCCACCCTGCGCAGGCACGGGGCTAGGGAGCGATTGGGCGCGTCTCTCCTACAAACTAGGTAAGGGACGACTCCCGGGGTTACGGCGGCTATCTCACGACCGCGGGGGCGGTGGGGAAGGAATATCTGTGCCCGGGGTCGGAAACTCTCGTCAAGCCGAGAAGCGGCCGGACTCGCATCGGGTGGCTTGCATTTGAGCCGCGCGCTCTCGGGTTCCCACGTCAGTAGAAAAACAGCCCCAAGCGGCCAGTCGCGCGCAGCAAAAAAAAAAAAATCGGAAGAAGGAAGCGACCGCGATGTCAGCTTGAAAACGCTACAAGTCTCTTGTGGGTAAGCAAGCATGCTTTGGACTGGGAAAGAGGAAAGAGAAGTTAGGTCGCAACTGAGTTACCTGCAGGTCTCGCCCCTGGTTTGCTTGCTTTTGAGGAAGCGGGTAAAAAGAATCCTGGTCAGGATCGAGTATTTCATTTTCGCTGTCTCTGAGGATTTTCATTGTTCAAAATTTCCCGCACGCCAGTAAGATAATTCCCTTGGTTGCAAAGAAGTAGAACTCTGTGTAAATGCTGAGTGATTTTTTTCCCCGCTGCTAAACAAGTCTTAGCAGTTAGTGATGCAAGGTATTTGATTCTTTACTGACCTTTGAAACCCATTTAAGTATATATTCGACCCTACAACTCCTAAGTGTGTTTTTCTTATCCCTTCTTTTCTTTCAGCTGGTGCTCTGTATAAAAGACTATTTTTAAAAAAATGATACTACAAAATGGATTTTGAAAAGTTGTCAAGGTAAGAAAAAAAGAAGATCTGTCATAACAAGTCTGACAGGCTTTAACTGGGATACTTGTAGCCCTAGGAAATATATTTGTCTATGTCAATATTACACTATTGCACTAGCTAGCATAAAGGAATTTGGTTTAGGTAAGAAAAAAATATACAGTACATTCTGCATGTGCAATACAGAAAGATGTATTGAAAATTATTTTGTAAATATATTTCCACATTTATGCTTTGTGATTAATTGCCAGATATAAATTGTGTTCAAATGAGATCTAACTTTTTTGTTCAGGTTCTTTTTGACAGTTGCTAGAAACAAATTAATGTATGGGATCAAGAAACAGAATTCTAAAAGAAACCAACTTTTCTCTGAAGCATAAATACAAGATTATATTACTAAACTTTAGTTTTGAATTTCTTGTGTGTTTAGAATTTATGGACATTTTGAATTTTGAAGCAGCTGTTTACAGAATATGGCACTGTAATATTTTAGACACCTTAAAATAAATAGTGTAGAAGCTACTCGTGACTTCATTTTATTTTTTTACCAATAGCTTTTCTAAATATTTCCAGTGATAATTATGTAGGTAGTAAAGTAGCAAGTAAAAGGCATGTGGTGGCTCAGTGGGTTAGGACGCTGAGCTTGTCGATCAGAAGGTCGGCAGTTTGGCGGGTAGAATCCCAAGTGCCGTGTAACAGAGTGAGTGCTAGTTACTCGTCCCAGCTTCTGCCAACCTAGCAGTTCGAAAGCACATAAAAATGCAAGTAGAAAAATAGGGACCACTCCGGTGGGAAGGTAACAGCGTTCCGTGTGCCTTTGGCGTCTAGTCATGCCAGCCACATGACCACGGAGATGTCCTCGGACAAGCGCTGGCTCTTCGGCTTTGAAACGGAGATGAGCACCGGCCCCTAGAGTCGGAAACGACTAGCACGCATGTGCGGAGGAACCTTTACCTTTACTAAAATAGCAGGTACAGACAGAGACTTGTAATTGGGAATCCATAGGAGTCTCTCTGTCAGAGTACTGTTTTATGCATGTCTTAAATTAGTTGTCAGTAATTTTGTTTTTTTAGAGAGATCATAATAAAGTATTTCATGTTTCCTACTAACTGTATTTGTCATATTGAGGTTATAAAGTATTCAGAAGCAAAATGTTTACATTTCTGCTGAGCTCTTTTTGAATTAATGTTGAAGATGTGGCAGCTGATAGAGAGGTACCAGCAAAATATAATCTACAGCTATTAAGAATAGTTTAATGCTAATTTTATCACTCTCCAGTCCTTCAAAAACAGTATGAAATTAACTCTTAGTCAATACAATTGCTGCCAGATTTTAAATGCTGAGAAATCCATAGCTGACCAATTAAATTCTACAAAAATTGGTATCCAATCAATGCCCCATCCTGATCCATTTTTAATTTCTTTATCTTGTACCCCAAAAATCTAAACAATTGCTACTGTGGAGAGAGGGTGTAAAGCAGCCAAGGTGCTATCACCCTGTTGCATTTTGAACTCCTGTAAAATAAGGATACCTCAGGAAAATGTTAAATGGGTTAGACCACTGCAGGGAATCGGAAGAGAAAAACTGTGTCTAGAAATTGCTAGGGAGAAGGACAGATGAGTTTCACTAAGGGAAATTAGCCAATCTACAATTTCTCCAGAATTTCATTGTCTAGAAAGGTTAACTGTAATCGGAAATGCACTGTAACTAATAAATAAAGATAATGGTATGTAGTTAAAAAACCAAAACTAATGAGTAATGAACAAGCCTTCATATTCTTTACAACTTTTCATCAAATTAAAAAAGGCAAGTGAAAAAAAGGAGGTTGCTGTGTTAGTGAAGTAGCAATAAACAATGTATTTAGGTACAGGTCACGATGGCAATTGTGACTAGAATTGCCGCTGCTAAATGACATGGTAGTAAAATGCAACATTATGGGTACCTTGACTTATGATCACAATTAAGCCCAAATTTTGTTGTTAAGCAAGACAGTTGTTAAGTGAGTTTTGCCCCATTTTATGATCTTTCTTGCCACAGTTGTTAAGTGAACCTCTGCAGTTATTAAGTTAGTAACATGGTTATTAAGTGAACCTGGCTTCCCCATTACCACTTAATTCAGGGCCTTTAAGTTCAAACAGTCATTGAATAAGAGGTATGACATTGGACCATCTGTATAGTGTAGCTCTAAGACTGTCCAAGAGAAATCTGCAATCTTGCAGTTTTCTTGGGAAGATTATAGAAGTGGTTTTCCATTGTCTGTTTCTTCGGGTTGAGAAAGAATGACTGGCCCAAAGTCACCCAGCTGACTTTGTGCCTAATGCAGGACTAGAACTCACAGTCTCCCAGTTTCTAGCATGTTGCCTTAACCACTATACCAAACTATTTAAAATAGATGTCTAAAACAATACCATGCAAAAATGCACCTTTAGAACAAACAGCACGTTCATACAATCACATGCTAATACTTTTCAGTTGTCTTTAGTTGATTTTAAAATTTAATTTTTAAAATATACTTTTAAATTTAAATTTAAACATCAATAAAAGGTAAAATGGCTAACATGAGCATGTAATTATATAAATATGGTATTGTTCTAAAGATGTATTTTTACAGTGTCCTCCAACAAATTTGCCATGTTCTTTCCTTTACTACCCAAGTACTTAAATGTGACTTAATTCATGATTCTGGAATTTTGCACAAATAATTTATATGACTTCTGTCAGTTCAATCATATGTACGATATGCATTACATTAATGCTCAAACCTACAGAGCCAGCAGTGGCTAAATCCGAGTAATCTAGGATGCAGCTCACTGTGCACAGGAGTGGGCTGTAGGAGAATGAAATTACCTCAAGAGGTTATTGTATAGTGAATTATTTCTGCTCTGTTCTTGGTGGATGAGGCAATCTTTTAGTTCCCCTAGGAGTAAACAAAGTCTTTACCTCTTATTACCTTCCAAAGGACAACATGTAACTGACTACTGATTTTCTGGGAAGTACAAAATATGTTTTGTTATAAAAAAATAAAATGAAAGGGGCATGTTTGCATGTGAGTTTTTAATGATTAGTAAAACTAGTGACACAGTTTGAGTTTCTTAGGACCAAAAATTTCAGAAAGTCAAAACCTAAGATTAGTCCTTTGTTTATAAAGGATGACTGGGAAACTTTCAGCGCATATAAAATAGAAGTAGAATATGAAATAAGCTGAGAAATCTTAGTCTCTCATGTTACATTGAAGTTACTATTCTGTTATATAATATTATGTGACTCCTCGGACCTAAATAAGTTCTAAGCTGATATCTCTCTGTGATCAATTGTGTTCTGATAGTAAAATTTTTCATGGTTAATGGTTATTTGAGCTGGGATTCAACTTTATCATAAAACAGTCACTACGATTTTAGTTTTCCAAGGTGTAATGAAATAAGTTACCAAGGAATGGATATGGGTATTTGCAATTAAAGTGGATATTATTGCTATTAGTACTGAATTTTTAAAGTATTAAATGTTTTGTAGTTTTGTTGCCTGTGGGTTCATTCTCTCTTAAAAATACCTGTGAAGTAATTACTAACCTAAGACTGTCCACAATTTCTCTATTTACGAGTAAAGTTATTTTGACATTAGATCCAATCATTAATTGGATTATAAGTATTCTGAATGCTGACCTGGAAATATCTTCTACTAAATATGGTGAAGCTTATGTATGATTCAGGTTTGAGCTGTAAAAGAGACCATATATATAGGATTGGGATAAATACAATAGGAATTCAGATTTTCTACAGTCTTGCTCAATTTATGATATGGCCAGAGATAATTGCAACATTTTGCTGTTTTTAAAGTGTGGTTGTGACATTTCTGGGAAGTGAAACAGCATTGAAAACAAAGAAGTGACAGGAGTTAGACAAAAGACCCTTAAAAAGTACTACTAAGCATTCTTGCATTATAAAAGGAAATGGTGACTTAGTATTATTACATGGAAACAGAATGGTTTTAGTATATGGAGAGCGAACCAAAGAAATCTTTTAAAGACTGTACCATACAACTAAAGAATTTGTCTCACATTTGTTGTAATGTTATAGAGGTTAATAAAGTACCAAAACCATATATCAATACATCCAGTTAAAATGGCATCTGGTAGCTTTTGCTGCATTAAGGAAGATCTCTGTGACCATGGCTCCCCTGAAAACAATTTTTTTGAGTATGATATGCTCCAGATATATTGGAATTGATTGTCAGAATTCCCTCCTGACCTGGTACACAAATCTGGAGGACATATGTGGGATGAAGTTGTTGCTTTTTAATTGGTCAAATTATTATATAATCCATGGCAGGCAGATTTTCTGTTTTCATAATTTTATTTCTTTTGTTCAGATAATTATTTTGGAGGCAATGTCCTAAACATGTCAGAAACTCTGAGAACAACTCTGGAGGCAAGTTTTTGTCTTGTTCTCAGAATTCTTCATGCAGTTGAAAAATACAAAATAACATTCAGTAGGTTAATGTAAAGTCACCTTAATGTGTGCACCTGGTGCTGCTGGTTTTGAAACCCAAATTCATTTATAAGGTAGGAGTTTTATTCAGATCATTAGAATTCACTGAATGGATTAGGCTGCTGACTCACACCAGGAAGTCAATATAAAACGAAGTCCCACAGAGATACTAATTTGTAGCGCTTGGTGTCTGAAGGTGGTTTTACAGGAATGTGGCTGCTTTGTATCTCTAGAGCTGAAGCAGATCTCAAAGGAATCAACAGGAATGAATGACAAAAAACTGAGTGTCAATAATTAAACTAATAGTGCTAATCTGAGACCTATCAAGACTGAAATATTCACTACAGCAATCTTAGTTTAAAATTCCATGTGGTGGTTATGGTGGTTTCCTTCCCCAAAAGGAAGATAACCCTAAATTTAACAAGTATTCCCAAGGAAAAGAATGTATAGATAGAGAAAAATCTGGTCCAAAGCCCTTTTTCTCCATCTTGCCAAATTAGTAACTTTTGCAGAAAGTTCACCTGCCATTAGGAAAATCAGGAGCAAGGAAAAGTGATTATTTCAAGCTAATTGCCTATAAACAATATATCACATTTATAAACTGAATTCTCGTCTGCAAATGTCAGCTATTCTCTTTCCCATACACTTACACTGCAGACATATACTGTACATATGTTTGAAGGCACACATGCATGCATAACACTTCTTCATTTCTTGCCAGAAACAGCAAAAAACAAACAAACCACTTGAATCAAATTTTGTATTGCATTTCAATTGTAGGTGACCTTGTGTTGAGAAAGAAATATCCTTATTTTCAATCAATTGGGGGATGTTGTAATGTTAGATGACTAGGATATTTCATGCCCATGCCTTCCATTTATTGCCAAATACCGCTATGTTTGAAAACAAAGCCAGTCTTCAGTCCAAGGTTTAGGCTAGCGTGACTATGAATCCCAGAATTATTCTATGTGTGGGTGAAAACAGTGCTGTGCTTGTATTCATAAGAGTGGAAGAAAGTTGCTCATTGCTAAAGCTACCTCTGCTGAGCAACTCTTTCTAATCTTGTTTTCAAATATATTATTATCCTTGTAAACCAAAAAGCAGGTGATGGTGCTAGTATAACACTACATTTGCAATAAAATATATTTGAATCTGAAAAAGAAATTGTTGGAGCATTGGAAACTAGTCAGTGAGATCATTAAGTTTATTTATATTTCATGTTTCATTTATATTTAGGCTATTCCCCAACTGGCTCTGAAATCTTGAAGGAATTTGTTTAAAAAAAAATGATGTAGATCTATAGAGTTCAGTGAGGTGGGAAAAACAGGTAGAATTTTGCCGCCTCCTCAACATTTCCATTATATTAATGTGAAGATGAGAAAGCAATTGTTTATTACACACAATTGAAACCACTTTTGGCAGGCTACATTATTCTGCCTGGCTTCAATTATTGATCCAAATTGCAAGAACTAGACCTTCTCTTAGGTATTTTATTTAATTGCTTCCGTGTGCAGAATAAACTTCCTAAAGGTGCACTTAATTTCAGGGAGCTTTTTGCTAGAAATGAACAAAGAAATGAATTTCTCCATACGATTTTCTTTCCCTGAACTGTTTATTTTTAATCTGACAGAATCATCAAATGTCTTGGCCTATTATTTGATACTTACATTTTATCATTTGATGCTTGAATTTTAATTGCAGCCTGCGTTTGTCAAAGATAAGCCTACTCCCATGATAAAACAGAGGCCCTTTAAATCTTTTTATAAATGAGATTATTTATTTATTTATTCCAACATGTTTAAACAGAATCTCCAAAATCTAAGCTACTCGGCATATCTGAAATCCTCTGAGCAGATCTAACTGATTCACGGACACAGTCACAAGCCAGGTTGCATAAATTGTAATTCAGTAGCCAAGTTTTACTTCTGACATTGACAAGCAGTAATTTTAAAATGAACTTTAAAATTACTTGGATATCCCCTGCCCAGCTGTGCTTGGCTGTAGTTGAGCAGCTGGGTGGGATAATTTAATATTTAATTTAATTTAATAATATTTCTATACCGCCCTTCTCCCTGAGGACTCAGGGCGGTTCACAGGGCAGAGTAAAGTACTAAATACAAACATTAAAAAGAGATTAAATGATTGCCCGAGTTAAAACAATTGGTATACAATTCTAAAACCCCAAGATAAAATTAAGAAACCAAAAAATAAAAAACCCCACCAATCCCCATCAGGCTAGGCCGGCTTGTACAAACAAAAACGTCTTGAGATCACGACGAAAGGAGCGAAGATCGGGCGCCATCCGGAGCTCTACCGGTAGCTGATTCCACAGCTCCGGAGCGCCCACAGAGAAGGATCTCCCCCTGGGGGCCACCAATCGACATTCTCTGATCGGTGGCACCCTGAGGAGGTCCTCTCTGTGGGAACGCACAGGGCGCAGGGAGCTTGATGCCGGCAGCAGATGTTCCCCAAGGTACTCCGGCCCCATGCCATGGAGGGCTTTAAACACCATTACCAGTACCTTGAATCTCACCCGGAAGACAACTGGCAACCAATGCAGCTCACGGAGCAGAGGTGTAACGTGGGAGTATCGGGAGACTCCCAACACAACTCTCGCGGCTGCATTCTGTACCAGTTGGAGCTTCCGGGTGGTCCTCAAGGGCAGCCCCATGTAGAGAGCGTTGCAGTAGTCCAGACGAGAGGCCACGAGCGCATGAATGACCGTGCATAAATCATCCCGGCTAAGATAGGGCCGCAACTGGCGCACCAGACGAACCTGGGCGAAAGCCCCCCTAGTCACAGCTCCTATATGGTCTTCCAAGGTGAGCCGTGAATCTAGGAGGACTCCCAAGTTGCGAGCCCTATCTACGGGGGGTAATAGTTCACCCCCCCATAGCCAGAGGTGGAATGTCCGAATAAACCCGGGATGAAGGTATGCAAAGCCACTCAGTCTTGTCGGGGTTGAGTTGAAGTCTGTTCCTCCCCATCCAGACCCGAACCGCCTCCAGGCAACGGGACATCACGTTGAGGGCATCACTGGGGTGGTTTGGGGTCGAAAGGAAAAGTTGGGTATCATCAGCGTACTGATGATACCCAACTCCAAAACCACGAATGATCTCACCCAGCGGTTTCATGTAGATGTTGAACAGGAGAGGCGAGAGGACCGACCCCTGAGGAACTCCACAAATGAGAGACCTCGCGGTCGACCTCTGCCCTCCTGCCAACACCGACTGCGAACGTCCCTGGAGATAGGAGGAGAACCACTGTAAGACTGTGCCTCCCACTCCCAGTCCCCTGAGACGCCGCAGCAAGATACCATGGTCGATGGTATCGAAAGCCGCCGAGAGGTCTAATAGGACTAGAACAGAGGAATATCCCCTGTCCCGAGCCCTCCAGAGATCATTCACCAGCGCGACCAATGCCGTCTCCGTGCTGTGCCCGGGCCTGAAACCCGATTGGTACGGGTCTAGATAATCCGCTTCATCCAGGACCAGAGGGAGCTGATGTGCCACCACACTCTCAACAACCTTCGCAAGAAAGCGAAGGTTGGAGACAGGACGAAAGGGAAGTGATTGTCCCTCCCCCAGTATGTCAACTATTTAAATGATAAATTATGTAAGTATTTAAATGGCCTATGTATCTGTTTTATAAAGACCAGAATTATTTGATTCTGCTAATCTGCCAACATGTTTCTTTAAAAAAAACTACCATGGTAATAGTTTGTATCACCTAATATACATTTTAGTTGTCAGCTGATTCAGTTTTCATATTTATATCCTACCTTTTCTGATTAATATAATGATAACATTGAAATGTTTCTGTATAAAGTGCAAAACCTGTTTTTAAATTGCAAATATTTTTAAAATTTATTAGTGATAAATTATCACTATATAAATGTTCTTGTAAATTTGTGGTTTTATTCTGGATATCCTATGAAGAATCTTTATAAGTCTGTGGGTCTCTTACAGGACTGCAGTCTGACTGTAAGAAAATTCTTCTTTATTACATAAAATAATGACCAAAATAGTTTTGGATGCAAAGAAAGTACATTCTATTTGGCAATTCAGCCACCTGATCTGTAAAATGTAATCTTGTTTTATTTCTTCATGAAGAAGGAATAAGCCTACTATCTTTACACTAAAAAATGAATATCTAGTTCCTTATACTGTGATAAGGATTAAAAAATGTGGCAGTAGAATGAAACAATGTTTGAAATCACCCAATGGCTAGAAACAACAAATTAAAATATACACCCGTTAGAACACAGGTCTGCAACCCGCGGCTCCGGAGCCGCATGCGGCTCTTTCAGTCGTCTCCTGCGGCTCCCAGTCCTCTGCCATGTGCAGTCCCCCCCAAAAAAAGTGGGACTAAATAAGTGCAACCAATCAATTCAAATACGCAGGGTAGGTGCATATTTTGCCTTGGCTCCACTCTTCAGTCAAACCCTGTTCTGCGCATGCGCGCATGTATGCGCATGCACACACATTTTTTGCGGCTCCCAGTTTTTCCTTTTGTGAGGGAACCGGTTCCGAGTGGCTCTTTCACTGTTTCAGGTTGCTGACCCCTGCGTTAGAAGCTACTGAAACCAATATGCTGCAAGATCTGTGTACACTTGTGTTTAAAATTACTCCTGGATTTCCTTCTTTCTTGAATTATCTATAGAAAACTGTTTAATCTTCCATATAGGGATGCTGCCTTAGTTTGAAATTAATTGTAGACCCCTCTATACTACAACATAAGCAGTATTGAAGTATTGAGCCAATATATACTGCTCAAAAAAATAAAGGGAACACTTAAAAAACATAATGTACTGTATTTAATAGTAGGGTGTCTTACCTTGTGTTCGCTTTATTTTTTTTGAGCAGTATATATCCAACTAACCTATGGTACAGTTTTGACTTTGCAATACCAGAATTATATTGTCTGTTTTTGATATGCTGTGGTGCAGTTTCTTCATTGAAGGGCAGTTTGTGTACCTCCTCTTCCCAATTCCTTAGCTTGAAATCAAGGAAAGTGGTAAGTTTTTGGTTTTGCAGTTCTCTCTCACTAATTCAAGACAAAAATTGACAAGTGTTTTGTCAGGTTTACCCTTCAGTACTGGATGAACTGCCCTGAAAACGCCAGACTACAGTGTTGGGTTTTGTTTTTCCTTTTGCTCTGCCTTTTCCATTTCTTTTTCCGTTAGAATGAGGATGAGAGCATTTTGTTGTTTGTAGAAATGGAGCAATTCGGGTACAGTAATTCTCAGCATTTCAAACTGAAACTTAAAATCATGGATTCCCTTCAACTTGTTTTTCAAGGTTTGATGTAGGATGTGTGGAAGTTTCCTTAATGACTGAGAGCTATTTTCTACCTCTGTTCTAAATAAATCAAAACAGTCTGGGAATATGGGTGAAAATTTCAGTAGTTCTTTACAAATAATAACTTTTCATAGACTATCTTGTTTATTCTAAAAGTTTACCTGAATAAAACAGTAGATTTTATAGATTAGACGAGCCTGAAATGTGATGGAAATCCAACGCTTTGTCTGGGTTACAGGGTTAATTGCTATAGCTATTTCATTTGTCATTTCATTTTTTTGTAAAGAGGTTACACACCGGTATATGTGTACAGAAATTTAGAGCACTTGTAAATTGATATATGTGATGCTGTTCCACCTGTGTGATGTAATTTTAATTGCATTCTTTAAACTGTTTTATTAAAATAATTGTTTTATAAAGTTAAATTTTCCAAAAAAAATAGGTGAAAGTAAAATGGATCATTGAGATATATAATTGATGAACTGGATGTTAAAATATCCTAACTGGATTTTGAAATGGTTTGACGTGGCCAACACAAACATGAGTGTCTCCACAACAGAAGATTTTTAACACTGGCATTTTAAACAGTCTAAGAACAGTTTTCTTCCTTAAGACAGAAAATCTTTACATATATGTTCATTAGTATACTATCAACAAGCTACATATTTTAAATTAGCAGCTTAAAACTGTACCAGTCTTTTGAAATTTACCATGTATTCTTTTGATCTAGGAGCCTATGCATTTGAGATTATTGATTATTAATAAGAAGAGAATTAGTATCTAGCTTTTCAAAGGAAAATCCCAGGTTGCTTTAAGACCACATACTATATTTTATATTAGGCAGAAATTAACTGTAAAAAGAATGTTCTGGTTCACATGTTATAGTAAACTATATTGTGGCTTGTTTGGGGCTGTTATGTTGACCAAGCCCAGCCATGGTGGTTTATAAACCATGTTCATGGTATAGTGTTATATACAAATTCAACTATTATTTTGAAATTACTATTTTTAAGAATACAGCAAAAAAATAAGCTGACAGTAGCAGGTTGCGGCCAGTCTCCTTTTATCAATGGTAGTAAACAACCCAGCTTATTTGGTTGGCATATTTTTTGCCAGCAGAGTAAAAAACAAAATGTGTTTTCACAGCACATGAGCATGCACAGTGACATCATTATACAAAGCCCACTCTAAGAGTGTTCCAGCATAGTTATACAAAGGAGGAGTTTATGCAGTGATGTCACTGCAAGGTGATACTTGTCATATCTTGTCTTATATGCAGTGGAAAATATGCAAATAGTCTTAGTAACCCATCTCCAATTTTAAGATATTGGGCTATGTGGGAAAGAAATGATAAGACAAGAAATAACATAAACATAATTCTAAATTTATCATTTTGGAATTATGTTAGTGAGATTATATTTATTTATTGCTTGACCTTAAAACTTCAACCATAAAAATCTACCTTCATTATTCTGTTCTTTACCTGCAATGGTATGAAAATATATGACCATAGGTTATACTTTCACTAGGTTTGTGAGGTTTGTCAGGAACTAGTAGAGCATATAAAATATATAATTATTTCATATTGCAGTTTACATATATGTGGTGACATAAATATTTCAGAGTTCTAAAAGTCTGCTATAGAATGTATATTTAGATATTAAAACATGTTTCTTGTATCTGCATGCATAATATCCAAGTCTCTTTAAAAAATGAATACTCTTGTTCCATATTCACTTTATAGAAAGGTGGGCTGGGAGTGAACTTTTAAAGGGGAAAGTCAGATCTTTTGTGCTTTTATGAACCACCTCAGTTCTTGTTGATCCTTTCTAACATTTCGTTTTATTTAAGGTTTTCATGATGGAATTTAAGTTTACACAAGAACGACTATGTGTTTTATGTCAGTGCTGATGATACTTTCTACATCCTGGTGTGGTGGTCTTGAATTTTTGCTCGAAAGCAATGTAAAATGGATCTGAAGGAAAGCTGTCCAAGTGTTAGCATCCCTAGCTCTGATGAACACAGAGTGAAGAGAAAAAGATTTACTGTGAGTATAGAAACAGAAAGTGCTTCTTTGTACAGTCAATTTCATATTCTCTTACTTGCTCAGTTTGGAGAGATTTCATTGCTACCCAAATGAGAGCAGACAGGCCTAATTTAACCATCTGTCTCAGGTTCCTGCTACAGAGGGCTTTCGCTTCAATTCCAAATCAGCTATATATATTCCTATAAGCCTATGCTATTCTCCATTAGGCAGATGAGACCATTCACTTCTGAGTCAACCGTGGTGCAGCACGTATTGCACGAAGTTTGGTTTTAGTCTGCAGTGCTGGAGCTCCATATATCTTGGGGATCAGCTGCATTCTCACTAGCAGGAAAACCCCACCTCCTGGCTCCAAGGCGCTCTCCAACAATTACCGTAGATATCTTGTGAGCACCACAACTGTACAGCTCCATCCCATCATGATTGTAGCGATGTTTTAGAAATAATTAAAGTATGACATTTCAAATTTTTATTACTTTGTCAAAATATAAAATACAAAGAAAAAAGTAAAAATAATGGGAAAGTAAGAGAAGAAAAAGGAAAGAGGAAAAAGCATAGGGTAAAAGGAGAAAGAAAAAAGGAAAGCATTGACCTCCAACATTTTTAAAGTGCAGTAGAATAAGATAATAACATACAACTCAACTTTTTACGTTTACATAGGAATACATACTAATCATTTCTATAACAATAAACCTATCTAATTAGTGAAACCCAAAATCAAGTTTCATTTTTTTCCTATCTCATGCACCAAGTCTAGAAGTGGTTTCCAAATCGAAACAAAATTAGTTGTATTCTTTTCTTTAATCAAAGCATTCAATTTAGCCATCTCAACTAACTCCATCCATTTTTGCAGCCAGTCACCCATTGTGGAATTAAAGTACCTTTCCATTTTTATAGAGCATGTAGAGCATTCTTGCTGCTATCAGCGTATATAACATTAGTGTTTCTTTTCCCCCCCAAGTTCTTTGTCCATTAGGCTTAAAAGAAAAGTTTCTGGTTTTATCTTTACATTCAGTTCTCAATATAAAATCTACTTCTATAAATAGACTATGTCCAAAACGTATTAATATGTGAACAAATTTGACCTAATGCAGAAATATTAGGACAAGAAATGCTGGATAATAAAAATGTGTGGTTTATAATATAGAAAAGGAAGCTAAAGTGGAAATACAAATGACAAGCCAAGACAATGACCAGGATAAAGACTTTCTACTGGATATATAAAAAAAGTTGGTTAAACTTTTGAAAAGCAAGGTAGAAATGCAAATGATAAGCCAAGAGAATTATGTGGATACAGGTAGAATAGAATAGAATAGAATAGAATAGAATAGAATAGAATAGAATAGAATAGAATAGAATGTTGGAAGGGACCTTGTAGGTCATCTAGTCCAATCCCCCACCCAAGGAGGAGACCCCACACCATTTCTCACAGATGACAGTCCAGTCTCTTAACATTGTGGATTACAACTTGGCCTGACTGATAACTTTTGGATGCTGGAGCAGAAGGACTATTACAAAACATTGCTTTTAGTGCTGGACCCATATCTTGGAACCTATTGGATTATAAAAGCTAAACATAAAGACCAGAAAAACTAGATGAAACTGTTCTATTGCCATCAAGATTGGTGATATTAGATAAGATTTGTATTTAGAGATTCCAAAGGTTTTGACAGAATATCTGGAGGGGGGAAACAAAATGGAATCCTCATACCCAGCCAAAAGTGGTAGGAAAACATACCCAACACCTCCATTTGAAGCCCCAGCCAGGTTTATCAAGGATCTGCAGGAATGATGCCTCAAGAAAAAACAAACACTTTTCAGAAGGAGATATATTCTATGCTACAATTAATTCACCAGACACTTGTTCCACATGAAGAAGATACAAAAAGAAACTATGATGAGTTTAAAAGCAATTTAGTTAACATAAATGAACAAATTGCTGATTTAAATCTACAACTAGAAAGTTCCCAGACAACAACTACAACGTATGAACAAACAACCTAGAAAACAGAAGATGAATCAGAGGAAATTGATCCAAAGACGGAAGATATAAAAGAAGGGAAATGCAAACTGCCACAGACATAAAAGCTTGCACGACCCAGCTATAATAATGAAAATGGAAAAGACACTTTAGCCATTTGAGGACAAGAAAGAAGATTTTTAAAAATGGACTATAGAGCTGTTAGGGGAAATGCCAGAAATTGGGAGACAAAAAATGAAAAGAGAAGCTGAGGGAGAAGGAAAGTGGGGGTTGCTTAAGGAATATAAATGGGTGGAATTTCCCATCAAAAATACCTTACATAAATTGTCTTCCTCATTCCAAGCAACTTTCACAAAAATAGAGGAAAAAGTCATTGGCGATTTAATTGCCTTGGCTTGGAAAGCTATTTGGAAAAGAAAGAAAGCTAGACTTAAAAAACAGAGATTTGACTTACCGTTATATGATTAAATATTTGTTTGAATACGATTAAAAGAATGGCTAACCCTTAGATATAATTAGACTTTTATAATAATAAAGATATGATTATAATTAGAATAGCACCTTTTTTGATATAGGAAATATTAAAATATGAGGATGGCTTGTATAAATGAAATTCTTAGCTATATAAATGTAACTAATCTTGAGAAAACCATAACTGACAAAGATATTCTGAATATTGATGGGAAATTAAACTTAAATAAGAACATGAAAAACAGGATATTGATTTAATAAGGAGATTTTAATTGCAAACACATTTGAAATATAAATTGGTTAGAAAAGAGGTTATAAACTGATATTGTTATTTGTATAACACTAGAAAATATGAGGATGTTTATATTCAATTATGTATTAATAGTAGCAAGAATTGTAATTGCATAGTGTTAGGAAAATGAAAACTATTTGGGAAGAAAGGAGGATCAGGAAAAAAACACTGGATTGTGCAGTATTGAACAGATTTATATTGAAGAAGATAATGTTAAACATGTGAACCCAGACAACATGTTGTTTACTAAGCACTAAAGAGTGTAATTGTTAAAAATCAATAAAATATTTTTTTAAAAAAGTGAATACAGTTTCTCCCATTGACCTTGCTTGTTGGGAGATGGCTGAGAAAATTGCAAATGGCAGTCATATGATCCCAGGATATGCAACCATTGTAAATACATGGTGGTTGCCAAGAATCTGAATTTTGATTCCTTGTCCATGAGGATGCTGTGACAGTGGCATGTGCCATAAGAAATAACTGGTTGTAAGTCACTTTTTCACTGTTGCTGTTGGTCACTAAACAAATGGTTGTAAGTTAAGGACTATCCACAATGACTTTTTATTGGATTTACAAATAAGGATTGTTAAAGCCTTGAAAAAGCCTTTGGAATCAGAAAACAGACCAAATCATATGACAACATTTGAATGAATTAAAGATCAAGATTGGCAGAAATAAAAGGAAGGAATATAAAGTTGGTTTGTTTGACCAATGTTAACATAAGAGGTGCTAACCTTTTAAAGACTTTTTGATCAAACTAGGACTGAAAAGTTGATTTATGGATTTGCATATAGATAAGGGATTATGACTAGGTATATTTGTTTGCAACCTTATAGGGTGTAAAGAGCTATTAAGTTAGTTTATACCTATCATACAGATCAAAAATGTTCTATATATATATTTCTTTCCTATTTATCTTTTTTTTCTTCCTTTGCACTTTTTATTCTTTTTATTTCTCCTCTCTCTGAGGTTAGTTTGTATTGCTTTTACTATTGTAATTAAAACTTTCAATAACAATTGTAATCTTTTTTTTAAAAAACAGGTTATTTAAAACTTAGATCTGATTCCATTTTCCATATGGACATGCCAAACAGAAAGGTTTATGAACTTCAGACTCACCTTTATACCTTCACATATCTGTAAATTGGGGTCCAATCAAATCTGTTAATATTTAGAATATCCCAGAGCCATAAAAAGATTTCATGATTATGCATACTGCATGGTATAGTGTACATAAACAAATTCAGCCTAAAATATAGTCCCATATTTATATTGACTTTAAACATTTTGATATTCTATGTTGCAGATCAAATTTACTGCACTATTTTTTTAAAAATTGGAAAGAAATAATACAGAGTCTTTTAAAAACTACTTTAAATAGAAGTACATTACACTAGACTATTTCCCTTCTTTGTTAATTTTGGTATTTTATGCTTCTCTGTTCCTTTCATTGTTTCCTGTTCTTCCTTCCCCACCCGGTTTCAATAACTTGTTTGAATCTGGTTTTTGTTTTCCGTGTGTAATTTTAACATTTTTTTTATTTCATCTATAGATCAAATTATTTTTATGATTTGAGAGAATTTGCAAATATTTCAGGTTATAAAGATGATGTAATACTCACTTATCACTGTATAATAGCTTCATTGAAGGAGCATGATGGTAATAGCATATTGCTTTTTTCTGTTACTGCATTGCAGCCCTTATCTGTCTGAAATAAAAAAAAATATTAATACAGCCAAAACATCTGGTTTTAGGATAAATCAGATAATTCTCTTAGTATTATAATTCTAAGGTAACTATGGGAGAAGCAGTTGTAGTGATTTTGCTTGGAAGAGATTGTTTTTTCCCCCTTGCACTATTTATCTTTGTATAATTAAGCTACTTGTCCTTTTTTCTCCCCTGCAAATCTTTACAATTGGAAGGAAATGAATAAATGATTGTATCAATAAAGTAGGCTAAATTATTTTCTTCAGAACCTGGAGCAAAATTCAAGTCAGATTGTTGGGGGCAATAAGCTGACTTTGTAGTAATGCGGGGGGGCGAAAGCCCTAATAAGCAGGCATATACATAGAATGAAGGCTATTGCTAAGCACATTGATTTGTGCTTTAGATTGTAAGCCGCCCTGAGTCTTCGGAGAAGGGCGGGATATAAATGGGATTAAAAAAAAAGTCCCATCATAAACAGTGCAAACACTTATAGCAAAGGAATATTACATTAATTAATACTCCCTGGAAAAAAAGCCCCACAAAAACCTGTACAGCAACAGGAGAGACTATTAGCATGCATGAAGGTGATTAGATATTGGGCCCAGCTCTTAAAGAGCATGATGTCAGTAATGCAGTTAGCTATAAACCCAAGCACAGTTCTATAGATAGAATTAGATTCAGACCAAACCTTAAATATCCTTTAAGATCTTATAGGCCTATTATTAAAATTAGCACCATTCAAATTTTACTTAAATGAAACTTTTGCAAAAAAAACCCAAAACAAAAAACAATAAGAGAAAAGGAGAAGATTCTGGGCATGAGAAAGTAGTAAAAGCCCACATAAGAAAAGGACTATGGTTCCTTCTGTCTTTAAAGATGGAACTGTACTGTGGTTATTAAAGAAAGCATTCTAATGTCTTCCAGTTTATTAACTCCAATAGAAGAGAATATTTGAAGCTGTGATCTGTGGAGTCTTTGGTGCTCTTCAAGCCTGCTTATTGGCTTGCAATTTGTTTTATTATTCAGATAGGTAACAATGTTAGTGAGTATGGGGTTTGTTCTCTGTTTATATATAGTAGCTTGCCCAGCTAATGTTGGTGGAGTTATAGTTTTCTCTTTGTTTACTGCTTGTTTGTCTAATGTTAATTCAGGTGTTAATCCCTGTTTATCTGGGAATTGATAGCTGGTCTTTTTGTTTCCTTTTTAATATTTGTGTGTCTTTTGAATGGTGTGTAAATGTCATTTTACCTTTATGTGCCTGTTGATGGCTGATTTGCCTGCCAGTTGTGCCAGTTGATCTGGTGGTAAAGGCACCAGGCAAGAAACTAGAAGATTGTGACTTTTAGTCTCCCTTAGGCATGAAAGCCAATTGGGTGACTTTGGGCCAGTCACACTCTCTCAGCTCAGCCCACCTCACAGGGTTGTTGTTGTGGGAAAACAGGAGGAAGGAATATTATTGCTACTTTTAAGTTGTTTATAAAAATAATAAAGGTGGGATAAACATAAAATAAAATAAGCACTGATAGAGCAAGCTGCTATATATAAACAGTGAACAAATCCTGCACTCATGAGTACTGCTGATATTACCTTGTCAAGTAATGAAACATCTCTGAATAATCAAACAGAAAGCACCAAGAATTCCACATTTTATTAATGTTTGTTTAACCTAGATTGTTACTAATCTTTCTTAATGCAGATGTTTTGGGGGAAAAACTGATTACTTAATTCCATACCTCTATACAGCCAAAGTCAAAGTCTTTATTATTACAGCCATAGGCCAACACATAAATTAAACATCATGCCTGTATAAATTAATTTATAGGAACTGTTTCTCTTAAATTTTATTAAATTTTTTTAAATAAATTGATGAGTTCCTGCACATACCTCAGTTTCTTTCATCAAGCATGTCTACAAATCGATTTAGAAGAAAAAATGGATATATTCAGCAAACCCATACTGGAGAATGCAATCTATTATAGCTGTGCATTAAACCTTTTGATGAAATATTAAATGGTAATTAAGCAAATGGGATACATATACATAATCCCATACATTTTTACAAAACTTTTTATTAATTTTTTTTTGTATCAACAGGTCTACAAAGTCTTGGTTTCAGTTGGCTCTAATGAATGGTTTGTCTTCAGGCGATATGCTGAGTTTGACAAGCTGTATAATACAGTAAGTAGGGAAGTTGTGCTCAAAGTAGTTTGGGAAATTCCTCTGAACCAATTTCTTCTGCTATGTTGTTGGTACATCATGATTGAGAATTGAAGTAATCTCTGAGGTTAAATTATATCACATGACTTATGTATTTCAGCTAAAGAAACAATTTCCTACAATGAATTTGAAAATTCCAGCTAAGAGAATATTTGGAGATAATTTTGATCCTGGTAAGTAGATCTCATTTAGTTCTCATTTTATCTTTAAACTGTTTCTGCATCAGTAATTTCAACTTGAATTAAGCATTTTTGAAGGTTTTTCCCCCTCTATAACAGTAAGTAGAAATTCACATAGAAGAGTATGTGGATATAAATGTACAATAATGTGGTTTATCATTTGAGCCAACAGTAGGCAATCTAATTCCTTCCAAATGTTTACAATCCCAACTCAATTTTGTTGTAACAAGTATGATCAGAGAAAAGGGATTGTGAAAACAGGTTTAAATCAAGGCATTGAACTCTGCAAACACAAGTGCATTTAGCATAAGGCTTCTAAAAACAAGGAATGATGCTTAGTGCATTAAATTGTTTATGACCATTAGTGCCAATTAGGATATATTCTAATCAATTGCAAACTTTTGTAATTCTGATAACTATGAATATAAATTCTCCATTAAAGTAGTTCTGTCATCATCCAGAACATTTGTATTTTCACTTGCATATAAATAAGTTTTTGTATTTATTTTTAAGATTTTATTTGTTTGAATCTGATGTGCACATTTTGATAATATCGGGGGGGTTATATACAACATACCTTGTAGCTGAGAGACATATTGTATATTTTATTATTTATTTATCTGTATCCCACCTTTATAGGGACGCGGTGGCTCAGTGGGTTAGGGCGCTGAGCTTGTCGATCAGAAGGTCGGCAGTTTGGCGGGTCGAATCCCGAGTGCCGCATAACAGAGTGAGCGCCTGTTACTCGTCCCAGCTTTTGCCAACCTAGCAGTTCGAAAGCACATAAAAATGCAAGTAGAAAAATAGGGACCACTCCGGTGGGAAGGTAACAGCGTTCCATGCGCCTTTGGCATCTAGTCATGCTGGCCACATGACCACAGAGATGTCCTTGGACAAACGCTGGCTCTTCGGCTTTGAAACGGAGATGAGCACCGGCCCCTAGAGTCGGAAACGACTAGCACGCATGTGCGGGGGAACCTTTACCTTTACCTTATCCCACCTTTACTATTTTTATAAATACCGTAACTCAAGATGACAAACGCAACTTCCTGCTTCTATTTTCCCCACAACAACAACACCCCTGTGAGGTGAGTTGGGCTGAGAGAGAGTGATTGGCCCAAAGTCATCCAGCTGGCTTTCATGGTTCTAGAAATAACAGACAGATTGAGTTGCACCCTGTGAATGATAAATTGTGATTAGTTTTATTACTGTAATCAAAGGAATAATTCGGTCTTTAAACAATGAATCTGAATATAGGTAATCTGTGAAGGCGGGTCTAGAACTCATGTTCTCCAGCTTTGTAGTCTGATGCAGGACTAGAATCAGTAGTCCAAACTGGCATTGTACAGTACTGTACTACTGTACAATTAGTCTTTCATCCATTCATTTAGCTAGCGTTCTAAGTTAGAATGACACTGAAAAAAGTAACAACTGGTCCTCATACAACCATTGCAGCATCCACAGTCACATGATCAAAATTTGGACGGTTGGCAACTGGCAGGGATTTAGCATGGTTGCAGCATCTTGGAATCATGTTTACTCCATTTGTAGCCTTCCTAGTTGGCTTCTAATAAGCAAAATCAGTGAGGAAAGCCAGATTCACTTAATGAACACATGATTCACTTAACTATGGTAATTCACTTAACAACTGTAAAATTAGGTGTTAAACACCTTGCTTAACAACAGACTTTCTGATCCTAATTGTGGTCGTAAGGTGAAGACTACCTGTATTGTAGTCCTCAACTTACAACCACAATTGAGACCGGAACGTCTGTCAATACTGTATTGTACTGTATTTTACTGTATTGCATTGCATTATGTGCCAATCTATTAGCAGTCATTGGAAAAAGTCTATATCTGAAAGCATTAGTACATGTAGATAATAATTCTGATGGATTATATGCAGCATATCCTAGTTTTGGAGTGTTTGTCCTCTCTAATTAAAGTCTCTCCTTTTTCCCACGTTACTCAATTTAACCCGCAAATATAAACAGACTGTATATGAATGCTTGTTTTGTACCATCCAAGCAATGTAATAGGCTTACAAGCAGTGCTTTTTTTCTAAAAAAAAAAAAGGTGCCGGAACTCAGAGGTGCTGTCACTGGGAGCGATGCCAGTGTCTTCCTATGGCGTCGCCACCCGTCCTTTGCACCCCTGCCCCTGCGGCTCGGAGCCACATGCCGGGGGGATTCCCCTCTCCACAGCCACCGTGGGGATTCCCCTCCCCGCAGTTGCTATGCCGCAACCTGTGCTGAGCCCCCACCTGGAGCTGCTCCGAACCCCGACCCAGAGCTGTGTTCCTTGTGGCAGTGGTCTCTGGCGCCAAACAGCCTCTTTCCAACCACATCCAGAAAAATTTGTAACAAACATTGGAATTCTCAAGGCCATGTTTGGTATTTCCCAGCAATTTGTTACTGGAAGGAAAAAGCAATCCCTGCTGCGTTACTGATCCCAGAGAAGCATTTGCACGTATGCAGGTATCCTTAGGGTGCCATTGTTATGGATGAGAAATAATGGTTGCAAAGTTGGCATTTCTGGATCTAATACAGATATTTTGGACTTATATTTGTTTCTTTGCATGTTTGATATTTTTAAAAAGGCATATGCTACTGACTACACTTATGCACATATGTAACATCTTTTGCTAGGATACATGACCACTGCTTGTCCAGAATGTGAAAAGTGAAAGATTGTGACTAAACAAAATTTTAATTTACAGACAATACCACCAGAAATTATTTTAGCCTTTTTAATAAATGTTGTTATTGATGTTAAACTCAGCATGGAAAACAGCATACATTGTTATGTATATACTAGGTTAATTATTTAAAGACTGAAGTGCAACATAACTAGATTCTAAATAATCTATTTTTCAAAACACACAACAGTCCAAACAGTAAAAGTAAAGTCCAAATTAAGAATATTTCATTCTTAAGAATTGTCTAATTTAAAGTGGTTTAGTTGTAATAGATGGTTATAGATTCAAAATAGTTTTCAAGAGTGTACAAAAGATACTATTTTGTTTTAGCATCAGCTAAATTAGACATATTACATTGAGAAAAATGTTTCTCATTTCTTTCCTGTTACCTTTATTGATTTCATTGCAGAGATATTAACATAGGAAATAGATTATTTTGTTATCTAATTTTACCTTCCAAAAGACAGAAGCAGATGAAAAATGTGAGGTTCTTTCCTGTTGGCTTTTTTGAATTAGCTGTTTTATATTCTAAAAGTTTAGTTCCTAAAGAAGTAACCTTGTAAATAATTTTAATGTCCTCCTGTAGTGCAGGGTAGGCAACCTTGGCTCTTTTATGACTCAAGGACTTCAACTCCCAGAATTCCTGAGCCAGCATGGCTCAGCTTGGAAACCTCTCTCTTTCCCCTCAGGGTGGCTGGCTCAGGATTTCTGGGAGTTGAAGTCCATGAGTCATAAAAAAGAGCCAAGATTGCCTACTCCTAAAGCCAATAGAGGGAGCTTTTTTTTTGCAAAAAAAAAGGTGCCGGAACGCCGTTCTGAGCGTTCCATGAGAAAAAAAGCCCTGCTTACAAGTATTTACTAATCATATTCAAAGGAAAGCATTAGCTCAGTTAGAAGAAAATTTTAGCTAAAGCTAGGAAATATTACATAAGGAAGTTTAAAGTATTTGTTACATTTATTCATAGAAAAGATTTCCAGTTTATCTCTGATTACATAGAACTACTTTTACTGCATTCTATGTAGCCTAGGTAAAATATTATTTGAGTTTCAAAACAGCTTTTATATAATATTGTTTCCCTTATTGTCAGTTTCTCCAAGTATAGCTTAGTACTGAGCTTAACAGAATAACTATTTTCTGATTTGAGATGCCCTACCGTCTTACATTTCCCTACTAGCCACGCTTACTTCATTTGGTTTTCCCTTTCCTACACAGGACAATGTATAACTTTGTTAATATTAATCAAAATGTGTGTGTATTTATCATATTCTCAGATAACAAGAGCTGTATAGGAATGATTGATTTTTTAAAAAATTTCAAGTATCTATTCAGTGGTATCCATTTCACTATCTTCTTCTTCTTCAAGTGACTGCAGCATCAAATCTATAGTTTAAAGGATTTGGAACCTAGAACAGGGGTAGGCAACCTCGGCTCTTTTATGACTCATGGACTTCAACTCCCAGAATAGCTGACTCAGGAATTCCGGGAGTTGAAGTCCATGAGTCATAAAAGAGCCGAGGTTGCCTACCCCTGACCTAGAACTAAAGAGAAATCTCCTGACAGTTAGAACAATTAATCAGTGGAACGATTTGCCTCCAGAAGTTGTGGGTACTCCAACACTGGAGGTTTTTAAGAAGAGATTGGACAACCATTTGTCTGAAATGGTATAGGGTTTCCTGCTTGAGTAGGGTGTTGAACTCTTCCAATTCTGTTATCCTGTCATTCTGGTACAAAATAAAATTATTTTCTTTATAGGGTCTATTATCTAATCTAATCTGATTCACCTGTCCACTGGTATTTATGAAATGCTGGCGAGCAGCCCTGATTACAAATAGAAGAGCAAAGGTGGTTTTTTTTACTTTTTTAATGAAGTAATCTAAGAAATCCACATATTTAAATTTTGAAACAGGTATTTTAATATCTGATCATTTATTTTTCAGATTTTATTAAACAAAGAAGAGCAGGATTGAATGAATTCATTCAGAATTTAGTACGACAGTCTGAGCTTTGCAATCAGTAAGTGAAACTTTTTTTTACCCCCAAGAGAATAAAATTATGTGGTAAACTATATACTAGAAAGTACAATCCACAAGTTCCTTCTAAGTGATACACAGAGAGTTCTCTACTTACAACCATTCATTTAGCAACCATTCAAAGTTACAACAGTAGTAAAAAAAAGACTTACAACCAGTACTCAAACTTAAAACCATCATAGCATCCCCATGATCACATGATCAAAATTCAGGTGCTTGGCAATTGGCATGTATTTATGATGGTTGCAGCTTCCTGGCATCATGTGATCACCATTCACGACCTTCCCAACCAGCTTCCAACAAGCGAAGTCATTGGAGGAAGCTGGATTTGCTTAATAACTATGCGATTCACTTGTTCGCTTAACAAACATGACCAAAAAGGTTGTAAAATTGGGCCTGACTCACTGAACAACTGGCTTGCTTAACTATGAAAATTCTGGACCCAATTGTGATCATAAGATAAGGACTACCTGTATTGTAAGAGAATGTCTATAACTTTTGATTACCAGATGCTGCACAAAATGACATGGAAAGTGATCACCAAGGCATACTTTTGGCAGGTCAAGGTTAGAGTTCTCACATGTGGTGTTCGATATTTTTTTAAACCACTGCAGAATTGTTACTAAAATCATTACTTAAGTTTGAGCTTTTCTGATTGAAGGAATTATGGCTGATTAAAATAATCTTTCTGCAGGAATTTATAGTTCCACTGTCATTCAAAATGCTCTGAGAGGGTTTGGCTATTTCAGGTTTCATAACATCATCTTTATAAATCAGAGGAATAAACAAATATAAGCAAGCTCATAACTTAAATCACATATAGGAATTCATCCATTCTTTAAATGGATGTATCTGAATACAGGTAGTCCTCAACATATGACCAGTCACTTAGCAATCATTTGCTTGATTAGCAACCATTCAAAATTAAAACAGTCCCCCTACCCCAAAAGCAAAGTTGCGATGTCCAGGAGATCCCGTGGTCACATCAATTTTGGGTGTTAGGCAATTGGCCCACATTTACAGCCATTTGCAGCATCCCACAAGCATACGTCCACAATTTAGAATGTTTTTGCTGGAAATTGGCATTTCGGCTTTCAAAAATAACCCCATTGAAACAATGGGTTCATTTAATGACTGAGGCTTTCACTTAACAATTTTTTAAAATCCCATTTATATCCCGCCCTTCTCCGAGGACTCAGGGCGGCTTACAATCTAAAGCACAATGTGCTTAGCAATAGCCTTCATTCTATGTATATGCCTGCTTATTAGGGCTTTCAGGCCCCCCCAGCGGCATTTTACAAAGTCAGCTTATTGCCCCCAACAATCTGGTGTTGTAGTGTTCACTTTACAACACCACGTTCGCTTAATGATTGCCACATGTCAAGAAAGGTCATAAAATTTGGATTGGTCATTGAATGACCTGCTTTACAACTTTTACAACTTAACACCTAAAATTGTAGACTCAATTGTTGTCATAAGATGAGGACTAGCTATAATGGTGGCTAAATGAGGCCTAACAAGTTTGGCTGTTACAATTATATAGAAAGTCAAGCAGCGCACCATGGCCCCAGGAGTTGGGGGCCCCTGTGCTAGGTGATGTTCTGTCCACAAGGAAAATAAGAGTAGTTCAGAAGTTCAGATTCAGGTTCTACTTGTCCCATGGTTGTGTCTTCTCTGGAATACATAACCAATGGTAAAGAGGTTGTCAGCTTCACTGTTGGTTTGCTATGGCTTATCAAAATGTAACTTTTTTTGGAAAATGTTTGGATTGTTAATTTCTTTGAAATTATTTTTAACTGATCAAATTTCTGCTGCTTTCATTCAATTATATATAATTGTGGTAGTGATTTTAATGTTATTAATACAAATTTTAACAAATTAAAAGTTAAAAATGGCAACAATATCAAAGTGTTATAATGGAAATTGCTTCTTCCTGGTGGTGTTTACAAGTGATCTAATTAATATATATTGTATCAATGGAAATGGAAGCTTCATCTTAATTAGCTATGCTGTAATCTACCTAACTTCCTGTTTGGTTTCAGTTTTCAGCTAAGTCATGATGATAATTTCTTTTTTATTTTGTTGTATATGTTATTCACATTGAAAATATATAATAAAACATTAAATAAATTATCTTTCCTAGTCCAGATGTAAGATCATTTCTTCAGATGGACAATCCAAAGCACCAATATGATCCATCTGAAGATGAGGATGAAAGAAACAGTCAAAAGGTAACTATTTTTTGCATCCTGTGGTTAAATTACAGAAGTTACCTTATTTCATCAACCCTATTCGCCTTTTCCAATATCTTTCTTGATTTATACTTCAGTGGAATATAAAGCATTGCCTATCTCTCTTGTCAAATATAGTAGTCTCAGAATGTTAAGTTGTTGTTTCACATTGTTCAAAGTTTGGAGTCCTTTAATCTGTACTCCTAGACTATTTTTAAAATACAAATCATCACTCTTCATATATTCCAGTGAAGATGCCAGTCTTTATGTCAGTAAGCATAAGTTTTGGAATCTTTGCACTTTCATCAGTGAAATTACAAGAACATCTACAATACTTTGTAATAAAAGAAAATATGTAAGAACAGCTGCTATTCCTATAATTGGCAATTAAAGCATCATTAACTAATACTAATCACTACCATCAGCTAGTTGACATAAAGTTTATGTCAATACTACAGCCTACTTCATGCTGCAGTGCTCAAGCAAGCTCCCTGGAGTGACCATGGTCAGAGACTTCTGCAGTCTAATGATCAATAAAGCTATGCATTCAACCTGTACGATACAACACGTCTCTAGGAAATGGGTCCAAATCCACCTCAGCTTTAATCAACATCTGATTTTGAACATAATCAAGGGTGTCTTGCCATATTTTATATTTTCCATGTTCATATCATTCACAGATTTAAAACTGTCCTATTAGAACAGGCATGTCAAAGTGCCAGACCGTGGGCCAGATGCATCATACTAAAACTGCGCCCACCCCATTGCCTGTGATGGGGAAAAAGTTGCAGTACATTGCGTGACGTCACGTGACCTCATGAGTTTGACATGCCTGTATTAGAAGGTTTAATATTTCAGACATGTTCTGGTTCCCTTGCCAAAAATCAGGTAATTGTATCTGATGCGTTGGTAGAGGAATGTCATAAATGGCATTTTTACTTGTAGAAAATACTGATTCTACTTGCCAGGACAATATAAACAATGTCAGGTTATAATATGTGCTCTGTGAATTAGTTGCTCTAGTTTACACTAGTATGCATACTTGCATAAACAGATTGTTCTCACCATTTATTTGTTATTCATTTGAGATGAAGAATATTTTATTTAATAATAAATATAACACAAGCATTATTGCCTTCAAAGCAATAATTTATAACATATTAATCCATTAATCAAATAAATTTATTTAGTCCAACAGTGCAACATGAAAATCACACAAAACATAGAAAAATATTCTTTATATGCAACCAAATGCAATTGTCATTTTACAAATTGAAGTTGTTCATGGTAACGTAGGCATGTTGGGTGGCAGCTATATTTTTCATTGGTAACCATTCTAATATGTCACCTGGTCTCTACCACATCTGTTCACCAAGCAGAAAAGAGTTTCTGTTGTCCTTCTGGACCAGATCCACTCGGCCCAGATTTTAATAATGCCCCTCTTCTGTCCATGCACAACTCTTTCTACTTGCATTTTAGTTCAGCAGGATTTATGATGTCCTGGGACTGGAGTGGGAAGGAGGGTGAAAAGTGTGTAGACATAATCTGACCCAGGAGTTTGTCCTATCTTTCTGTGGTAGGGTTGACAGTCTATGGGTCACATTCATCCTTGCCATTCTTTTTTTTTTTTACACCTCAGAGTCCTGGAGAATTCTACTGATAAAATTTGATAGCAAAATGACAAAAATTAATCTGTAAAATAGGTCTCTTAAATATCTAGAAAGATTAACCCTATTAGTTGTTCTTTTTAAATCTTTTAAAGGGCCTGGAAAGTTTGATCCCAACAAAAGCTGTAGATATATAAGAGTATGTCTGAAAGGATACACAAGAGTTCTTGTGTAATCCCTTCCAAATACCTTTTCAGAGTTTAGTTTTTAATTACTGAGTTTCCTTTTTCAATCTCAAAGCTGTTTATGAAAACAAGCTGGATTTTCTTTTGGACAGCCCACAGAAATATGTGGGGAACGTAGACTTTGCTCCTAAAGATAGAAAACTGCCTGAGAAACAATTTTCTTTCTTTCTTTCTTTCTTTCTTTCTTTCTTTCTTTCTTTCTTTCTTTCTTTCTTTCTTTCTTTCTTTCTAACAACTTACACTCACTGGTGTCAGGAACATCTCTGTATTGATAGGGATTACAGTAATTAACCTTTGTCCTTTCAAAAACAAAGTTACAAGAAAGATTTAGTTCCCCCAAAATACTTAATTTGAGTATACTAGATTGCAATCTGAAATGTTATTATTAAACTTCTTTTCTAACTAATGAATTATCTATAAACTTGATTTGATTTTAATTTATATTTTTATTTTTAAACAGCTAAATTCTACCTCACAGAACATCAACCTGGGGCCATCTGGAAATCCTCAGTAGGTTTTAGTTAAATATAAATTAGCCTTTGTAGTTACTTTGTTAAAGTGGGGCTGGGAGTAAAAAGTACCCTGCATGTAGTATCAATTAGGAGCAAGTTTAGAAAAAAATGTTGTAATTTAAAACTAAGAGAATATTGTCTTACAAGTTATTAAGTATAAATAAAAAGGGAAAAGGATGAATTTGTAGAAAGTCAGTAAAAGAAACAGTAATGTGGAGGATAATCAGAAAGCACATGCATAAAATGGGAAATACTATGTAGAATAATTAAAGGGACGTGGTGGCTCAGTGGGTTAGGACGCTGAGCTTGTCGATCAGATGGTCGGCAGTTTGGCGGGTCGAATCCCAAGTGCCGCGTAACAAAGTGAGCGCCTGTTACTCGTCCCAGCTTCTGCCAACCTAGCAGTTCGAAAGCACGTAAAAATGCAAGTAGAAAAATAGGGACCACTACGGTGGGTGCGCCTTTGGCGTCCAGTCATGCCGGCCACATGACCACGGAGACGTCCTCAGACAAGCGCTGGCTCTTTGGCTTTGAAACGGAGATGAGCACCGGCCCCTAGAGTTGGAAACGACTAGCACGCGTGTGCGGGGGAACCTTTACCTTATATGTAGAATAATTGGTGCTCTAGAAGACTGCAATACAGCAGACATATGACTGTTAAACTTGAACTGTGATGAAGAGCACAGCGAATACTGAAGGAGTAGTTAGGAAGAATATGTGGTATGACTGCCATCCAAACACTAATAGCTACCTTTTATCATTTTGATTACCTGTTTTTCTTTATCCTGAAACCATTCCAGTGCTAAACCAACAGACTTTGACTTCCTGAAAGTTATTGGGAAGGGCAGCTTTGGCAAGGTAGGTTTCCTTTTATTATTACATACTTTTTGCTCATACCACTCCATTTGAACATTTTTTGATTCTATGGGTGGGATATATCCTTTTGTTGATGGTATGTAAAGAAAAGTTATAGCTGCTTGCCTTAGATATCGAAGACTCCAGTTTGAATCCCTGGAATCATAAGGGCAATTTTTAAAAATTAGAAATAATCTAATATCACTGCATTATCTCTATATAGTTGCTACTTGTAAGAACTGGGAAAAATTACTTGAATTCTTCAACAGGGTGGAACAGACTTTCTATGAAAATTCTTCTTTAGGTTCTTCTTGCAAAACGAAAATGGGATGGAAAGTTCTATGCTGTTAAAGTGCTGCAGAAGAAAATTGTCCTAAACAGGAAAGAGGTAAAAGGAAAGAGACTTTGTTTTTCCTTCCAATTACAAAATTATTCCTACTTACTTATTGACCCTTCATTTCCTCATAGCAAAAACATATCATGGCTGAACGCAATGTGCTATTGAAAAATGTGAAACATCCATTCTTAGTTGGATTGCATTATTCATTCCAAACCATGGAGAAGCTGTACTTTGTTCTGGATTTTGTTAATGGAGGAGAGGTAGGTATACTTTTCAGTCTTTATATAGTAATCAAATGTCATCAGTTTTGGCTTGCAGTTTAAGAGAAATTGCAGCAGCTAATCATAGTGGCTTAATATAAATCGACTCCCACATTGCAAAAATAGATCCATTTGCTATGTTGCTGTTATTGCTTACTACTTTATGTGTATATGGAATATTTAGTTTAAAAATTATTATAATCACAATTTATATTAACCAAAAGTTAGTGAAACATGGGTAGCATTCACAAATTATGTGAACGCAGAATCTCCAAAACCATGGTTGCTGGTTGTGGTTATTTGTAAACTAGACCATTGCAGTAATTTATTCAGGAATTGCAGCTGTAACTTGCCAAGGCTACAGATGTGAAAAAAAATAAGGAAATGGTTAAAGGAAGGATGTGAATAATTATGCACAACATTTTTTTCACTGTTTTGATAGCTGTTGATAGACAATTGCAGAATGTGTTAATCTTATTATTAAGAATAACACTGTTTTCTTGGTGGATTTTTCAGAAAGTCTTTAAGAAAAAAAAAGATTTACTCTGTAGCTATTCTTATTGGGGATTATTTTGGATTATACTGTTATAGAAACTAAATTAATGTTACACTTAATAACGGCAGCCAGACTGTTGGTGGCGCAACATTGGAAGAAAGAAGATTTACCTACAATAGAACAATGGATACTTAAACTAATGGACGTAGCTAAAATGGCAAAAGTTTCAGCATATTTGAAAGAACAGTCACAAGAAAAATATATTTTGGAATGGAAAAGATGGATTGATTATATTCAGAACAAATATGGGACTAAAAAGTTTCAAATAGCATATGAATAATTTTTACAATTATAGAAGTGTTATTATAATTACTTTAGTTTTGTTATAAGGGAGTTAAAGGGTGGAAGGTTTGTTAACGTTGTAATAGATATTTAGCATATGTTTGCATAAGATTGCTATATGTAATACCCTGTATTCTGCTTTGGGAAGTCCGGGGGGGAGGGAAGGGAGGAGGGTTGATGGGGAGGGGGGGTTATTATTAAAAATTTTGTAAAACTTTTCAATTAAAAAAAAGAATAACACTGTTTTCTTTTAACCTGCTCCATGCATATTTACAGCTCTTCTTTCACTTACAAAAAGAACGCACCTTTCCTGAACACAGAGCCAAGTTTTATGCTGCTGAAATAGCCAGTGCACTGGGCTACTTGCACTCCATAAAAATTGTATACAGGTAATGACTGAAAAGGGAAAAGGGAATAAATACAGGCATTTTATATTAATATATATTTACTTTTTTCATTTTATTATTTGTTGGTTTATACAAGGACCTTATTTCTTATTAATAGTTATACAAGACCATGATTCTTGTTAGAGATTTTACTTACAATGAATTTCCTTCTTTCTCATTTATGCCCAGGGATCTGAAGCCAGAAAATATTCTTCTAGATTCATTGGTAGGCTGTAAATATTTCTTTCTATTATCCAAGAAATTTAAACAATATAATCACTAATATTCCTCATTGTTTAACAGTAGATTTTCAATTTTCAATGCAGGGGCATGTAGTCTTAACAGATTTTGGACTCTGTAAAGAAGGAATTGCAACTTCAGATACTACTGCAACGTTTTGTGGAACTCCAGAGGTAAGTTAATTTACTTGCGCGCTCTCACTTTCTCTTTTCTCTTTCTGTCTCTTAAAATACAATACATTTGGAACTTTCATTGGTAGAACTGAAAAACAGTATCTTAGATATATAACATCTTAATAAAAAACGATGTAACTTAATTATTAGGGAAGTCTTGATGACCATGGGGATGCTAAATTAGCTGCCTAAGAAAGTTGTGGAAGATAGTAACCAAACTAAGACAATAATTGTACAAAAATGTATTTTAGCAGTGTTATCTAATTATCAACACCATAAGAAAGTTTCCAACATGATTCCCATTAGATTTGTGTGGCACTCCATCATGCCCTGATTAAAATGAGTGGATCTTTTCCCCCAAGCTTTGGGCTAGAGTGGGTAACAGGCTCATTGCAAGGTTTAGAAGAATTAAATTTTGGTTTTACAATCATTCATTTGTATGACTGCCCATCTGAAAACACAACTCTGAGAGACTCACAGCAGTAATAAAACTGCAAACCATAAAATTATAAAAACAAGGTAAGCTTCAAAACATCTTCTATTTTTTTATAATAACATGCATATATCTAAGAAATTAATTTTGAGCTTTGTTAAATAGTTGAGAGTGAAAGGCCATAGGCTTATGCTTAGCATCATTCATACCAAAAGCAGTTTTGCCTCCTAGTGATTGATGAAGCCATTTTTCCCTTATAGTACCTGGCTCCAGAAGTAATCAGAAAGCAACCCTATGATAACACTGTAGACTGGTGGTGTCTTGGAGCTGTTTTGTATGAAATGCTATATGGTCTGGTAGGTAATCTCATATTTTTCAAACTGTATACCTAAATCAATGTCTAAAATATATACTAGATACTAGGAGATAACTTGTTACATATGTCCTAG
The DNA here is from genome assembly GCF_947247035.1 of Vipera ursinii. Classification (NCBI taxonomy): domain Eukaryota; kingdom Metazoa; phylum Chordata; class Lepidosauria; order Squamata; family Viperidae; genus Vipera; species Vipera ursinii. Next base: position 178,022,028 of record NC_139516.1, read on the forward strand.
CTATTGCTGTTGGAAACAGGATACTGATTAAAATGATCCGTATTCCGATCTAATAGAATTGTTCAAATTGAACTTAACTTTAATTAAACTAAATTAACTTTTAATTTTTTACATAAAAATATTAAAAACATAGTAACATCCACAATGCATATATGTGAATAGACTACTTTATTCCCAGCCAAGTCTTGTGCCTTAGTCATTTGCTTCTGATGTTCTCTCAATTTCCTGGCTGGTAGTGGAACAGATTATGTCACCAGGCATAAAAAAATAAACAACTGAAATAGCAATGATAGCATTTGCTCCTAAAGTGAATGGAATCATTTAGAAAAAGCTGACAGTATCTAGGACATTTCTAACATCTTTTCATTTATCCTGTTGTTCCTCTAGGATAGTAGAGATCGTTTTTTGTTTCTGTAGTACCTATATTAAAATGTACATTTTTTTGGTCTTTAGGAAAATGCCTGTTTTTTCCTATCACCAGACTTTGCTTCCTGTCTCAGTTATAAAATATTTTGCTTACATCAATAAAGTATATACAATAATTTTGTGAATATGATTCATCATGTCACAAGTCATTTTTAAAATATATTGGACAAAAAAAGGAAAATATCCAGTGCAATAGGATTTTCATCTGAGATATTTAAAAGCATAATGTGTCAGAAAAATAGCAGTTATTGCCAATTAGAACCAAGTTATTTTCCTCCTATAATCCAGATAATATTTCTTACCAGTCCTTGATTGTGTTTCTATTTCAGATCACTCTGAGTGAGATTGCTTTCTTAAAAACACAATTACTTGATAATATGATTCTATGTGGTAAATCTTATACAGTGGACCTATATTTACACCATTAATATCCATCAACAATTTTATTTTCCCTAGATTAGGTTATCTTCAGGATCTGGTGTCAAATTTGAAACTATAATATCTTCTAAATCAGATAGAGAAAGTATTTAATTGAAATGATCCCTTGTTTATTATCCTAGGTACTAAGAAGCTCTCACGGCAGTTTAGAAACTCTTCTATTGCATGAGTACCAAGCAAATTCTAAATTGATGGTTCAAGTCCTAAAACAAATAATCTTTCATATCTTTATGACATACACTTATTAAACAGTATGTTGCTCTTCTCAGTGGTTCTCTGTGATCTTTGAGGGTGAATATTTTGTAGTAAGGGTGATCGTTGCAATATATATATACTCTGTGTGTGTGTGTGTGTGTGTGTGTGTGTGTATACATACATATATACATGCATACATACATTTCTTGAACAAGTACATTATATCTATGTTCTGTTATCTTTCCTTACAATATATCCAGCCGCCCTTTTACTGCCGTGATGTTGCTGAGATGTATGAAAGCATTCTTCATAAACCTCTCCATTTAAGGCCAGGTGTCAGTCTTACAGCTTGGTCTATTTTGGAAGAACTTTTGGAGAAGGAAAGACAGAACAGACTTGGAGCTAAAGAAGACTTTGTATGTAAAATACCTTATTTTAAATCAAACAATAAATTAAAAAAAACATTTAAAATATTCTTTGCTACTACATGAAATGCAAATATTTATTCCTTTTAAAAATATTATAAGTGGTCTGAAAAATTTAAATAACCAAATTTGACTACTGCATTTCATTCCAGCATACACAATATATTTATCCATCTCATTGCAAGGTAACTCTGAAGATTAACTCAATTTTAATTGCTTTGGATGGGATTTAAGCATAAATAATTTTCTTTGAATCAAGAGTTTAACAACATGAGGTGTGAATTGTTTTACCAAATAAAGGTTATTTGGATTTTATGAATTAAACAATTTATAGAATGTTGTCCATCTTCATTATAATTATGTTTCATATAGGTGCAGAGCTTTTATGGTACTGAATTACATATTTATACTCAAGAGTTTTTATAAACGCCATAGGATAGGTTGACATTATCCATTTTAGGGTGTTAGCCCAAGCCTTTCATGAAAGTAGTGAGGCAGGTAGAAGACTTGAGCCTTCTGGGAGTGGTGGGGGAGGGGGAAGGCCTCCAAGCTAGTGGGCCCAGCTAGCCTAGATCTCCCAGCTTGTGGCAGATTTCTACGTGCCAGAGAGCCTAGCCAGCTTGCAGCACTCCTGTGATTGTAAGGGCAGGTGTGCTGCCAAGTGACCTAATTTTTATCACACGACTATATGGTTGCAATGATTAGAATTTTGGGAGGAGGATGCATGTCCCTTCATTCAGCACTGTCATAATTTTGAACCGTTGCTGAACTAACAGTCATAAATTGAGGACAATCTGTAAAATATACAGTAATAACACTGCAGTTGTTTAACTGCTACTTTTTCCAGAATCCAAAAAGGGAAGGGTTGGAAATGAGTGATGGCATCTTGAGGAGGGGGTACACCACTGCTTCCTTTATGCACACCATGACCCTCTTACTTAAAGATGAATTAACCATAGTTTAACCTCCCTGGGAATCATGATCAATCAAGAAGGGCAGTCACTAAAATGTTTAATATCATACATAGGAAATTCAGCACAAGATCCATAATTTTTGGGAACCAGACTTTAATCAGAACAGGAAAATTTGTTAACTTTATGTGGAATGACAACAGTTTTCTAACACATTTGATACAAATTATATAGTTTATATTAAACTTCATTTTGTATTTCAGCTTGAAATTCAAAGGCATCCCTTCTTTGAATCACTCAATTGGAATGACCTTTTACATAAAAAGATTCCACCACCATTTAATCCTAATGTGGTAAGTCCCTTCCTACTCTTTATTCGTTAAGTCATCATAGCTAAGATGAATTTAAAAAATCATGAAGTGGTGAATAAAAACTGAACATAGTATTGCATAATCTCTAGAAACAAACAGGTCTCTATGTAGTATATTGTGCTTATTACACCGTGTAATAACTATTTATGTATAGAATTGCTTTCTCCACTACTTTCAGAGCAAATGTTTGGAGAATTGTGGGAGTTTAAAAGAGTAACTGGAAATCTCATTGCACAAGTGGAGGATTACTGCTTAACAAGATAAACTATAATATCTGTACACGCTAAACTATTCTGTTGGAAGATTTTTAAAATCATTTTAAATAGATAATATATGGACATATAAGCCTCTTGTAATATTTTACATATGCTTTATTTTCTAGTTTGGTCCAGATGACATCAGGAACTTTGATGCAACATTTACAGAAGAGATGGTGCCCTGCTCAATTTGCATTTCTTCTGATTATAATATTGTAAATGCTAGTGTACTAGAAGCAGATGATGCATTCATTGGATTTTCTTATGCACCACCTTCTGAAGACTTAAGCTGAAGATTGGAACATTGGAAGCTATCTCTAGAGGACTAATGAAATTATATCATTATAAACAGTTTCTGAAATTTATGCTACAAGTGCCTCATTTGATCTGTTGAAGAACAAACTTTTTCTGCTGTATTATGAGGATAATGGGCATTTTACATTAAATTTTTAGACTGTTAAATATGCTGCACAAAAATATTTTTAAAAATGCATTTAAGTAAAAGTTCCTAACCTTGAAACTTTTAAAACAAAGATAATAGCTGTTTTTCATTCAGTTTACATTAACCTATCTATATTGGCTCCCTTTATGATCAGCACACCTATTTAATGGGCTTTGTAATTATATTGAACTTCTATGCTTGAATTACTACTATGCAATTATTTTGGTAAACTCCTGTTTAAAAAATAAGCTTAACTACCATTTTTTACTTAACTGGCAATAATCATACTACTTTACTAACTAGAAGAAATAATATATACAGTATCACTTGGTTTAATGTAAATGTGTGCCATTGTAAATCATGATGGGCATATAAATGAAGTCATTTGTCACTTAAGTGTTTGATTCATTCCAGTTACTGAACACAATGTATTTTCTAAGTTAAATAAAGTTGGAGCAAATTAGTATTTAATATTTGTTGATGACAATACATCTCACAATGACCATTTCTCCTTCTTACAGAAGAAGCTAGTATCTTTCTCCCCAAGAAATAAAAAATTAAACATCACTGTACTGCCATTTGTAGAAGTGAAACTCCTTCCATGTTGAAAGCTAATATATTACAATTTGATTACCGTATATTAAAAATCTTATTTCCTTGTTATATGTATTTTAATTTCAGTTTCTTTTTATATGTCGAACACTTGTCCAGTTTGCTCCCAAATAATGTACTAAATATAACTTCTTCATTTTTAGACATGCATACACACGTATACCAGTATAAACAATGGTTTGAGGATGACGGAATGAGTTTCAAAACAGTGTCTACAAAATTTGAATAGAGAATAATTTTTTCTTGGCTTTAACAGACTGATTGAATAGAAATCAAATCTTTGCTTTACAAAATATTTTCACTTTAAGATATAAACAAGTTTTTCTTTAGTTTAGTTGTCCCATTCAAAGTAAAAGGATGAAGTATTTGAGACAATCAACATAAAATGTAATATTGTTACTGTTTATTTTTTCCACTAATTAATGGAATTCATATTACTAAGAAAATGGAAGTAAGCATATCTTAAAAATAAAAATAAATAAATATATATTTAAGATAATAAAAAGGATGTGTTATTTCAGGAAATCTGATTTGAATAACACGAAAGAAATGGTAACCTGTGAAGATGTTTACCAAGAAGATGTATACCGTCTCTATTATTACACTGATTAACAGTCTAACTGTGGCAAACCAAATAATGCATGGTGTATACAAACACAATCAAAATATCCAACCCAAAGTCCACTTTTATCTTCACTAGAGCATTCTTCATTGGAATCCTAGCTCTTAAGGAATTCAGTCAGCTCATTTTAATCAGTTATGTGCCTCATATGAGATCCAGTTTTCTCACACAAACCATACATCCAACGAAGTAGGGTAGTAGCTAGTTCATAAGACCTTGGACAATATAGATTACGTGGATCAGTTCCAAATGTATTAGTAGCCTGGTTTGGGTAGCAAAACAGTCTTGATCAACAGATTATCACGTGAGTATAACTTTTGATCCTTCTGGATCACTTAGCAAGTATATATAGCCATTTAGTAAAGTTGTGAGTTGGATGCCATCAGTATGCTCACACCATCAATCATAGTATTCTGCTGAAATGACTGTCTATAGAGTTGGAGTAGGATGCATTATTCTTCATGGTCCTATTCCATACTCCAGAGTTGGCATGAGAATGTGGGACTTCTGCAAACTTCTACTAAGCTATGGTATCCCAAACGTATCAATTTTGTCAATCTTGTTTAATTTCTAAATTAATCCATAGAGTGGATTAATCAGGGGCTTTGGGTTTAAATATTGCCTATATGCTAATGATGCCTAGCTTTTTTTCCCTCTGGAATTGTGTGCTCGCCCACCACTTTCATGGCCTGGTACCACTCCATGGCCCAGGTATTAGGGACTCCTGTTCTATGCCATTTTCTGAATTTAGTCCAGTATTTATCAAATATGGTACTCTAAACTAGGCCTAATGCTCATGATAGTCTAACCAACATAGAATAAGGTCAAATCATCATTGATCTGAACTGATATAGCCTAAAACTGCATTTGCCTTTTTTGTAGTCAACCCCTGACATTTCCTGTTGTTGTTAGTTGCGAAGTCGTGTCCGACCCATCGCGACCCTATGGACAATGTTCCTCCAGGCTTTCCTGTCCTCTACCATCTTCTGCAGTCCATTTAAGCTCACGCCTACTGCTTCAGTAACTCCATCCAGCCACCTCATTCTCTGTCGTCCCCTTCTTCTATTGCCCTCGATGTTTCCCAGCATTAGACTCTTCTCCAGTGAGTCCTTCCTCCTCATTAGGTGGCCAAAGTATTTGACATTTCCTACTTAGTTTGTAATTCATTACTTTTCTAAAATCTTGTATTAAAAATGGGGGAGAGTATATTGAACACATGGTAATTCTTCAGAAACAATAGTTGTGAATAGATAAAAGGCCAGTTAACAAACCCATAATAGTTAAGCATGTTTACTATGAGTTGGCTATGTACATTAGGAATATTTGCTTTTTTTCTGTAGGTTTGTTTATAATGTGGCATTAATGCAACAGTAGCTAATGTCAATAAATATCTCATGAATAATCTCTGTGTTTCTCAGCCTGAGCCACTTTAAGCTGTGTGGACTTCAATTCCCAGAATTCCTCAGCCAGCATGTTGAAGTCCACACATCTAAAGTTGAGAAACCCTGAATTAACTGATCTGAGGTAAATCTTATGCCTGAATTTGTCAAAGCTGAAAATCTTGTCAAGCACAAGATTGCTGTACAGCATTGTGAGACTGGCAATGGGATTACAAAGCACAGTGAGTTGGAAATCTGGTGTTGGGCTTTGGCCTTTCTGAGGGAGAGAGGGAAGAGAGGGAAGATCTGCTGCTAAATGAAAGATGAATGAAGCAGCCTTGCCAATGGTAGAAATACATGAAGGAGAGGAGGGAAGCAGAAAGAAGGCCCAAGGAGAAACAGGCATAAACCTTTAACAGAAGATACAGAAAGTTTATTAATTAGAGTTAGAGTTTAAACAACAGTATCCCATAATCCATGTCCAAAGAGAGATGACGGGAATGGGGGAAGAGGATATGTCAACATCATTCATTTGAATGATCATCTAAAGGGGCTTCTGAATCCATTTCCAAAATCCATTCAGCTTTATCTTATCACATGTTCAGAATTTTTTTTTTAGTAGAATGAAACACATCACAAGAAGCATATTGTTTCCCTTACCATCCAATAGTTTGGAGGTGATTTTGATTTTTTTTAATTAAGAGAATGAGTTTAGCTTAACTTTCACTTTACCTCATTTTAAACTACCACTTTTGAGATCCATTTAGTTTTTCAAAATACAAGCTGTTAATTGGCTATAGCAATTGGTGAATCTCTCATAATCCCATTTCACACATGGCACAGGTTTGAGGGAAGGCATCTATAAATAAAGGAGGCTGAGGCTGCCACAAGTAGTCCTCGAGTTATAATAATTCCTTTAGCAACTGTTTGAAGTTACAATGATGCTTAAAAAATGACTTACAACCACTCCTCACACTTATGACCATTGCAGCATCCCCACTGTTATTGTGAATTTGGGTGTGACTGACTTAAAAGCCACTTTGGTTAGCAAAGGAAGTTCTGGTCTCAATTATGGTCATAAATTGAGGACTATCTATTCAGGTACGTTCTCACTTGACAAATATCATTAGTACTGTAAAGCTATGCAATATTTTTTTCCACATCATTGTCTGTTTCAGGTGCTGCATGTTACAAGCCTTTTCATCTTTAGCATTCACACTATCAGCTGAAAGCCTTTCCATTCAAAAAGACTACTAGCCCAGACAATTTCACACTTTATATCTATCCATACACATAATATAATTCAAACTGATTATTGTTACAATCTTCAGTTTTGAAACGAATCAGTTAAATCACACTGACCTTCACAATTGAAACTAAGAGTAAATACTACCAAGTTTAATTCACTACACAAGTAACATATTTAATTTTGAATGATTGCAGTACATACATAGATATTTTCAGCAATTATATGTGATACCATTTCTTGCACAATCCCATCTTCTGAGAGGAGCAACTTAAAATATAACATGGCTAAAAGGCCTTATTCCTACAATGATAATTTCTAGATAACATTTTTTCTGTCTTCCAATAAAAAAAATTTCTGTCCGATGATAGCAACACTTAATAGTTTGTGGTGGCCATCCAAAAGGTTCTGGCCTGGTTTTGAATTTAATAGAAATTAAACATTAGATAGATAACCTTTATTGTCATTTTTTACTGTGGGCACAATGGCACACATTAAAAATGAAATTTAGTTGCTTGTTCTCAAAGTGTACACATACATAACACATTTAAACATACTAGTATATACAACATATGTATAGACCTACACCTTACATATAAGTAACATATAAATATTAATCACTGTCCATCTTGAATATATAACGGAAATATTGAATTTGAGTTCAGGAGCAAGTTGTTGGGGAGCATGACAAGAAATTACTTCCATAGAAACTAGAATGCTTTTATAGGTTGTAAAAATAATAGCTAGTTCCTGATGTTACAATAATGCCAGTATTATAGGCAGTCATCATTTTATGACCATAACTGGGACCGGACCATCCATTGCTAAACAAGGCCATTAAGTCAGTCAGGTCCAATTTTATGATCTTTTATGCTGTGGTTAAGTGAATTATATTATTTATTTTAGTTTTATTAGAAACTTCATAAGGAGTGAAGGCGGTTTCATTTCCATTATTATATACGGTAACTATTGAAAATACATATGATATTTAGCTATTCAGTACTCAAATTTTCTTTAGAGCTTAAGCAAGAGCTTATAGCAAGATGTGATCTTTTATTATTCTAATACAGTTCACTAATTTCCTTTTTATTGCACATTTAACTATCCCAGAATTGTATTTTTGATTCTTCACAGCAACATACACTTGTAATCTAAGGATTGGGTAGAGAAACACGATTAGAGTAAATGAAGTTGGATCTTCTGAAAATGAAAGAAGCTGCTTTAATTTATCTTGACAAGAGTGGTGGTCTTCAGAAATTTGTTAATGACTGCAAATCATATTGTAATGGTATTTACCTAAAATTATTATTAAGCAATCAGAATTACTTAGCTTAAAAACAGTAAATAGGCAATTTTAACATTTATTTATATCTGGCCTTACAGAATCTAGCCAAAGTTGCGCTGTTTTCCGGTTTCTTATATTGATAAACCCATGTGATATTACTGAGTTGGATGCTACCCTTGGAAATTATATTTTGCATCAACCTGTGAAGAGTACTCAGATTTTTCAGTCAGTAAGGAATCTTTTACATTTTGATCAAATATTCTATGATTATTCTGAACCATAATTTTCTCATAAATTGAACTGAGTTTTGAATTACAGGTATGTTTTACTACAGTTAAAACATTGTCATTAATTCAACAATTAGAGACTGAAGCTCAGGTGAGTTTTCACCATTATTTCATTCCTATTTTTTCTAAAATAGTGGCAACAATTTGTATTTTAATTACCTTATGCTAGCATATGACAAAAATAAAGATTTCTTGCTGTTTTAATTATATAGCTTTCTGCCCTCCTGTGTCCAACCATACTTGGTCATTAAAGAATTCTATTCTATTCTATTCTATTCTATTCTATTCTATTCTATTCTATTCTATTCTATTCTATTCTATTCTATTCTATCTTTGGTTTAATATTTTTTCTGAAATATAATTCTTAAGGCAAAATATATTTATTGTAAACTTATTTATGGTAATATTAGATAAATAGAAAAAAACCAGACCATTCATCCACATGCCTACAAATTCTCATTCACACAGACAGTTCTTGTTGTGTAGTAACTTTTAACAATAGCAAAACTAGCTTTCTATGTATCATCATCAGTCACAGATTTGTTCCCAGTCTAAGATGAACATTGAAATACTGTAGGTAACTGGTTATTTTTCCTGCAGGCATATTTGTTTATATCTCAGAAATAAAATTATCAAAAAAAGATGTGGAACTAAACTGATATGTAGAAGGCTTTAATGTTTCTACAAATAATCTACATTTTAAAGAACCTTTATTTATATAATGTAAGTCAACTGAAATAGTTAACTAGATAGGATACTGCGGTAGATGATACGGGATTCATCTTGTTTTACTGGAAAAAAATGTGTCTGCATTAAAAATATTGACATATAAAAATACACAAGATAGTTTGAGTTTTAGGCTTGTGGGTGAACTTTATATTCAGTTAAAATTTGGAAATGAAGATGGTAGAGGACAGGAAGGCCTGGAGGAATGTTGTCCATGGGGTCGCGATGGGTCAGACACAATTTCGCAACTAACAACAAAATTTGGAAATAGAGTGGTTTGATCAGTTAATATTTTAAAACATACCCTTTTCCTATTTGCAAATGCCCTGTTAAATGTGTCTGTGTTTTGTGGGTATGTGGGTGTAATATTTCTGTGCCTGTGCCTGATCAATTTTGGGGGAAACAGACTTTATACTGTATACCCTCATCTGTTCAGATATTCATGCCACTCTTCTATACTTGGGAATGTCTAATTGGCCATGGCTGGGAGTAGTGCAGTTATTTTTCCCCTGTTTTGTTGTCAATTTGGCCACATCCATGTTTTAATTATTTAGCCTTGGCAAGCCACACAACCTAAATGTGTCTCTTCATTCAAGAAACATTACTTACCCCTGCTTTCTTCCTGGAACTTATTTATATTATAATAATATCATTATAAGTGTTTAATAATGACAATATTTAAATATCTGTCCTATTTGTAATTAGCTCAATCATTTTTTATTCTCTTTTAGATGAACATAATTCTGAAATTAACACATTTACCTTCCTTGCCCTGTTACATTCTCAGTCTTTGCAAATTTCCATTTGATTATACTACTCAGAGGTTTTATGTGGCAGAGGGAATAGTGGTTGCAATGAGTATCATAACAAAGTACACACAGGGAGCAAGATTTGTTTGTTCTGAAGAGACATGTCAGTTTTCTGAAGGTATACTAGTAAACTTGAACTCACATTCTTTCATTTTTAAGCCCAACTTTAAAGTCTATAACTTTGTTTTAGATACTATATTTTATTTCCTACGTGGATTCATATGTTTATTTTATTTTATTTTATTTTATTTTATTTTCCTATACCAAATAATAGAAAGCAGGAGGAAGCAGAAAGAATTTTCTTCAATATTCATCCTAATACAAAACTCGTTATTTAAAATACAGTAGATTCTAAATAAGTTGAACTACAAATTTTAACAAGTTGAGCATGATTTCTTATTTTCAAACAATCAGAAACAAGATGTTTTTAAAAGCTAGATGTGTTTTGGGAGAAATATTTAAGTGTGACATCAAAACCTGCCTGTATTTCTACTGCATCTACCCACAATGTAGGGTTCAATAAATAACTGTGTAGTTACAACTCTCCTCTGAAACAAACTTATATTTGAAAGTTGAAAAAGTGCTTCCTAATTTCAGTTGGATTAAAAAGTTGGAGCAGTTAGTGCCTGTTGTCAATTTATGTTGTCCTAATTTCTCATGTGAATCAAGCACCTTTTGGCTTACTATAACAAAAGGTATACACATTTATGAATAATTTCTGAATGACTGGGAGGGAATGACAAGGAATGGGATAGAAATTCCAATACAGTTTTGGCAATGAAAGTAATTGGGTATCTCAATTCTTTGAATTTCTTGCATGTGCATTTATCCTTATGTGTCTCTCAGTAAAACTTTGGGCAAAATAGGCACCCTAATGGCATTCGGGTGTTGTTGAACTACACTTCCCAGAATCCTGCACCTTTGGCCATGCTTCTTAGGGATGCTGGTAATTATAGTTCAGCAATGTCTAGAATGTCACAGATTGGTTCCTCTGTCAATTGTATTGAGCATATCATTTAGTATACGACTCACAATATAATTCATTATACTGGATTAGGTGTATTCAGAATTATCAGCAGTGAATTCCACATATAAAGTTCAAAAATGATAAAGTGCTTGCTGTTTCTACTAATCTAACTTTGGTGAAGCATAAAACACACATTGTAGCCAACTGAGCCAACTATATAAAGATATTCTAATAGAGAAACATCTGGCTGGGGTTATAAGGGATATAAAAGTGATGTCATGTTTTCAGCATAGTATGGAAATATTCTGTTAAAGTGCATAGATTTTGAGCAGTTTTCTGATAAAAAACAATGAAAAATATTAGTTTCTTTTGAATTTTTAGAAAACCCTTTTGTATGATTCTAGGGTTTCAGTATATAAGAGTACATACTGCCGGAGCTACGGAATCTGCAACACTAAGAAATGATTTTGTATGCAGCTTATGTATGTCACCACTGAAAGAAGACAAGAAATATCGAGTACTTGGTGGTAAAAACTAAATAACTCTGCTATTAATTCAACATGATACAATTTAAAGGGATCCATATTATGTAAGGGGAATAGCTATTGGACAACCATAGAGAAAAAGAAGAGCACACAGATGTGAACATTAGAAAAGTACATGAATGGCAGTGTATGTAAATCAGTAAAATAGATACAAGTGGAATTTTTTAAAAAATAAATCATTGATTAAACTTTGTTTAGGCCCAATTCAGCAAATAAATTTATCTAAAACAAAAGTTTATATTGTGTATTGTATGTTTTTCCCCTTTTTAAGATAAACAAGTGGTTGAAATGATCGACTCTAAAGCAGTTAGTGTATTACAGGGATTTTCCGGAAATAAAACACATTGCAGATTTCAGTCATTTACAGTGTTTCTAAGAGGTAAGACATGTGTTTCTTTTTTGACTTTAAGCATTTGCATTGTTTTTCAGGGCAAAGCTTTCCAAAATAACACTCAAAGATAATCCTTTTTTCTATCCATCTGTGCTATACCTATGCTCCTAAATGTTTCCCACTTCCTACCCAGCCACCAACTCCTTCCTTGAATGAACTGATACATCCCTGTGAAATTATGCTGTTATGATGGAAAGACTATAGTATTTCAGTATCATTCCCTTTCAGAAAATACTATCCTTACTGTTTTCCAGAATTCTTCACATTTGCATGATAGGGTGCAATTTACAGGTTAGAAATTTGAATTTAAACACAGCAACTTCTTTTAAACATTTGATTTCAACATTTTCAACAATGTTATTTGTTAAATTCCTGGGAAAAATACTTCTTGTATCAATTATAATTATATACTTTAAAATTATTATATGAATGAAGGGTGAGGCACAATTACATGTTTTACTTTTGAAAATATTCAACAAGGATTTGATTAGAAGAAGGAAAACATTCTATTTTCTTAGTGTATTTGTCTTGGAAATAAAATATAAACATTATGACGTGATTATTTTAGATTTAATTTTTGTTTAAGACATTAATGAAGAAGAAGTAATAAAAATAAAATTCAAGACTTCAGTTAAATAAAGACAGCTACTTTAACTACTGCAGCAGTATCTTGTCTTACCGGGATTTGACTTCTCTTTTCCATTCTTTATGACAAAATTGCTCTGTGGTAATTAGCTTTTTAATATTGTTTCTTAAGTTAGCTGTTTTTCCTTGCCATTTCTTGTTTTCACGATCCAATTGCATATTCTTTCTTAACAGAATTTAATTCCCTATTTATATATTTATTTAATTACACAATCTCCCCTTAGCTAAATAAAACAAACAAAATCTGTAATTCCTGATCAGTGATTGTGTTAAACAGCAGCTTGTTCAAAAACATTTTTAAAAGAATAATATGAAAAAAGTTGATTGATATTTGTATGCACACTAAACTGTCCATGTCACCATTGTAAAAGTACATGTGGCACAAAGCTGAAAATGTTAACTTATGGAACAAAGCAATTTAATTTTCTTGGCACAATTTGTGTTTAAATCACATCTGTTTAGACCTGTTTTAAGAATGTCTTCTATTAATTTCAAGAAGGCTAAAAGCTTTATCAAAAACCTTCTTCTCTTCTCTATCCTAGCTTGCACAAGCCCCCAAGTTTAGAAAGTGGTAAATATTGAGCCATGAATCTCAATTATCCTGACAGTGTATTTCCTCATGGATGTTATTGTGTATTACTTCTGCTGCTAAATTGGAAGAAAAGTTAATATAAATTGTACTGTCCCTCAACTGAATTTTACTGTGCTTTAGCAGTGTTACCAAAATACAGTGTTCTGCTTATAGAGTTCAGGCAGAAAAATCTCAGGACAGCAAGTGATATAATTTTGGGCTTTCTTTCCCATCCCGGTCACCAATTACTTTTTGTAACATGTAACAAAGCAGGGCTGGAAGACTAAAAACATATAGGCATTCTCTTGGGATACAAGAGAAACTGGACAATTAGCTTCTGCCTAATACACCTGTAAGCCAGATTTTTCTGATGGTGGGGGAATAGGACTATCTGCTAGGAGACCAACAATGTTGTGTTTAAATCACACACAAACTGAATTTGTCATTTGGAAGAGTGCGAGAGTTGCCTTAGGATTATAGAACAATGGAAGAGATCAGCTATGGAAGATCAGTTGTCCTAGGGCAGAGGTAGGCAACCTCGGCTCTTTCATGACTCATGAAGTCCATGACTCATAAAAGAGCCGAGGTTGCCTACCCCTGTCCTAGGGTAAACATTAAAATCCAGTTGATAGGCCTATTATGCACAAGTTATAGGAATTCTGCAGCACAAGCCAACCTGAATGTAGAAGTCTAGGTTCAATGAGAGGCCAGGAGGTTGACAGTCCTATTTTTAAAAACTTAAGATGTTACCAATATTACAATAATTGTTAATATTCCAAAACATCAATATTCCTATTCAAAACAAAAAGAATCATGAAAGTCATGTCTAGTGTCTCATTATTCAAGTCAAAATGGCTATATAAGTGAGTACCTAATAACCAATGGGAAGGAGGAGTGTTCAAAAAATGGTCAAAAAGTACTTGCCAGATTTCTGTCCGGAACTCATCATTGCCAGCCTCATCAAGACACTGTGGATTTGTAATATAATAATAATAAATAAACTTGGAAGGGATCTTGGAGGTCATCTAGTCCAACCCGCTGCTCAGGCAGGAAACGCTATACCATTTCAGACAAATGGCTGTCCAGTCTCTTCTTAAAAACTTCATAGCTTCTGGAGGCAGGTTGTTCCACTGGTTAATTGTTCTGTCAGGAAATTTCTCCTTAGTTCTAGGTTGCTTCTCTTTGGTTAGTTTCTATCCACTGCTTCTTGTCCTGCCTTTGGATGCTTTGGAGAATAGCTTGACTCCCTCTTCTTTGTGGCAACGCCTGAAATATTGGAACACTGCCATCATGTCACCCTCGTCCTTCTCTTCATTAACTAGACATACCCAATTCCAGCAAATGATCCTTATGTTTTAGCCTCCAGTTCCCTAATCATCTTTATTGCTCTTCTCTGTACTCTAGAGTCTCAACAACCTTTTTACATCATGGTGACCAAAACTGGATGCAGTATTCCAAGTGTGGCCTTACCAAGGCATTGTAAAGTGGTATTAGTACTTTGTGTGATCTTGATTCTATCCCTCTGTTAATGCAGTCTAGCACTGTGTTGGCTTTTTTGGCAGCTGCAGCACACTGCTGGCTCATATTTAAGTGATTGTCCACTAGGACTCCGAGATCCCTCTCAGTTACTACTATTGAGGAAGGTACCACCTATACTATGCCTGTACATTTGTTTTTTCTTCCCTAAATGTAGAACCTTACTTTTTTCACCATTGAATTTCATTTTGTTAGATAGTGCCCAATGTTCAAGTCTGTCAAGATCCTTCTGTATCTTAAGCATATCTTCTTTGTACTATATTTGTATTATTATTGTTAAAATATATCTTATCAGTATTCAACTAAAGGAGATAATACCGTATAGGTGTATATTGCTTTTTTTTGCACTTTGTCTTGTTTACTTTTTGCTATGATTGTTTCTTTTTTCCTGTTGAATTTATATTTTAACTTTAGAAATAAAATATTTTAAAAAATTATTCTTAAGATATCTTCACATTGTTGGAGGGATATGAATATGAATCCATAGAATTATTGTGCCCTAGAAAATCCTTACCTGCCTATTTGTATTTTCCCCAGATGAATTATCCAATAAAATGAAAATGGGAAATCAATATAAAGTTATAGGAATTCCAGTCTATATGCAAAGCTGCTTACAAGCCACAATTTGTCTTGAAGCTAACAACATATATCCTTCTAATTCTACAGGTAGGACAAAAGATCCAATCTTTTTCTACTTCAGCATTTCTCAAAATGTGATCTAGGGACTTCTGAGAGTCCCTGACCCCCTTTCACAGGGTACATTAGACAAATATATATTTAAAAATGTCTTAATTTCTAATACAATAAATACTGATAGACATAACCCACCTCTTTGGGGTCTATAAACATTTTTAAGACGGGTATTAAAAACAAAAGGTTTGAGAAATACTGCTTTATTTAATAGATTTGTTGTAAAAAAATTATTTTAATTTTCAGGACATTCAATCTCTATAAGACAGGCAGAGAGAGTAATCTCTGGTGAGCTCAGGAGCCAAAAGTTCCTGAGAAAGAATAACAAGGTAGAGGAAGCATGCAGAGCTTTCTTTAGCAATAACTCTCCTCTGGGTCAGCTAAAATGAGCCTTGGTGGAGCAGTGGGCTCATGCCTCCTTAAGTAACACCAGCTGCCTGCAATTAGTGCAGGTTCGACTCCCACCAGGCTCAAGGTTGACTCAGCCTTCCATCCTTCCGAGGTAGGTAAAATGAGGACCCAGATTGTTGGGGGCAATTAAGCTGACGTTGTAATTAATGCCGCTTGGGGGGTGGTGAAAGCTTGTAAGCCGCCCTGAGTCTTCGGAGAAGGGCGGGATATAAATGGAATTAAAATAAAAAATAAATAAAAGTTGACATTGATTTCATGGCACATCATCCATCCATCCTAGATCATGTAGGCAGGAGGGAGGGGGTATGCAATGGGAACAGTTGGCAACATTCTGAGACATTGCTCAACTGCCCTTCCAGTAGAGATACATTGGGGTTTTTTCTGCAGATCAGAGTCTGATCTATTTTTAAACTCAGGTTTTTCTTTTGTCAACTTCTTCCCTTCACAGAAGTTGACCCCATCGTGTTCAGGACTCGTTGCAAAATTTATTTTCATTGGATTGGAAAGAATAAAAAATTATGACTAAATAATATTAATATTGGTTTCTTGTTTTGGAATGGAAATTGTTAACATGAACTTTTAATTTCAGAACCAAGTATCCCTATTCCTAAGTAGGCAATTATACCTACATCTTTTTTCTGCTCTAGTTTTGTTTAGCCTAGGACTCAGGAGTAGGCAACCTCGCCTTTTATGACTCATGGACTTCAACTCCTAGAATTCCTGAGTCAGCAGCTGACTCAGGAATTCTGGGAATTAAAGTCCATGAGGCATAAAAGAGCCGAGGTTGCCTACTCCTGGCCTAGGTAATGTAATATTAATCTTGTATTCCCTGAAATTGAAATCTTTCAAATCCACTCATTTTCTTACTAGAATTCAAGAATTTATCTCCTTTTTGAACTACAATTTTGGAACCTGATTTTCCTTTAGTGCTAGTTTATATTATTTCCTGATGTACGTACAATGAATTGAATCCGGAGTTTTGTTCTACTGGTACCTTTACTAAACTCTGAATTTCATCCTTGTAGATGTTAAAGTATGTATCTTGTTTTTCTTTGTTTGTATCAGGGCCACCTTGTATTAGTGAAAAATTTAAGTACCTGCTTTCTTTGACTTCAAATTCATGTTGGAAATTTACAGCGCTTCTGGCTGAAAGCTTTGCTTCAAACGTTCTTCCATCGGGCATTTATAATACTCTGAAATTGGCTATATTGTTGAGCTTAGTACAAACTATTGATGGAGATGACAAAATAGCAGACTACTTAGATCTTCTGGTAATAACAAATGATTCTCTTATACTGGAGAGGTAATTATTGTCTTAATGGAGAGGTTGTTGTTATTAGCTTTCCCCAGTAGGAAAGCATGCACACACTCTCTCATACACAAACACACACTTGATGTTTAATTTAGCAACCTATGCTTTTTTTTATTGTATCAATAACTGATGTTGCTGTAATCTGAATTACACATATAACCCCGCCTTTTCTGCATATTCAACTGAAATGCAATACTATGGTGAATTATAGCTTTAAATTATAGCTTTAAATATGGTGAATTAGCTTTAAATTTATTTACCTAAAATACTGCAAATTCATTAGTGAATTATCTATTTTCCTCAATTATCTAGAATTATGAATTATAGTATATGTCTTGTGCCCCGAGGCATTCGGCACTTTCCATCCAGTGAAGTTTTTCCAACTGTATCAAAAGATAAACATGGGACCGGAACTGCTATTATTCAGGCTGGTAGTGCTTTAATGGCTAAAAATGGAATATGCTTCATTGGAGAGCTGACTTCATATAAGAAAGAGAAACTTGAACAACTACAAACAGGTACGGCAGTTAACAAGTATTTGTAAGACCAAGGATAACTTTAAATATTTCTGCTACTTCTACAGCTTTGAAATCCCAAAGAAATTCTTTTTATCACCAGAGATACGTATTTCTATACCAGTCAGTTTCAATGCTGTGCAATCAATACTTTTTTATTACAAAGCTGTATGGAAAATTTCCTTAGGAATACAATGCTGTATGTTCATTTCACTATATTCTGCTTGACAGTTGCAAGAATGGATATATGCATAAGTCTTCATAGACCTAAGAATGCCTTCTTGCAGCACACTTAAAAATATAGTAATCTGCTTTCTACCAATTTTTCAGTCTGGTATCTGACATCTTCAGATACTATGTATGTATATCCTGGAAGCAATACTGACAATGCCCCATATAAAACATGCAGAATATCTCAAACTCACTGAAATCTCATGATTTAGTGGTTTTTGTGAGACTTCAGACAACTGGAGACTGGTTTTCATGTTGGATCACGATAGCACCTAAAATTGCTACTGCATGTCTGGCTGACAAGGTCTTCAGGGTATGAGGCAGAGTTCTTTCATATTATATTTTTCTTTTAAAACCAAGAATTGACCTTGAGATTTATTGCATGAAGGATATGTGCGTATTATGATTTCTTTTATTGTGCTATATCCTAATTTAAGAGGGACGCGGTGGCTCAGTGGGTTAGGATGCTGAACGTGTCGATCAGAAGGTCGGCAGTTTGGCGGGTCGAATCCTGAGTGCCGCGTAACAGAGTGAGCGCCTGTTACTCGTCCCAGCTTCTGCCAACCTAGCAGTTCGAAAGCACGTAAAAATGCAAGTAGAAAAATAGGGACCACTCTGGTGGGAAGGTAACAGCGTTCCGTGCGCCTCTGGAGTCTAGTCATGCCGGCCACATGACCACAGAGACGTCCTTGGACAAGCGCTGGCTCTTCGGCTTTGAAACGGAGATGAGCACTGGCCCCTGGAAACGACTAGCACGCATGTGCGGGGGAACCGTTAACGTTACGTTATCCTAATTTAATGGTATTGCAAAATACTGTTAACAATAATGAAATACATTGGTGAAAGTCACAGAAAAATGACAAGCTCCATGGCCTGATACATAAATATACAAATAAAACTACATATATAGTAGTTCAAAAGTAAGTGTAAACTAATCATGTTTTCTCCAGATTCTGGTAGTTCCAGCAGACCAGATTTAAGATGATTTTCACTTGTAGAGATTGCTATTTTCACTACCAAAATAATCCCTTCAATATCTGCTGAATTATCTGAAATAGAATGCAAAATACCGACTTTCTTCAACAGAAGCCCTCCATTCAATGTTGGTTCGTTTAGTAAATAGAATGAATTCTTCTATTCATCAAGTTATAGTCTGGATCCAAACCATATAAACTTTCTGTGTGATACTTTTGAAAGAGAGGAGCATTATAGAAAGAGCATTTCTGTAATGGGAAAATATGCAATTCATATCCAAGTTCCTTTAAAAGCAATGGTTTAATACATATAGTAAAGTAAATTATATAAACCACCATATTTTAAGTAGCATTTTTCTTCTTGCTGTTTTAATTAGTACTAGAGAGCAGGACAATTACTAAATTCATTCCAGGAAAGAAATATGGAGAAACTACTGATCAGCAAGTTATTTTTCCAATTCAAACAAGTTTCTGGTCATTTATTGATGTGGATTCATCTTCAAAAAAGCATATACAACTGGATAATACTGTAATTGGCCAGTTGGTGAGTCTATACTTAGAACAGTAATTGCATAATATTGATTAGAAACAGTAATACCTTTCAGAAAGGCACTATAGAGAAAATACCAATTTAGCAGTAATTTTCCCAATCAAGAAATATTTTCATCGTTCTGTAACACTTGGTATCACACAACTATAAACAAATTAGATAAAAATCATGGTATAACAGCATAAATAGTATCCAAGAAATTACTGCCATAGCAAATATAAGTTCACCAAGTGTTATTCTGAATGCTCCCTTTCCAACCTTTTTAAAAAATCATTGAGCCTTGCATTTTTAGAATCTTTATTTTTAAATATTTTTAAAATGTTAAAATTCTATTCTAAATTATTTTTTGAAATTAGGACTTAAGCTTGATTTCAGCTACTCTTATAGATGCCTTTGGACTGTTGATATACTGCAATGAAGCATCATGTTGTCATTCTCCATTTCCTGTTACGAATTTCATTTTAAAAAAATCTATTAATTCAGAAGAGATTTATTCTATCACCCAACAATTTCAAACCCAAGATTATGAGGAAGTAAGTATTTTTAGAAATTATAACTAAAGAGAAACAACTTTTTAATTAAAATATTTTATTAAAATATTAATACTTTAATTATTAAATATACATTAAATGTATGGGTGCTTTTTCATTAAATATTATCATTTTTACTGTCATTTCAGTTTCTGGCTTTTTCAAAGAATTTGCATGTAGAATTATGTCCGGAAGCAGAAAGGTTAATTCATGGCTACTATCTAGCAAGTCGAAGAGTCAGAACACAACTCATGAATGGACCTAATCTCTCGGCAACTTCACTAAAAATCTTGTAAGTTGACACCTGCAGATTAAATACTGAATCACTGCAGTTGGTAGGTTAGTAACACAGTTGTTAAGTGCATTTTCCCACTGTCTTTGCTTGACAGAAAGTTGCAAAAGGTGATCCCATAACCCTGGGACACAGCAACGGTCATAAGTAGGAACTAGTTGCCAAGCATCTGAATTTTGATCACATGATCATGGGGCTGCTACAAAGGTTGTGTCAAAAATGGTCATCAATCACTTTTTTCGGTGCTGTTGTAACTTTGAACGGTCACCAAATGCAGCGTTTTCCAACCTTAGGAACTTGAAGATGCGTGGACTTCAACTCCCAGAATTCCCCAGCCAGCTATGCTGGCTGGGGAATTCTGGGAGTTGAAGTCCACGCATCTTCAAGTTCCTAAGGTTGGGAAACGCTGACCAAATGTACTGCTGTTAGGCAACGATTATTTGTAACTGAGTGCTAAGATAAATCTTCTGCTTCCATATATACCTGCGTACCCTTGTGTGGTATCGACTATGGGAATGATCTTTTCACAAGAGTAGGTTTCTTGATAAGACTGACTTGAGTCAACTGTACATATCTCTTATTAATACTATACAAATCTGAGCTTTTATATGTTTTGTAAAATAATATAAAGATATAGTGAAAAAGGATTTTAAGCATAATCTAAATTTGAATTCTAATGTATCAGTAATGTTTCTATGCTACTTTAGTCATGCAGGTTTTAAGAGGCTTACAGTAAAACATATGATAAGATACATTGCAGCAATTCAAAATTATCAAATGTATCACATAATAATAATTACTACCAATGCCTTCTTCAGAGATATGGGCACTTTCCCCTTCTGCAATGAGATAGTCACATCCACCATGACCTAGCTCCCTCTCCTTCCCTGGCAGCACATATATAAGCCAATAGCAGGTATAGCTCCTTTCTGGAAGACTGTCCACTTCTGAGGATACACAGTCACTGTCTTCTCAGATAGCACTGTTAGCTGTTTATTCCTAGTTAACTGTTCAGATTCTGCCCAGTAGGTACATAAGTCCAAGCAAATGAATAATTTTTACTGCAAGATGTTCTGCTAGTGATCAGAGTAGACGCCTGGATTTTTCCTATCCATCATTTCCTAAAAGGATCAAAATAACCTTTAAAAAAGCCAATTTTTATACTTATTAATCCTTTATCAGCTTATAAACATAGTTTTTGTTCAGCAATGGTAATATTCAGTACAATATTCCAATATATATGGGGAGAGAGAGAGAGACCGAGAGCGATGAAATAGTAGCTATATGTGTTTATGTACACGTTGGAAGAGGATCATAAAAGCAAGATTTTCAAAGATAAAATTAATCATCTGAAATGTTGTACAATGGATTTAAAAGTTATATTTTTGTTTGTAGGATTTCGCTGTCTAAAGCGCATGCTAAGCTGAGACTAAGGACAAAAGTACTCGAACAAGATGTTTTAATTGCAGTGTTATTATTTGAATCATCTCTTACTTTAAAATATGGTAAAAAAAATAAGCCAAGTAATTGCTCATAAGTCCAAGTTAGATCACATAAGATCCTCAACAGGAGATTTCATACACGTAGTTGAACGCACAAGGCCAGAGACTGCAAATAGCAGGCAATGCTACTCATGAGATTTCTGTTCTCTTTCCTCTTACCAAATAGGCTGAAATAATGTTATTGAAAAGTAATAGGAGATATTTTACTATTTACCTTCTGGTAGTACATGTTTCAATTTTCAGAACTGATTCAAAATTGCTTGTTATGTGTGTGGGGCTTTTGGGGGGGGGGGAAAGATTGCTAAATTATTAACCTTTCTGGTTCAGCTTAATGAAACCTGTAATACTTCAGCATCTGAATAGCTATTGAGTCTCTATTCTTGAGATGGAAAGTAAATAAATGTTCATATTATTAAGCATAGTTATAAAAGTAATCACTTTCCAAATTAATGACATAGGAAATTTGAGCAAATGTAAAAATTTGAACCATCAAGTATTAGGATATTCAGTGGTTAGAATAAATTTCCATTTCCAGGTACTATGTAATCCATATTGCAGCTTTTTAAATAATGTTTCTTTAAGGCATGATTTGGAATCTTTTTTCTGATGAAAAGCATTCCTTAGAGGGGATAATGCCAACCCAAGAGGGGATCTCACCACTTCTCTCCCTGGTATCCTCTCTTCTAAGCAATAGGCTGAAGATCAGATAGCCTGCACCTTATTAGCTGTCTGAATTGATCTATTATATAGATTGGTATTAGGGAGAGAACGTAGATAATTTTAAAGATTATTAGAAAGGCATATTTCTAAAAGGTTTATTTTGCAATTATATTTCATATATGAAAGAATATTTAACTATAACTTTTCAAATAACAATTTTATAATTTGCAAATTTACGTTCAAAAACAAATTCCTAGATAAACTTGTAATTTTAAGTTATTAATTAATTTAGAGATTGATTTTCTTTACACAGGTGCTTCTGTATTTTGTGTGGCTCCTAATGCACTTTTTCCATTTGAACTCAATTCTGAGAACTCCCTGAATCAAAGAGATATTTACTTGATGGAATACCACCAACAATTGAAACAGTTCATTGCTACATATGGTCCTGTGACACATATTCTGAGCAGTGAGATTTAGCAATACACAATACTGAATCCAATTCTCAGGAAAATTCATTCATTCATCTAGCCTATCTTTGCCCTTCCAAGTTATATAATGGAATACATTAATGCTATAATGACTGGTCATGTTTCAAACTCAGCCTTTTTTAAAAGTCTTGTATTTCAGCTAAAGCTAACATTTTATTCTTGTTGTACAATAGTAGTTTTTTTCCTATACCATATTGGATTTTTCTTATTTTGAATGTTATAACAAGCATAGTAGGTATATTTGTTTTAGTTGCCTCATCAAATTTTGTTTTCTGTTAATGAAATTGCATTCAAATTCCTCACCCAGGATTTTACTCTCACCCCCAAAAATCAGTATCACATTCTATAATATAAAACAAGAAATGAAAATTTAATGGAATTCAAAAATATACAGGCTGATATTCACTCTCCCACATGGTATAAATAAATGACAGTTCATCAGCAATGACTTAGATTTGTTTCAGTGCTAAGGTTTACAATAACATTAAAAACAAAGATATACACATACACAAGTCAAGCATGGTTGCCGGATTCTATTTTACAAAAATGTAGGAAAATAGTCTTTATAGAACCATGTTACCTATCATGGCAAGTCTGCCTTCCTCACCCAATCTTCATGCAGAAACAAGAAAAATTCTGAAAGTTTTCAAACAAGCTAACTGAAAAAAAGTTATTCTTTCCAGGTAATCTGAGAAAAAAATATGATGAAAAACATACTTTACAACTACATTAACATCAAACTAAAATATTTGTTCAAAATTAATTTCATACTGGAAAATGATCACTCCCCATTTGTCTTGTCATAACCTGCAGAGAAATAGGGAGATTAGTATATCACATTAAATAATAGCAAATTGCATTCTTATATTAAGGTAATATATTAAATAAAAGTGGTTCATTAAAGTTGTCATTTTTGTTTTCAAATTAGATAAAACTATTTTCAAGTTAGCAAATGTTTAGAATTTTCAGGAAATATAACCATCTCGAATACAAGTGTTTTTATTAAACTTAAATTAAAATTAAACACATTTAAGTTCAATGTTGTAATAAAATATTTTGAATACAAAATTTCAATCATTTTGGCCACCATCATTTAGCATTCAAGATGCAATAACTCTAGTCTTTTAATCAGATTTGTATTTTTTTTTTACAAAAAACTCCCCCTCAAATTCTTAAATTCATGTGACATTTGCAATCATTTCAAACTAATAACTAATTTTTAAATATAAACTCTCCAATTTCAGAACAGCAGTTCATCACTATTTCAGGAAATATGCCAAAAATCACTTTAGAAAGACATCTTAATATACAATATCTAAATGTTCTAAGCAAACATTTTACATGGTATAATTAAAGCTTTACTGGCATCTCAGAATTGGAAATACACATCACATATTCAGATGGGTAAACGGCAAAGAAAATCATCACTGTGCCAGCAATAAAAAATGTATCCCATAAATAAAAAATGTATTAAAGTATTTCCCATTTTAGTACTGATTTGCAAATATGCTTGTTTTTTTATTTCAAAGGGGAAAAAAATAAAACAAGCATTCGTGTGATTTAAATCTTCCAGAAATATGTATTCAACTTTTCAAATGCATTTATTAATCCAAATCACAATTCTTGCTCTCTTCATATAGTAACAGCAATACTCACCATTTCATATGGGGTCCAGGAAGGCATACTGATGGCTCCAAAACAAACAAACAAAAATATGGAAATCAAATAGTTGGCAATATTTAAACATAATAGTATTTTTAATGTAATAAAATGGAAGCATTTAGGATTTTTAAAATTTTGCATTTATGACTAAAATATATTTATGAATGTATTTTAGTGCCTATAAATTGCTCAGCATGTAGGTATGCAGATCTCATTCTATGCCATACTTAAAAAAAATCAAAGCACAGCTAAACACTGGATCGTCTCCTTGAATGTACTTTGAATCTTCTTTTCTGAAAAGAATACATTAAAAACATTACTCTCTAAATTTATTATTCCCATGTTGCCACTTCATAAGAAATTAAATAGGAAACTATATGCACATTACTATTTTTTTAAAAAACAGTTAATCTGTTCCCATGGAATCAACTATTATCACAGAAATAAAATATATCATTTTACTTTTCATGCACATAAAAGCTTTAATACAATTGCACATATTTTATTCATAAATGCAAAAATAGTTACATAGAGAAACCTAGTATGGTAAATGTGCAAAATATGTTTAAGGTATCAACATGTCAAAAAATAAATGGATTGTCCAATGGACAGGAATATAGGACTTGAGGAAGCAGCTAGTGTCTCTGAAATAGTCATGAGCTGGTTACACTGTACAAGGAACTAACTAAAACCAGGTAACAACAACCCTCACCTGAATGTTACATGACTTTAAAACACCCAAAATGCCCAAAGAAATGCTGGCAAATGATAATATCTCAGTTGCAAAGATAATAATTGAAAACAACTTGCAGTATGTTGAAGTAGTTATAAAATTCTGAAAAGGCCTTTATTCTACAATTTGGGCTATTGCTGTTCCAAAACTCGTAAGAAAATTACGAAAGAGTAGTTATATCCACTATTTTACTCCTGCACTATTCTAATGAATCAATCTTTTTATAGTTACTCTTGTTTAATAAGAATGAAATTAAGGTTAAGTATTACACTTTCCATTGTTTGGAATTCCAGCTATCTGAACTAGTACATATTCCCTATAGATTTGGTTCAGGCAGAGAGCTAAGTACACTGTATTTTTCAAAACCATCAAATCAAAGTCTCAATAAAATGGTATTCCTAGGCTTAAATTTACTGTTGCAGAGTGAAGAGGACAGAGGTCATGGCTCCAAGGTGACTCTCTAGCTAATCCCTGCACTGACAAAGAAGCAATTAATCATTAGAAGTGGGACATCTTAGCTGATGCTACTGATTTATGAAGACATCAACCGCAGTAATGATCACTACTTGCACAATTCATCATTATTGAGACAGCTTGGCAGGGTAGAAATAACTCAAAATAATCATTACTCGAAGTATATTTTCCCTACAGTTTCTTTAAAACCTTAATTAAAAGCCACCCAATTCTAGAAAATATACACAAATGGAACCAGGAATTAGCAATTTTATATACAACTAAAAGACAGATGCATTAAAATACCTATTACATATAACATACATATGGCGTGCTTCAAAAATGAAACTTACTGTCTGCTCCGGGGTTGTAAAACTTTAATGTATTTTATGTCCAACCCTGGATCCTATGTATTATAGAAAACAAAATGGGCATTTTTTTAAAAAAAGTACTTTTATTAAGGCATTCTTTTATTATGTTTATCATTTATTTTGAATTTTATGAAACTGCTGTACTTTACAATACGTTGCACAATATATCTCATGCACAGCAAACACTTTATTTTTTGTTTTTGGGAAATGAAAGTAATATTGGGAATGTTTTGTTACTTTTACAAAGATAGCAGACTCCAGTCATTTTTCTGCCTGAAACAAACCAGCAAACAGAACGACTCAACATAGAATGCTCAACATAAACATAACAATTAACCTTGAAGTAATGGCAGTCCTCATTTAGCAACAATTAAGCAAAGCTGTCACTAAATGAAACCGTGACTGTGCTTATGATCCTTCTTTCTACTTATTTTGCTTTACAGACCTGCAAAGGTCATAAATGTGAGGATGTGACTGCCACTGTAACAAGTTACGATGGAACTATGAATGGTCCCTAAATGAGGGCTATCTATATATTATAGACAGGCAGACAGAGACTCCTGAGAATACTGCAGACACCCAAAAAGCAATCTGATGTATCACTGAACAAATCAACCTGCAGTTCTCACTCTAGGCACAAATGACCAGGCTCAAATTATCCTTCTGCAGATACATTATGAGAAGACCTAGCAGAAGAGAACAACCAGCAGCAAGGTGCATAAGACTTACAATGGCAATGAAGGCACCATTGGGAGACTTGAAAGAACAGGTTAGAGCAGACATGTCAAACACAAGGCCCGGGGGCCAGATCCGGCCCGCGAAGTGGTTTCATGCGGCCCACGAAGCCATCCTGGAAACAGTGAGGGAACGGCCCCCACTGCCTTGGCCCTGGCCCAGAGACCCCCCTTCTGCCAGAGACCCCCAGATCTGTCCCACTCAAGGCACCCTTGATGTGAATGATGTAGAGCTGGCCACGCCCACCCAGTAGGCCATACACACTCTAGCCACACCCACCCAGTAGGCCACGCCCACCCAGGCCCCTTGAGGGCAACCGCAATGCTGATGTGGCCCTCAATGAAATTGAGTTTGACACCCCTGGGTTAGAGACAGATTGTCACAGAGAAAATCTATGTGGTCCCTGAGTTGAAAACAACTTGATGACACATAATCATTTTCATAGTGTGATAGTATGATAGCAGGTCTTGGTCAAGAATATTGGACAAAATAAATTCCTAGGAAGAACTAAGCTAAATATGATTTTAAAAGAGGATAGCACTGAAACAAGAAGCATTATAGCTATGTTTCCAAAAGGGAAGCTCTATTCCAATGATGGTGAACCTTTTAGAGACTGAGTACCCAAACTGCAACCCAAAACCCATTTATGTATCGTCGGGTGCCGGGTGGGCATGGCCCATTGGGTGGGTGTGGCCCATTGGGTGGGCGTGCCTGTGGTGGTAACGGCAGACTGGGTGGGACTAAATAGTTCAAAAAATCAATTCCAACTTTGCAAGATCTTTTTTTCCCCCCCGCGAGTTGAAATTGATTGAACCTTTTTTTTTTGCACACAGCGGCGGCGGCCTAAAGCAAAAAGGTTTCATAAAACCCAGCTGAAGGCCTAGGAGTGGGGCGACGGCATGCGTACCCAGAGAGGGCTCTGAGTGCCACCTGTGACACACATGCCATAGGTTTGCCACCACGGCTCTATTCTATAGTCTTTCTCTGCACTAAGCAGATGGAAAGTGACAGCCACAGGCTGTCTTGAAATCAGTCAACTTAGAAACTACCACCAACTTGTTTCCTAATGAATGTCTATTTCAATAATAATAAAAATGTCTTTTTGCCTCTGAACTATCAATAGCGGTGCAGCAGTTTGTGTTGATATGGTCATAATCCTTTCATGCATTAGTTATGTAAATCAATGGAGGTGATTCACCACACACAGAAATGCAACAAGCAGAAAGCTTGGAAAGCAATCTTATACAATAAGCCTGAAAGACGTATCAGCTTTAACAATTTCAAAAACTCTCCTATAAAAATATTCTTGTGCATTCCAAATCATTTCTTCTGAAGAATCTGTAAATTCTTTCTATTTACTATCTTTAGTTTGGAGAAACCAAGTTATGCACTGGAAGTAATTACAGGAGTGTAAGAAGTATGCCTAAAATAATAAAAACATTTTTAAAAAGTATGACCATCTTGGTTTGCACAGATATATTTAAAAATATCCGTTTCTCTACCAAAATATATTTGAAAAATGCTTTCAAGTTATTGTTTCACAATTTAGCACAAGAAAGTTTTTTATTGCTTTCACACTCATAGTGTGAGTTTTCAGATTTAATTTTATAGTTTTTTTTAAAAAAATGTATAGCATTCCAAATTTAATTCTGTATTCTTTTAGTAGTTGATCACTTGACATAATAGCACAGCCAATCATTTGGTTACCATTTGTATTGTGTATAGGTTTATGACAAGCTCACCTTGTCCTTCACAATCAATTACAAGAAAGATCTTCCTAATTACATGCTAGAAAATTAGTATCAATAAGTTTCTCTCTAAAATCTGTGTAGTAGTAACACCAGAGGTATGTTCTGACCTGTAACACCAGAGGTATGTTCTGTTTCATCAAACTATTTTACTGCTTCTGTAATATCAATATTACTTATGTATAACTATGTAATATGTCATGCCATTGCAGACAAAAATCTGAATTTGAATATATTCTTTTCCAAATAATCATTCTACTTCTATACACCCCTTTGTTTTTAGATGTACAGCTACAGGTATGAATACCATTTACCTCAGGGGTGTCAGGCCGTGCCCACCCCAGCTCTGGCAATGTAAAAAAAAGTCATGATATGTCTGGACACATCACATGATGTGGCGAGTTTGACACCTGTGATTTATCTTAACTACAACACATTATGGCATCATATACTGTTATCAGATATAACCTAGATAAAAGTTGTAGACTTTTGCACAACAGCACCATCTTGTGACATTTAGAGGTTCTGAAGCAAACCAAAGTACTATTTAAGAACTTGCCATAATTTTATTTCCTTTTATATTTTATAAATAATTCAAAATGGCAAGCACACACAATACTTCTACCTTCTATTTAATTACCTGATGGATAAAATAATGTAAATATACTGAATTGTACTAACAATTTCAGTAAATTCAGATGTACTATCTAATTATTAAACAAAATAAACTGGTTTTCAACAAAAAAAACCTTGAGACCATCAATATGGCAGCCATGTTTTATACTGTCATTCTTTCATGTAGGTTCAATTATTCTAAAACTGCCTTTTCATATTGAGTACTGCAGTTCTGATTTTTCCTTTTTCCTTCCCAACGATCTATCATCCCAGCCTCTGTAATATAGTCAATAAATTCTGGAAACTTCAACATTCATCATGGCATAAAAAATTGCAGTAGTTTGCAATTTACAATAGCACTATATTAGAAAATGCACTACTAATCTGTTCATTATGACAAATGTAAAAATGTAATCCAGCATAATTGAGTAATATTTTGCAATTCCAGTACTGCCAAAGTTTTGTTGCATTTTGTTGCCTTAAATAAATTTCATTTTAAAGTGTTTTTTAAAATACTGACTTAAGATTTGTTAGCCATTTGTTTAGATTCTTTTAAACTTACAATCAAATTATCGTATCTGTTCCCTGAATTTATTAAAACTGTTTGACATGAGAAAATGATCTGTAGCCCCATAAATAGATTTACTAGCTACTGGCCTAATCTCTTGTCACTGCACCAATCTAGAAGGTAAATTTTTATTTAAGGAACAGCTGCTTCATTCCCAATCACTTTTTCCATTCTATCCCAGCACACCACAACAAAGAAGATTCAGTTCAGCAAATCCAATCTTCCCGACCATGTTACTAGACAGAAAGTACAATTCAGCAAATTAGTCAATAGTCTAGTAAGGAGCTGATATTGTAAACTACATGAAAGAAGTTTTGATAATTCTTCAGGCTGATTATGACAGAAGCAAGTACCGTAAATATGCAAGCGACCAAAGCTTAAGCTCCTCTATTCATATTAGGTGTCTCTCCAGTGTGATTTTAAGTGCAATTTTTTTTTTTAAAAAAAGCCTCAAGCCCTCAATTTTCTAAGACTTGGTGAACCAACTAATTCGATCCTCCAGTGCCAGGCCAGCCTGCATAAAAAGCGGAATGGCTCCTCCTTACACACCAGTATTCTCCTGCCAGACAATCGAAAGAGATGAACAGGTCTCTGACTAGCCCGGGGGGTGGAGTAAGTTGAGGCTTAAGCCCCTCCGCCGATGGACAAAATGGCGGAAAGCTCGATCTATTTTGAAGGACAAGGAGGATTGATGTGGTTTCTTGAAAGGGGCGCCATCGTCTTTTTCCGTTCGACCACCCACATCAGAGCGAGGGGCTCCGAAGAATCTCTTCTATAAGGAAGCTCTTCTGAACCGCCCGAGGACCCTTTCCTGGCGTAGCAACTGTTTGAAAAAAAAAAAACCCCGAAGCGATCGCCCCTCTGCCAAATTTCTACCTCTCAAGCCCTCGGTGCCGTCCGCTAGAAGGTGCCCACTCGTCGGAGCTTATCTTTGCTTCATCACATTTTTCGATTCAGAAGAACGAAGGAACCTAGCAAAACGGAGGCTTGCGAGGCCTACCTGCCCGTATTTGAGGGCGCTCAACGGCAGCCAACTCTAACCGAATCGCGCGCGCGCGCACACACTCACACACCGCTTGCGCGCGGCTCCTTCGCCACGCGGCGAAGCAATAAGTCTCGCGGCGAGCGGAAGCCACGACAGTCATTTGGAGGGCCACGTGATTCAAGGCCGCCCTCGGGCTGGGTGGGCCGAATATTTTTTTCCCCGTCTATTTGGTAGGTTCCTATTATACACCGAAGTTTAATGCCGGCTGGCACGACTTTAAAAATACAAATGAAGATTTCGGAGATTTCTTTTAGGCTGCTTTTAACAAACGAGCCAACCACTCCAGCTTACAAAATCCAGCAATAACAACAACAACAGCACAAAGTTGGAAGGGACTTTGGAGGTCATCTAGTCCAACCCCTTGCTCAGGCAGGAAACCCTATACTGCCTATACTCAGGCAGGAAACCCTATACAACCCTATGATTGTCCAGCTCTTAAAAACGTCCAGCGTTGGAGCATTCACAGCTTCCTGGAGGCAGGTTGTTCCACTGGTTAATTGTTCTAACTGCTAGGAAGTTTCTCCTTATTTCTAGGTTGCTTCTCTCCCTGATTAGTTTCCATCCATTGCTTCTTCTCTTGCCTTCAGGTGCTTTGGAGAATAGCTTGCCTCTTCTTTGCGGCAGCCCCTGACATATTGGAACACTGCTATCATGTCACCCCTCACCCTTCTCTTCATTAAACGAGACATACCCAATTCCAGCAACTGTTCCCTATATGTTTTAGCCTCCAGTCCCCCAATCATCTTTGTTGCTCTTCTCTGTACTCTTTCTAGAGTCTCGACATCTTTTTTACATCGTGGTGACCAAAACTGGATGCAGTATTCCAGGTGTGGCCTTACCAAGGCATTGTAAAGTGGTAATAATACTTCACATGATCTTGATTCTATCCATTAGTGCAGCCTATCACTGTGTTGGCTTTTTGGGCAGCTGCATCACACTGCTGGCTCATATTTAAGTGATTGTCCACTAGGATTCTGAGATCCCTCTCACAGTTACTACTATTGAGCAAGGTACCACCTATAGTACTATATGCATTTGGTTTTTCTTGCCTAAATGTAGAACCTTACTTTTTTTCACCACTGAATGCAATTTTGTTAGATAGTGCCCAATGTTCAAGTCTGTCAAGATCCTTCTGTATCTTAAGCATATCTTCTGGAGTGTTGGCTATTCCTGCCAGTTTGGTTACATCTGCAAATTTGATGAGTTCCCCATCTATCTCCTCATCCAAATCATTGATGAAGATGTTGAAGAGACTGGGCCCATATAGAAAAAAATAAAAAAAATAAAAATATAACACAGAAAAAAACACAACAGGGCCTTGGCAAATATATTAACCATTCTGAAGAGCAAGCATTTATGGTCCAGCTCATGCAACATTACTGACTTGAGCCATGCTAGCAATGGATGAATTGGGCCAGTTGATCTAGCTATGGCTCTTTGCCACTGCTATCCATTCTTCACTGAAATGAGGAAAAAAATAGAGGTAGTTCTTGACCACGACCACAACTGCACCCAAAATTTCTGTTGCTAAGCAAGATAATTGTTAAGTGAGTTTTGCTCCATTTATCACATTTCTTGCCATAGTTGTTAAGTGAATCACTGCAGTTAAGTGAATCTGGTTTCCGAATTGACTTTGCTTGTCACATGATCCCGGAACAATTCAGCCATCATAAATATATGCTAGTTGTCAAGTGCCCAAATCTTGATCAGATGACCATGAGGATGATTCAATTGTTTTAAGTTTGGAAAATGGTTATAAGTCACTTTTTTCAGTGCCATTGTAACTTTGAGTGGTCACTAAACAAATGGTTGTAAGTCAAGGACAACTGTAGCAGCATGTATTTGCTATCCCAATTGCCAATCTCTAACCTGCCACTTCTTCTACTTCCAACTACTACTGGTTGCTTGTTTCTCTCTAGGATGATGGGTGATAAAAGTTAATATCTTGAAGTTACTTAGATGGTGGGTGAATAAAGAGAAATACTATTTTAGCACTATCTTGCCCTCCTTATTCTGGTCTATGACTGTAATAAAGGTTTGATTGATACGATACTTAAGCACAATGGTTTAAGCCTTTTCACTCAAGGGCTGGGAATAGATGAAGGCCAGTAGAAAATAATGATATTGCCAGGACATGTTTATGCCATGTGCCAGCAAATGTGGAAAAGTCCTATAATTTCTTCACAGGTTTATTTTATATCATTCTGATCTCAGAGACATTCAGAAGCAGAATATGATTTAAAATTACACTGAAAAGGGGAAAAAAGAACATTTCCACTTCTGTTGTGAATTGAAGAGTGCTTCAGCAACTAGGAAGAGAGGCTGAGGAATTGTAAAGTTGAGATCTTTGTGAGGCAGGAGCAGATGTTGTGGGTATCAGGTTTTAGTACTATAGTGTTCCTCCTATTCCTTTTCTTTTGTATGCTAATGGTAAAATTACACGTGTAGACTTGCCCTTTATTATCCATCAAGATTTTTTGTTAGTGTTCCTGCTATAGGAGTAATGGTGGGATTACTTCCTGAATTCATGTGTCCTCTATCATTTCCATTCATCGTTAAGTACTGCATAACCTTAAAAATTAGTGCCTGATATTGTTTCCTATCCTTTTCTACACCATTCTTTTTTCATATATGTTAAATCGTTCAGATTATTGCTCTTTAGGAATGGACAGTTTTGTTTGTAATATGTGTACAATGTGTTTTGGATTAGATTTCAATTTGAGATAATAGCATCACAGATCGCAAATGCCATTGTATCACATTACATATTTTGGGGAAAAAATATTTACATATTCTTAGAATGCATAGCATTTAGCATAGAGAGGCGATTTGGTATAATAATTAAAGCAACACAGTGGTGGGATTCAGCGCGTTCGCACCGGTTCAGCAGAACCGATACCTAATTTTTTCTTAAATTTGGGGAACCGGCTCCGAAATGGCCAGACTAGCGTGCATTCATATGCCTCCAATTTCTTACTTGCTGCACTCTGGCTTTGCAGTATACAAGGGGATTGGAGGCACGTGAATGCACTAATCTGGCTTCTCAAAAAAACAGGGTTTTTTTTCCCCCGTGCTGGATTTTCGCTGCCATACTGTTTAACTTTCTTTAAAGTTTGCCCATTCTGCATCAAGTAAACTTTAAAGAAAGTTAAACAGTATGGCAGCGAAAATCCAGGATGGGGAAAAAGAACCCTGGTTTTTTGAGACGGCAGACTAGACTAGCGTGCATTCCTTCAATCCCCTTGCTTGTTGCAAAGCCAAATTGGAGTCTTCGGGCCGCTCCTTCCAGCCCATTTCGGAGCCGGCCCAAAAGCGAAGGGAATGTTTCCCACCCCACCCGATTGGGGCTTCGTTTCCAAAGACCCTCTGGCACAAGCTCCAGACACAATTCCGGGACTGAAAAAGCAGCAATGGGAGCGAAGGGCTGTTCAAAGGAGGACAACAAAGGAGAAAGTGGGAGAACTCACTACCGAACAGGCAAGGTGAGATGGGTGTCGGGGCGTGGTAGGCCTGGCTGCGGGGGCCCTTTGGCACGGTAAGTGGTTGCGGGTTGAATGGGCAGCTCCCCGCTCCCCCCCGCCTTGTGGCAGTGACTCTCCCGCCTCCCCCCTGCAGAGAAACAGTTATTAAATTATTTGAATCCCACCGAGGCAACAGAAGACTGAGCTCTGATTCTCCTTAGGCATGAAAGCCCTGAGGATGATTTTTAGGCCGGTCACTCTTTCTGAGCCCAACTCACCTCATTGGGCTATTGTTATGGGAAAATAGAATAAGAAATGAACATTAGTTATGTTTGCCACCTGAATTATTTAATAATAATAAACTGGATAAAAAAATAAATACAAACACTTCAAAGCAAATTTGAACTGGATAGAATAATTATCCATTAGAGAGTATTTCCATTATATTTTCTCATGCAAAAATGTGACATAACTGCACACACACACACACACACACACAAAATACATACATGAACTTTTAGGAATTAGGAGAATTATTCTAAATAGTGTAAGCAATGTATTTGTGCTGATGTTTGTAATTACAATATCATATCCTCGAGTTAAATATGTTTTGAGTTAATATATGACTTCCCAGTCTCCCTTTGTTTTTAGAGACTTAGAACATTCCAGAGTAAAGCTGAAGTGTGTGAAGGGTGGGAAAATAAAATGGAAAGAAAATGATAGTAAAATAATGGCTACATTCAGATAAAGAAGTATTTTTTTTCTCTGCATACACGCTAACTATGAAATGTTAATGCGTATTTTGGTGGAATTAAAGTTAATTGTTGGAACAACTAAAGGGTAGATTATTACTAAAAGATATGACTTCTCTCAAGGCCTGTAAAATACACAGGGCAGCATTTGTTCTTTTGTATTATGCTGTCACAATGTTAGAAATTCACTTAAAACAACAGCACTATTTTTAACAAGTTTTCTTTCCTTTGCTTATAATCACCTGGTAAAAAAGTTGCTGAATATGTACAGTTCACTAGAGTATTCTTCAATTATGATAAGTGGCTTGATCCATAATGATAATTTACTCAAAATCCCAATTTTACTAAAAGATGTACAATTTCCTAAAAACCTTTCATTTGATTTTCTTGGCTTCCCAGGAAACGTTTGCATTTAAAAAAAATCAGGGTAGTTTTAAAAAGTACATAATAATAAACATTATTTGAGACACAATTTTGCTAATAGTTTATTCATACAATAAGAAAAATTGTCTGTACTTGTAATTATTGTTGCTTACATGCAAATATATTAAATTACCCAAATATGCAAGCTTCATATTCTGGGGTAAGCACCATTTATAGAGTATACATATGTTGAAGCAGAAACAAGCTCTTTCCCAAAATAATTGGTAATTTCAAGATACAGATAAACACAACCAATAGCAAATTATACTATAGGTATAATAGCCATATTTAATCTACAAAGCTGCTTACATTATTTTTATGCCACACTTGTGTTTTGGAATAACTTTTGTTTCTGCTAGTTAACA
This sequence comes from Vipera ursinii, assembly GCF_947247035.1. Taxonomy (NCBI): domain Eukaryota; kingdom Metazoa; phylum Chordata; class Lepidosauria; order Squamata; family Viperidae; genus Vipera; species Vipera ursinii. The sequence continues at coordinate 178,058,203 of NC_139516.1, forward strand.
TACAAACATTTCGGCAGAGAAAATTAAATAATTTTATCTAAAACAGCATGTAAGTAATAACTATCTCTAGTGTGAGAGCTGTCTTGATTTGTAAATAGTAAGAGCAAAAGAATCTTCAGCCACACTACAAACTGATATGTATGTAGGGCATACATTTCTCAAGATCAGTTTCATTAGATGTATGAATTGTTGTAAATTGAAAATGACTACATACACAGTATAAATAAAATGATTAAATATTTATGAAAAATAATTAGATGTACAGTTTATAACAATACCTTGTAAAAAGAATTTTGGACATATTTTTAAAAGTCTGAAAGTTATAACTTATTCTTCAAAGCAACATTTTATTGCTGAGACACTATAACATCAATAGAATTTCATATCTAAAATTCATACATCCAGTTTTGCAATGTTATTTCTTGGATTAATTCTTTAAAACACCATCTACTTTAATATTGAGGGCTTGAACTAAGATCTTAACAATTATTGAACACAATTGCAGTTTAGATTTCTGACTTCGTTTACCTTTGAGTATGACAAATGTTGAGGACAACCTGTGTGAGAAGACAATCGCTTTATGTAATCTATCACAATTCTCTGATACATATGGCAAATTATGAGTACATGACATAGATCACTGGAATACATGAAATAGTTCTGCAGAGCTCTTCTTAGTTAAAAGTTCCCAAAGCTTTGATGCATTATTTATTTTATTTCTTTATCAAATTTATTTCTTGCAGTTCAAGGTGACTGTAAGCGGCTCAGCTTTTAAAAGTTAGCTTAAAAATCAACTATCTGCTTATCTAATTTAATTTCTTCAGAATTGGCGTACAACAATACATATTTCATAAATTATCAACAAAGGTCGCAGAATGCCTATAAATTATCCACTACATTACATTCAGCCATTTCTTCACAAAGAAAAGGATCTGTTCTCATAAACAAGATGTTACATGAGCTGGTATCTTACGGATTTCAATAGTAGCAACATCCACACAATGAAAAGTATATTTTGCCTTTTGAGAAATAATAACTGTGTAAGAAACAAATGAATTATACTGCACAACTGAGATGAACACATTGTCCGTGGGTGTGAAGAAAGCAATCTGAACTAACATGCTGAATTTCAAGTCTACCATCTAAGGGTGCTGGTCAATTGGAAGAAATATCACAGATATTGGAAGACTCAATTTAAATATATCTGGAATAATAAATACAACAGCATTTAAGAAAAAAATGGATTAAATTTGAGAATTTGTTGAGGCTTCTCCTTGATTTACATTTTCTGTTTGCACTGAGGGATTCAAAAACTGTCCTGATGCTCCAATGTATAGCCGTGATCTCATTGGCCATTTCTAGAAGATGAAGATGCAAGATAAATTAGTATTGCTTGCACAAATGCAGGAAAACAGCAGCTTTATTAGCAATTACAGTTCATTTAGGGATACATTTATCAGTTATGGAACGATAATTTCTCCCATCCTTTATAACCTGCTATTTGCATTAGACCAATGCAAATAGTAAGCATGTGTAATGGTATGTGGGAATGCCCTTGGGAGACAGAAAAACCACAGCCAGGGGAATAGCTAGATAAGAGATAACTTAGCTTGAAGCAAGAATAAACTCAGAAGGGACACGCCCTAGGCTTTTTGGGCTGTAAAAACAAGCTCTGTTAATGAAACCTTACAATAATAATACAGCTATCGGTAGTTCATCTTGGTGTGTTTCTTGTCTGGATCACTTCGCAAGACTGAAGGAGAGCTATGTAGATCAGTATGGAGGACGAAGGAGATCTTGATACCTCACTAGGTATGTTATCTAGACTGAGCTCTCACGCCTATTTACTTTTATTGTGCCACATGTCTACAATTATTGTCAACTTATCTCTACGAAAGATTTGCAAACTGGTGAAAGAAGTTAAAAAATAACAATAGGCCAACATATTTATTACATTTATTAGGTTTAAATCATCATAATCTACTGTCCTACATTAGATATTATTGCTCATATACTCTGCTTAAAGAAAAAAATAGCATTAGTGTTTTCATCCATGGGTGCTTTCATATCAGATTTTCTTAAAAATACAGATATTTTCATAAGAGTACACCACATCCAATATGAGATTAGTAAACACATTTACAAATTTTCTATTTTGAAAAAAATGCAATTTAGTCAATGGGATTTATTTTCTAATATACACATCTCAGAATATAAATCCCATTGATCTAGTTGTGTTTATCTGAAATAACCAAGCACAGGATCAAAGTGCTCATGTCATACGTATATACAATGAGCACAATTTTCCAGCAGTGAGATTTATTAAAATAGCAATAATTGATGGTGCTATTTACTTCTCAGTGCTATTAGCCAGGCCTGATGTAAAATAATAAATTTCATTATCTGTGAAGAAATGGGGAGTGAGTTCTTCTGGTTTTACAGACAACTAATGGAAATATTCAATATACATAGAATGAAGGCTATTGCTAAGCACATTGATTTGTGCTTTAGATTGTAAGCTGCCTTGAGTCTTCGGAGAAGGGCGGGATATAAATGGGATTTTTTAAAAAATTGCAACTATATCATGGATATATAATAGGGTCTTGTGAATAGTTATTTAGAAGTAAGTCTCACTGAACTAAAAAAGTGTTCCTCCCAAAATCTGCATAGAATTTTAACCTTGTATCTTTTTTGGTAGAAACACACATAATAAATCCAAATCATAGGACTGCACAATATATTTGTCCTGTTCAGTGACTATTCAAACTAATAATAGTCTCAAAGTTCTAGCTGTTACAGTATTCTTGCAATCTTGATCGCCATCCAGGTGCTTGGCTTGCAGTGATGATATTGCAGGTTCCCACAATTTCCATTTGTGACCTGTGTTGACTTCCAACAACAAAGTCAATAGAGAAGCCAGAATTGCCATTGCTAAGGGACGCAGTTATGTGATATTGTGCACAATGTCAATTGCATTGCATAACAATGGTAATTCAGGTCCCAATTGCCACAGTTAACTAAGGATTACATTAGCTGAAAAGAACAGAGTTGAATAGAATAGAGTAGATTAGGACTAATCAATACTATCCAAAGGGTATAGTTTTTAAAGTTTCTAGAATGCTTTATCAGGAAAGAAAGATAAATGATGGGGCTAACCAGAATTTTAGAAAATTAGGTAAAGGTAAAGGTAAAGGTTCCCCCGCACATGCGTGCTAGTCGTTTCCGACTCTAGGGGCCGGTGCTCATCTCCGTTTCATAGCCGAAGAGCCAGCGTTTGTCCGAGGACGTCTCCGTGGTCATGTGGCCGGCATGACTAGACGCCAAAGGCGCACGGAACGCTGTTACCTTCCCACCGTAGTGGTCCCTATTTTTCTACTTGCATTTTTACGTGCTTTCGAACTGCTAGGTGGGCAGAAGCTGGGACGAGTAACAGGCGCTCACTCTGTTACGCGGCACTCGGGATTCGACCCGCCAAACTGCCGACCTTCTGATCGACAAGCTCAGCATCCTAACCCACTGAGCCACCGCGTCCCTTTAGAAAATTAGAAAGCCACTAAATGATGGCAAAGAAATATAGAAAAACATTGCAATGCTATCCAGTTTTGCCATTTTTCTTGTGGTTTATCTTGCCTGTTGCCTTGCCAAATGGGATAATCCGGTAGAAGATATCTAAGCAGAACTTCATATTGCAAATAAAGTGGCAGTGTGAAGAATGCATTGTGAAAAATTGCTTTTCCTATAATTTCAGTGATGTCTCTAAAATAAATTATAATATTTTTCAAAGTTTTACCTCTGACATAATAAGCAGCCTATTGAATAAAAATATACAATTCAGAAACCTGCAGTAGCTAATATTTACTGTAATGCAGAATCAAATGGACTGTGTTTATGGCACATCTGCTGGTCATGGCCAACACCTGGTTTCTCGAGATTTATTTGAAATTTTTTAAAAAACAATTCAAAATTATTTTTTGCTAGTGGACAAATGGGTAACTAATTATATATCAAGCCCATTGGTGTACATTTCAATAAAACTATTTTTATAAAAAGTGTATACATGCTCATTAAAGATTATTGTTAGATAAGGTTAGTTTTGGAAACAAATAATGAAAGGACTACTTGCATCAAGATCCATTTAGTTTGGTTTAAGGTAATTCTTGATTACTAGGTCTGTAAGTAGTAGTTTCTTGAATTAAGATAAATATAATTTATTAAATTACTTATTAAAGAGTTAGTAGCAAGGAGAAGACCTTTTGTAGTTTGAACTTGCAATATGAACTAAATATGGTTCATAGGGCAGTGGATTTTACATAGGGGTAATTACTAATGGGATATATTTGGGCATACCCTGGGGGAAACGTGGCAATTTGTAATAACATGTTTTTGAATTGAGTATCCAGTTTGGGATTGCCACTGTCGAAGTGCTTGTGTAAAACAACAAAATCTATTTTTTTTTTGGGACTAATGACATTAAGACCAGGAAAAGGGATAATTGGCTCAAACATTTTACAAGCCAGTCATAAGCCTTAAACTGTTTTGTAATAAATGGGAGTCACTTAAAACCTTGTCCTAGTGTTGAGCATAATGGTTATGGTACACAGAGGTTTAATGCTGTATCTATCTGAAGTGTCATATGGAATAACATCAATGAATTGTGGTTCAGTTGGTTCTAATCGATTCCGCTGATTCTGTAATGCTAAAGTTTTCTTGTATAGACTAGTGTACTTGTATATTAGCAGTGCTTTTTTTCTAAAAAAAAAAAGGTCGTTGCCCGTCCTTTGCACCCCCGTGGCTCAGAGTATCATATATCGTTATGTATATACTAGGTTAATTATTTAAAGACTGAAGTGCAACATAACTAGATTCTAAATCTATTTTTCAAAACACACAACAGTCCAAACAGTAAAAGTAAAGTCCAAATTAAGAATATTTCATTCCTAAGAATTGTTTAATTTAAAGTGGTTTAGTTGTAATAGATGGTTATAGATTCAAAATAGTTTTCAAGAGTGTACAAAAGATACTATTTTTTTTCTAGCATCAGCTAAATTAGACATATTACATTGAGAAAAATGTTTCTCATTTCTTTCCTGTTACCTTTATTGATTTCATTGCAGAGATGTTAACATAGGAAATAGATTATTTTGTTATCTAATTTTACCTTCCAAAAGACAGAAGCAGATGAAAAATGTGAGGTTCTTTCCTGTTGGCTTTTTTGAATTAGCTGTTTTAGATTCTAAAAGTTTAGTTCCTAAAGAAGTAACCTTGTAAATAATTTTAATGTCCTCCTCTAGTGCAGGGTAGGCAACCTTGGCTCTTTTATGACTCAAGGATTTCAACTCCCAGAATTCCTGAGCCAGCATGGCTCAGCTTGGAAAACTCTCTCTTTCCCCTCAGCATGGCTGGCTCAGGATTTCTGGGAGTTGAAGTTCATGAGTCATAAAAAAGAGCCAAGATTGCCTACTCCTAAAGCCAATAGAGGGAGTTTTGTTTTTGTTTTTTTGCAAAAAAAAAGGTGCTGGAACACAGTTCTGAGCGTTCTATGAGGAAAAAAAGCCCTGTATATTAGTATGCCCTTTTCCTGAAGATTTCTACACGATGGAAAGGTTTGCAAACAATGCTATGATTGGACCTTCTAGGGGAAAAATATTATTTGTTTTTGCCCTGCTTACCTTAACAGGATGTAGGTAGCCATCCCCTCTCAGAGTTCCCAAGCCCTTGCCAGGCAATTCTTCTTCATCCTGCAAGCTGCGGGTGAGATGGGCAATGTAGGTGGTGGCTAGAAGCAGTACATCCAACTTGGAGAGCTTTGTGTCAGGTGGTACAGAGGGCAGAGTTCTCTGTAACTCTAAGAAGGCATGTCGCAGGGTCTGCACTCGGCTACGCTCTCGGGCTGCGTTGGCTGCTGCAGGTCTCCCCAAGGTTGCCCCAGTCTGTTGTCCTAAGGAGTTAGTGCCAGATGTGGAGGGTGGCAGAGAGGCATTTGAGCTTGGAATATTGACCTCCTTAGTGTTCTTGGTTGCATTTTTATAGTCCATTGGTAAGGCCAAATCTGCAACTGACATGATGCAAATTCCTAGTTTATACCTTGGATTGTCACATTTTCTTTTTTAGAACTATATTGCTATCTGATTTTTAAGAACTTTCTATCACAATTTTCAGTATACTGAAATGTATTCTTTTAATGTGGTACCTCTGTGCCAGCAACCCTGCAGTTTTATTTTTAAGATAGGAGAATTCAGCTGAAAAATCATCAACACACAGTTCTAACAACTGATTCACAATTTTAATGCATTTTCAGAAGATAATGATCACATATAAATATTATATTAGCACATATTTTAAAGCATCTTAACTTGAAATAAATTTGGCACCAACATCTATTATCTTTCAGAAGAAGTGAATCCCAATGAATGTGTCTAGCAGAAATGATTAGTGTTGAAATATTAATAAGTGTTCAAATAAATGTAAGAAGTCATGCTATGCACAGCTCCCAATCACTTTATGGATATGTAAAGTACATTTTTTACAGTAATGTGGAAATGATTTTTCCTGGATTTTTAGATATTTGTATGCATTACTTTTACTTCCCAGTACTCCCCCAACTACAGACTGGGATTTTCTGATGGTTCTACAAATAAAGAGATCCAATCCCATCCATTTATTTGGATGATTATTTAAGATTAGATACTACCATACTAAAATAAACAAATAAATATGCAAGAATATAAGCCTGAACTGTGAACTCATTTATTGAACTGCTTTCCTCTGTAACATTGATACATGTTGGCTTTAAAAGGTAAAGATTAAATAGAAATGGAATATTATTTGGAATTCTCTAAAAATGCATACTTTTGCAGTCTGCAAACCACAAAGTACATTGAATCTAACTTGTATTTGCATTCAGTAAATCTTATATTTAATGAGGACTGTATTCATCTGGACTGTGCCTTATAAATTATAATCTAGTCTCTACAATAGTAGTTTTTGTTAGCAAAACTAGCAAGCAACTAATAAAAGTATATTAAATTCGTATGTTGCCCAACTTTATTATTTAACTTTAATAAAAAGCTTTTTCTTAGTTACAGACTTCCATTCAACTGAAGATACTTTTCTGAAATCAAACAATGGAAGAGAGGAGACACAAAGGGGTAAACAGAAGATAGGATTGGAAATAACAGTGCTCTCTTAAGAAATTTTTCCTGGTCAGCTTGAGAACTCTGATTTTATTGCCTGAATTTCAGTTTCAAGTTTCTAAATTTAAAATGAATTATTGAATAATTATAATAAACAATATAATTTTTTCCTGAGTTAACATACATGCTCTACAATGATGCCTTTTGTAAAAGCCTGCTAAGTTTTCAAATGTATCCAATTCTTTTTTGTTTTAAAATATTTATTAGCATAATTACTCATTAGTTGAGATTTTTAGTATTTAACATTTAGCTTATTAAAACTATAAATTAAAATTATTTTATAATTAAGCTATTTTACCTCAAAGGTTTGTATATAAGTAATACAATTGACTGAGTGTTTCAGTTAAAGCTGCATTTAGGCAAGTCAATGAATTTATTGGATATGTAGAATTCGTTTATACAGTATATGAATGAATACTAAATAAATAAATAAAACCAGCTTATCTAAGAAAGCAAGCTTTTGCTGTAGGACACTATTCTTACACATTTATCCGAATTGCACATAGCTGGAAAATATTTCTGGGGCTTATTTCCACATACATGTTTAAAACATGAACAATCAGCCTAAATATTTCCTGTATAACATTGACATTTCGATTCAAAACGTGAGACGAGTGGGAATCAAGTCACACTGATTTGATAGTTTTTCACGCTTAAATTCACAGTCCTATTTCACTTAGAATTTCTCGATGTATTTTTAAAAATTAAGATTATATTTACATGCAGTTTTACTAAAGAAGAACGGTCATTGGACGCATTTAAACCTACTGTACTTCTAAAGTAAATGAACAGAGCAAATCAAAATCCGTACCGTATTAGCGCTCCACGTTACATTACAATGACTTAAGTAAATCCTTTAAAATTATTTTTATTGTCTTTTTGTACCGGGGAGTTCTCTAAGATTGCCTCGCTTGCACAATATTTTCTTAAAAAGATATCGAATTAGAAATAATTCAAAGAGGAATTAGCAGGATACGAGCGAATAAACCGGTGGTTGGTCGGAAAGAAAGTTCAGGGAAATGAGAGGGATCCACACGAGACTTGCAGTTCAAACTATTTGGAGAATCTTTTAATTCCTCAAAGTCAGGGCCAACGATCAAGTCTGTTGGCAAGATCGCACAACTGCGACGCAAAGGAGGCGTTTTATAGAGTTAGAGCAGCTATGCTGGCTGGGGAATTCTGGGAGTTGAAGTCCACGCATCTTCAAGTTCCTAAGGTTGGGAAACGCTGAGTTAGAGGGCGACCAAATTCGCGTATCTACCCAAAGAGCGTGAGGGAGCACGGCGAGAGTATTAAAAAGTTGCTTCAGAAAGAACTTACTTGATCTCCTGGGGCCCCAATAAGGGAGACAGGCCGCCGCCGCTCTCCCGTGGCCGATCTAGTCCACGACGGGAGTGGGGGAAGCCCCGGGCTTTTATGAGGGTTGGGGAGCGCGCCCACCAGCGCTCGGCTTTTGCTGACGCCTCCCCCGCTTTCGCGTCGCCCTCTGCCCTTCCTGGCCAGCTCTCTCGCCCGCGGGAAATCAAGGCTGCTGTCCCGCGCAAAGCCGCCAACCGGTGCGCCCCCATCTTCCTTCGCGCTCTGTCCTCCGAGACCCAGCCGCCACTTCGCCACAGGCGAGTCGGATCGCCTTGGAATGACTTGCCAGGTTGCAGATCCACGCAATTCTCCTGGCGTCGTGAAACCCCCCAGTGGTTTCTCGTTGCTTTTCCAATGGAGTCTTTCGGCTTGTCAGACGAGCTTATACTGTCGTCCGGCCTTCACGGAGAGTCCACCGCTCAGGTGGGCAAAAAAAAAATAAGAGCTTCAGAGCATCTTGCAAAAAGTGTAAAATCTTAAGAACTCCTTCCTGCGAACACAGGTTAGAATGGGGCAAGGACCCACTCAGGCTCCCTCCACATCTTCGGACTACTCAAGATCTCTTGGCCAATGTAATTCACATCCTGCTGTAAGATGAGGTTTAGGCGGATCATACGCCATTGCATATAAGCAATACATAAATTGAAATAATATGTTTTTATAAATGTTGCCTACAGAATAGGAAATTAATGGAAAGATAACCATTCCATAATGGGTTTTCTCTGGCAGTTGAATCCAGGTGTGTTTTAATGTACAGACTTAAAAGAGAGCAAGAGCCTTGAAACTGAACATCAGGGCAGTAGAATAAGCAGAAAAATAAGGTCACTCCACATAACTTTCTTCTCTGTATTGAGGAACACTGGATTGTTTTAATATTAGTCCCTATTTTAAAATTAAATTTTTACATACTAATGTAAAAGTGTGCCTTGATGGACTATGCACCTTCCCACCAAGGCAATGAGGCTTCAAAGTCATCATAGATCCTGTCATATTTGAAGCCAGAGTTAGTTCCAGGTTGCTTCTCTCCTTGATTAGTTTCCAACCATTGTTTCTTGTGATGCCCTCTGATGCTTTGGAAAATAAGCTGGCCCCCTCTTCTTTGTGGCAGCCCCTCAAATACTGGAATACTGCTATCATGTCCCCTCTAGTCCTTCTTTTCTTTAGACTAGCCCAGGGCTAGGCAACCTTGGCTCTTTTATGACTCGTGGACTTCAACTCCCAGAATTCCTGAGGCAGCCTGGCTCAGCTTGGAAACCTCTTCCTTTCCCCTCAGCGTGGCTGGCTCAGGAATTCTGGGAGTTGAAGTCCACAAGTGAAAAAGCGGCCTAGGCCTAGGCCAGGGGTAAGGCAACCTTCACTCTTTTATGACTCGTGGACTTCAACTCCCAGAATTCCTCAGACAGCATGGCTCAGGTTGGAAACCTCTCCCTTCCCCCTCAGCGTGGCTGGCTCAGGAATTCTGGGAGTTGAAGTCCACGAGTCATAAAAGAGCCAAGATTGCCTACCCCTGGACGAGCCAAACCCAAGTCCTGCAGCCATTCTTCATATGCTTTAGTCTCTAGGCCAGGGGTCGGCAACCTGAAAAAGGAAAAGAGCCACTGGGAACCGTGGAACCGTGGGAACCGTCTCTACCTCTGCTTTGTAAATGGACAGTTGTCCATTTAATATATATGTTGGACTTCAACTCTCACAATCTGACCAGCATCTATTCTGTTTGAAGATTATGAACGCTCACAGCCAATACAGCTGGAGGATACCAGTTTAGGAAAAGCTAAATTAAGTACACCTCTTTATTAATGGTGCAACGCAACATTTGTGAAAAGTTGTTAGCTGGCTAATCTTTTTCAGTTCCTTCAAATATCAATAGAAAGGTTTGGGGATTTTGCTTCTCTCTCCTTCCGAAGATGAATATATATGCAGAAAATAATTAATTGGTATTAGAATTCCAAATAGCTACTTGCCTTTGAATACACAAAAATATGTTTCCAGATGCTTGATAATTGTACAACTATAATTAGTTGGATTTTTAAATAATCAAACTTATATATTTTTCACATGGAGAGCATATTGATTTTGCTATAATCTGTGGATTAACACTCCTATTTATCCACTGATTAACTACATTTATTGAACAGAACTAGTTTCTAATTATAACTGCAATTATAATGAGTTGAAACAACCACAGAATCTATGATCCTGCTAGGTTGCCTGGTTGGGTGATGTAGCAGTGATTATTGTTGCAACGTAACAGCAGCTTTAAGCACATGAAAGACAAAGCAAAGCAGATCTCATTGTAGAATAAGGTACAGTAGAAAGAAAGGATTTAGATTTATCAAGCACTAGATGAAATTAGCTTCCCATAAAGTTTTGAAAACTTAGCATGTGTGTTCCACTTCACTTCTCTCTTCAGAAAGGCCTTGGTTTAGTGAAAACAAATGCTATGGGTCCCTTCAGGCAGGGCTTTGGCAGCAGCAACGTACATTTTCAGGCATGTTGCCAGGGTTCAGTGGCGGATGAAGGAGTGCCATTTCACAATCAACAGATAAAGGTATAGCTCCCCCACACACTCCCATTTAAACCCCCAGCGCATCACAGAGTAGATAGAAAGCACACCGTACCTGAGAGAAGGATTATAGATTTGTTGTAACACTGAATGACTGACAAAACAGTCTCTTCTATGAGCATTGCACTGGAGCCCCTCGGGCAGCAACAAACACTTTGCATTATGGTAGAAGGGATGTCAACACAATTGGGGAGGGAGCAAGGTACATAATTATTAGTCAATAGAATCTGTATCTATGTTCCACTGTTAAAGTAGCCTGCTATCCAATTTTAGTCTTACAACAAGGACTGTAAGGAGACGACTAACTTCTTTGGTACGACAGGTAGCAGCATTTTGCAAACATGGTGAATCCTGAAAAAGCACCTTATTGGAAAAGAGATCTTCAGGAAATCCTTGACATAAGAAACTACAAAACTACAAAAAAAGGAAGAATCCAATGGCAAATCATGTTGATATTGTTGTCAAGGTAATACTTTATGCTACCCAGGGCTTTTTTTGTCATAGAACGCTCAGAACGGAGTTCCAGCACCTTTTTTTGGATGGAACCTTGTAGGGTAGGCAAGGCGGGTTGTCTGACATGTGAGTTCCGGCACCTTTTTCTTTTACAAAAAAAGCACTGATGCTACCTATACCTAGTATACAATATTTTTTCTTCTTGGATAAAGCTTACACTGAAATTCCATACTGTAGCATAATGCAACTTCACAGAATTGGTATAGAGTGTTTATTTCATTCAAAAAATGTAAGTTTTCTCCATAAAAAAGAATGATAACGTACACATGTAGGCATGTAGCAATATACCTCAGGTTATAATTTTAATTAATGAATTAATTTGTATGGACTTTATTATTTATTTCTATTCTGCCTTTATTATTTTTACAAATAAGGTGGCAAACATATCCAACCCATTTTCTTCCTCCTATTTTCCCCACAAAATGGGTTGGGCTGACGGAGTGACTGGCCCAAAGCCACCGTTAGCTTTCTTGGCTAAGGTGGGATTTGAACTCACTATCCCTTCTTTCTAGCCTGGTCCTTAACTACTAGACCAAATTGGTAGTCAAAACCTATGAGTGAGTATTTTTAAAAAAAATCCTGGAGAAAAAGCAGGTAATGGAAAACAATATAGATCAATGTTCTTAACCTGAGGCCCACAAAACTTTTTGGGTTCATGGATAGATTTCAGGGGGATGGGGAAAAAAACTCTGTAATCTTTAGAAAATGAAAATACTATACAGGTAATCCTCAGTTTATGAGAACTGAGCCCAAAATTTCTGTTGCTAAGTGAGACAGTTAAGTGAATTTTCTCCTATTTTAAGATGTTTCTTGCCACAGTTGTTAGGTGAATCACTGCAGTGAATCACAGTTGTTAAATGAATCTGGATTCCCCATTGACTTTACTTGTCAGAAGGTCTCAAAGCTGATCACATGATCCCGGGACACTGCAACTGTCAAAAATGTGAGTCATTTGCCAAGTATCTGAATTTTGATCACTTGACCCCAGGGATGCTGCAATGGTTGTATGAAAACCACTCATGTCACTTTTTTTCAGCGCTGTTGTAACTTTGAACGGTCACTAAATGAACTGTTTTAAGTCGAGGACTACCTGTAGTACAATAGTATTTTGGGAGATTTGTAAAGCTTTTGACTATTATAGCACGAAGCAACTGGGGAACTACATACAAATGGTAACTTATATTTTGATCACTATATGTGTGCATATTGGCCCTTTGATGCATGAAATGGAATTTTTTAAATTATGCTGTAGAACTACTCGATGCGTTTCTGAAATAGCCTTCTACCTTATTTTGTAAATGAATGAATATATTATGAAATCAGAAGTAGAGCTGAAGTTTTAGTTGAGTTTCACAAAGCAAAATAAGAGTGTAATGAGTTCAACACAAAGTCCTCAAGGTGGTATGATAAATTTGCTGTTTTACAGAAGCATACCAAATCATTTATTTGCTTCTTCTCCAAATACAAAAACAAAAGAAAATCTAAAAAAGATCACATCATTTTTATACACATTAAAATTATATCCCAGCGCCTTCAAAGATTCCTTCATGTAGTTTTCTACATAGATCAAAGATGTAAGTGATTTAAATCTTGCTTTCTTCCTAATTCTGTCAAGCCTCAGCATTTGGAATTCATAGTGCTTTTTGTTCGTTTGATTGTGTCATCAAATTGTGTTTGACTCCTAGTGACCACATAGATCAGGGATGTCAAACTCGCAATGTCATGTGACGTGTCACAATGTGTCGCAACTTTTTTTCCATTGCCGGCAATGGGGTGGGTGCAGTTTCGGCATGACGCATCTGGCCCGTGGGCCGGCAGTTTGACACCCCTGACATAGATCATTTGTTTGACAGTCTATTCTTAACTTAATCTTTCAGGTCTTCGAATGGTGTATTCATCACCACTGTAACTAAGTCCATCCATCTTGCTGTTAGTCACCCTCTTCTCTTTCCTTCCACTTTTTCAACCATTAGAACCTTTTCCAGAGAAAACATATCCAAGTACAATCCAGGAAAAACTGCATAGTTTTTCAAGAACAGCCCAGGTCACCTAACTGGTCACATTTTTCTATTTTAAATCATGTTTATAAATGTATATAGTAATCAAACAAGGTTAAGACAATACATTAAAGAAAAATGCACCTCCAATTTTGTAAATTTAAAAACTAAGCAATTCTTTTTATTTTAGCATAAAGGTAAAGGTAAAGGTTCCCCCACACGTGTGTGCTAGTTTCCGACTCTAGGGGCCGGTGCTCATCCCCGTTTCAAAGCTGAAGAGCCAGCAGTTGTCCGAGGACGTCTCCGTGGTCATGTGGCCGGCATGACTGGATGCCAAAGGCGCACGGAACGCTGTTACCTTCCCACTGTAGTGGTCCCTATTTTTCTACTTGCATTTTTACGTGCTTTCAAACTGCTAGGTTGGCAGAAGCTGGGACGAGTAACAGGCGCTCACTCTGCTATGTGGCACTCGGGATTTGACCCGCCAAACTGCCGACCTTCTGATCGACAAGCTCAGCGTCCTAACCCACTGAGCCACCGCGTCCCTTCAGCTATTTTAGCATATAAATGAATAAATGCAATATATTTTCACCATGTTCACAAGAACCATTTGGGAATAATTTTCAGAAGGTTGTCATTCAACACCCACCTTCTTTATTGCTGGCCAGATAAACAGCATATAATATATATGTGCTAGTATCATAGAATACAAATTTGATATTCACAGCAAATAATTGAAATTTAAAGTTAATTCACTTTATTCTTATAAGCATACTTTTCTTCTTAAAGTGTTTCTTTAGCATGGTATCAAAATAGGAAAAGGTATTATATTCATTGCTACAAATGAAATAATTATATTTCTATTTGTATCTTGTAGAGATCATCTTTAATCTTTTAATCTTTGTGTTTTGATGAATTATGCTAGAGTATATAAAAAAATTGCATTTATTGTCCAGAGTGGCTTATTCATATGAAAGAAAAGCCACTGAAATGGGATCAGCAAAATCCCAGTTGCATGAAGTATAATTGCTTGCAAGTAAATCAGTGATAAGCAAAACTAATAAGCACAGAAATTAAAGTAATGAGATTATTGAGTTAAAATATATTATTTAAATATTTATTGGAATGTCAGAACAGTTATTAAAATAACCAAGCAAGTATTGCAGTCATTCAAATCATTGACACTTTGACACAATTCAACCAATTAAGTATTTTTACATCTCATTGATTCCAGTGAAGACTTCAAAATATACTTACCGTAATAGCATATTGCCATGTATGTCTAAGATAAGTGGATTAAGCTAAACTCCTGTGACTTCATGGACATACATGGACTCCTGTGACATACATGGACAGGGATATAGAAAGTCTATATACACCCTTGTAAAGTGCCAGGTTTTTGAGATGTAAAAGAAAAACAGATGAAAATAAATCATTTCAGGAAAAAAATAATGTTTAATTTCTGAACACAAAACTACATACAGGTCATGATTTATTGGCATAGCAGATGACAAATATATATGTATATGACTTCATTTCTGTTTGTAATAATATATCTAAGTTATATTTTTTTAGATTAGACTATTTGAGACTTCTCTTGAGAAAACCTATTCCTGGTTAGATAACTGAGCTACTGCTGAGCTCTGGTCTGAATATTAGTACATATAGCTTCTTTAAGGAGTTGCTAATAAACAAGATTTGCATCATATATGCTATTTTGAACTCAAGTTGTTGGTCAGTCCTAAACCCTAGTATGTCAGTTTTGTCAGTCAGTTTTGGCCTATTTTGGCCAGTGTCCCTCAAGCAGAATTATATTTGTACATTCGCTCATAGTATTCTATCTAGAGGAAAAGATATTTTGCAAGCTAATGTCCCACCTATGAGGTAAATGCAGTGTTCTGATACACTTGCTATAAATTCAAATATTAGCAATTAGCCAGGCATCCTAATCATGCAAAACAAGATGTGAACAGACTCAATGGACGCTTTCAGTAAGCCATTAACTGGCACTTGATTTCACTTTCCACTAGGAAATAGTTGAAAGAACTGTGAATTAATCATCTTCCCAATAGAAACCTGGAAGGCATTTGCACAATGCTTATGCAGTATTCTCTAGATACCAATATTAAAATTACTCTTCAGGAAAATTGTTTAGGTTAACATGTAAGTAACCTTTTGCTGGAGGGAAGTAATTTAAAGATTGGACTCAAGAGGTTAAATAGTGTTTTTTCCCTATGATTATTTTCGGAATTTGCTAATATTGACCTTTTTGTTGTCAAACTGAAAAGGCATAGTTTTTTGTTGGTTCTTGAACTTTTCACTTCTTTATCCATAATTAAATAAAAATGGTATCAAAATAGCTGATAGTGAGTTAGCTATATTTAATATAGTACTATCATCAATCTCATACTGAATGTAAATTTAATCACATGCCAGCCAGTTTTAGTGATTCCGTATTCATATCTGAATGAATAGTGAATATTGTGCAAATTTTATAGGATTCATAGGACAAAGATTTAGGATTCTGTCATTAACACACACATATGTAAATGTTCCACAACCAAATATATTTATGAGGATATCTAACAGTAAGAAAAATTACATTTGGTTGGCTGAGAATTACAGATCAAAGACATTAATGAGAAGAGACATTCAAAATAAACAGGCAGGGTGTAGAGTTATGCCAACGAAGCACTGGGAATGAATTTTTGATTGTGAGATAACATAAACACAATAAATCAAATCTTTGTCCTAGCAAGACAGAAAAATAAGGACTGAATTATTAGCTACCCTTTATGCTAGCCAAGAAAATGGAAAGTTTAAACTTGCAGTAATTTTTAAGGAGGAACCTGGAGGGGAAAAAGGCATATTGCAAAGTGCAGAATACTGTGAAAATAGTATGATCCTAAAGACCCAGTGCTCTTATGTTAATGCCTCCTAAAGTACATGTTGTTTTCAATAGCAAACAATAAAATTTTAAGCACCACAACTGTAATTCCTTCAAAATGAATAGTTTTGGGACTTATAATTTGAAATTCAAGCCAACTGGTACACTCTTTTAAACACATTTATTTGGTATTATGTCCCTTTTAAATAATTTGAAATTTTTCCAAAGTACACTGAGGACTGTGATACAAATCAATATGAATTCAGAATAAATTAATCTGTGAGTCATATTAAATAACCTTTTGTGTATGTGCCTTTGAGTCAGTGTTGATTCCCAATGATTCACTGGACTAGCCCCTGCAGTTTTCTTGGCAAGATTTCAGAAGTGGTATGCCATTGCCTACCTTCCAGGGCTGAGAGGGAGAGACTGGCCCAAGTCTGCTACATGGCTTCATGACTAAAGCAAGATTAGAACTCATAGACTCCTGGTTTCTAGCCTGATGCCTTAACCACTACATAAAATTGGTTCTATTAGACAACTTGCCTTTTCTTTTGTTTGCATTTTACTGAAATAAAGTTACGGACGGCTGGGAATTTCACATTAAAATACAGATCTTATTTTTTTCTCATTCAATGAAAATGCAATTAGGAAATGTTTTCCTTTTTCTTTTTCATAATTACAATCTATAGGAAAGTAAGACTAATCTAATTTGGTTTTAAGTTAATACAAGAACTTCTTGTATCAATTCATTTTTATTAATTAAAGTAATAAAGTAATAAAATGAAGTTTATGCTTATATACTAAAAGACACTGATAAAATCAAGTATAGGTTTAGAGCTGATAACAGAGCAGATTCCACAAACATAGGGTATTCAGGTTTTGTTCTTGAGGTAAGTGGAAACAGAACAAGTTGTTTTTCAGGTTGCTATAATACTAACATTATTAACTAATGATCTAATTCCATTATTTGATGGACTAATATGCAAAGTAAATCAATAGCAAAATAACATGTAAAGCAGAATTTTTTTAGTTTAGCAACAAACTAACCAACATTACAATCCACGTTTCCACATACCTTTCCATTTTTTTCTGATCCTCATTAACAAAGAGTTAGTCAGAATTCTATTTAGTTCTCATTGTTTAGTTGTTCTCACTAATTTAATTCTTTGAACTACTACAATATGTGTATTTCTGTAAATCTTAAAATTACAGTTATATATCCCAAAACCATATTTTTGTCCACATGTTATAATTTTGGCTGCACAAATATGGTACTTAAAAATGAATTCATTAGTATGTAGAATGAGTGGTGTTGAGGGAAATTGGTCAAGGAGAAAAAAAATAGATGGCTAGTATGCAAAACTGGAAATTGGGATGCTGAAGAGATTCCAAGGTGACTCACAAAGGAATTGGCATTCAGCTTACTATGTAAGAAAGGCAATACCATGAGATGTTTCAACTTGCACAAAATTGAGATCTAAAGACACACAAAAGAAGATATTGGTTTTCTAACTGGGAGAGGTGACCAGCTATACTTTAATTAGAAAATTGATTAAGCCTTTCTAGAAGTTAATGGCAATTAAATTTTGGTATAAAATAGGCATCCATTGATTTTAAAACAGCAGTTGCTAACGCCAGCAGGGAGATAGTTAATCTAGCTATGATAGAGCAATTAGACCATGAAGAAACAGACTCCATTCCATCCTTCTTTGAAGGCAGATATCAAAGTGAGGCCAAGGCAGAGGACTGTAGGTATGTTTGTGTGCGTTAACTGAAATCAAACTTTGAAGTCAAACTTCGAATAAAAATGATCTCTTCCTAATCTTGTTATTCTAAGAATAGAGGAAAAAGTTAATATATTTTGTAATATGACCATTGTATGTTGTATTTTGTCTAATCAATCCAGAGAACTCTCAACATATAGGTCCTGAATTCCATGGAAGCTTCCCATTTCCAGGGCAGTAGTACCATATCAAATCATTGGCTATAAGCTCTTATTAATGTGTTAGGCCCTAGTGAATGTAGTTAAGATTTCACCAATACAGTTTTTGCTCTGAAAGGTCATGATTGTCTACCAATACCTTAGATAAAATAATAGTTTAACCAGTGGTTTAATTAAGATGGGTAATACTTTTAATATAAAAACATATTTGCATAAGGTTAAATTATTTTAACCCTTTTTTACTTAAACTTACATTGGATCTGTAATACAAAACATTTTATACTGTGAAATATCACTTTGCAGTAAAAAACAATTTTTCTTCACATTTGATTCTGAAGCACATCTTTTGTTCTGATGATAATATAGAAGTACATCTTTCTAGTAGCTGCTTAGAAAGGCATTTGTCTAAGGAGATGAGGTTCAAATAGCTCTTTCTGTTCATTTTGAGAAGTTTTCAAGGCTGAATGGCTGTATGGCAAAGTGTTATAGAAGAGTACTTTAAGGATAAAATATTTCAGTTACAATAATAACTTTTCTAGACTTCCACTAACATGACAAAATGTTTCTGATAATTTCTGTGTGCATTGGAAAATAAATATGGCATATTAAATTGTGGGGGGAAAAATTAAGGTTACCATCCTATCATTTTCATAAGTTTATCCCCAGACCTTCAAAGAGTTAAAGGAGTTCTCTCTTTGATTAAGAGCCAAGTAGACATTCTCTTTTGCATACTTTGGATCAAACCTTCAGAACTGATTTCCCAGTTTTTTTAAAAAAAGAAATAAATTTCATCTAGTTATGCCTTAAATAATACAAAATGTATTTATAAATTAGAATTTTATTATATAATTATTGACTAAAAAGTTTCAAAAATATACTATAGGGTAGTCCACAGCTTACGATAGTAATTGAGGGCAACATCACATGACTATATTGCTCAGTATCAGCAATTCTGGTATTCCTTGTTGCTGTCATTAAGCAAAGATTATATGTGTGTTTAAGTGAAGTCACATTACTATGACTTCCAAATTCTTGCTAGTGTCCCCTTGACTCTGCTCATGGGAAACTAGCTGGGAATATTGGAAATTGCAATCACATGATCGTAGCTCACAGTAGCGTCATAATCATGAGATGAAGCCCAAATCACAATCACATGACTACAGGAATGCTGTGATGGCTGGAACTACAACAACTCATTGTAAATACCAATTGTTTAGTACCATGATATTTTTTTAATGGATACTGAACAAATGGTTGTAACCTGAGTATTAGCTATAAGATAAATGAAAAAAAAATGTTTTGAACACCACTGTAATATATAGGAAGGTGAAATATATAGCTTCTTCTACATTGCAGTAATATACAGAGCTTCTTTTTTGATATTTTTAAGAGCAATTCTTATTTCTAAACTTGTTCTATTTCTCTCTCTCTCTCTCTCTCTCACACACACACACACACACACACAGACACAAACTAACCATTTTGCAAAGCTTTGAGTAAAACATTACAGCAGCTGTATTCTTTGAAATGCTAGCAAGTGTTTTAAAACCTGATTCACTATAATTGCCCATCGTTCCATAGCTGATTCCAACAGAAATGCTCCCTACAGTATGTATACATCCACAATCAGGTGGGTAAACAGGAGTTTTCAAAGCAGCTGAGTGAGCTGTCCAAAGCTTCTGCCTGCACATGCTGACACTTTGCAAAGCAACTCTTTAGAATGCTTTCCACATATTAACATATACACATATATGAAGTGTGCATTGTTTTTAATATTTGTGTTTTGTTTTAAACACAACAATTTTCAATTTCAAATATGTGTCTAATTTCACTACAATAGTTACTTAACACAATGACATTGACTTGAGGTTGGATTCCAGTGATATTTTACATAAATCATACCTGATTTTTTCACTATTTATGTTTTCTTCATATACTGGCTGAAATTCTTTATTATAAGGAGTTCTGTGTATCTCTCTGGAGACTGGGAAGTGGTAAATAGGAAAATGTGCATGTTCTGCATCATTGTCATCTAGAGAATGTAAAGATATAAAATCATGTATTATTCAATTTTTCCCTAAGTATTACACAAAATAATTAACACAGGGGCACATTCAAATCTTAGTAAATTGCAGCAACTAACTTTATACATTTATAGCTGGTATATAAGAAGTACAGTTTATAAATGTTCTATTACAAAAGTTACTGATCTGCATATTTTATATCACAAGGTTTCCGAGAATATTACTTCAGCATTATAATCAATAAAAATGTAAGAAACAGAAAAAATTACAGGAAAAAGACCTTTGTTACTGATTTTATCAATTAAATTATCAAAACTGAGATGAATTCGTAAATCAGGAAAAACCCATTAAAAAGTGTTCATGCAGTAACTGAATTTATGACTCACCACCAATGAAATTATTTAAAAGCATGCAACCATACTCCATACACTTTTATAATACCGTATTTATTTCAAAATGTTTTAATTAAGGCTCTTTGCTATTCATTCATCTTTATACTATTGTTATAGTATTGGGAAATAATGTTTTTATTCTTCATTAAAACATTCTGAAAATGTTCAAAACATAATTGTCGTTATGACAAATTTATTGGAGATGGTTCTTTTAATATTTGTCAAGGTAATAATTTAATAGCTAAACAGCTTATGTAATGATGTAATGTATGTAACATAAGATGGATGATGCAATAAAAGGAAGACTCAGCAGGTGTCTCCATCCCTTTAAGAACCTGAGTATAAAAGGGAAGGCTTTGCTAGAGTCTCTCTCTCTCTCTCTCTCTCTCTCGTCCGTTTCCTGTTGTAACAGATGTGTGTTGGAGTTTGCTGTATTACCATGTGTATGTATTGTGTTCCTAGTGTATATTGGAGATAGTGTATGATAAACCACCAATACAAACCACTGTTTATTGTGTTTACTCCTGGGTTATCTCAGCGCAGTAAGACTGTGCATGCTGTGACGGATTATGAGCCCAGAGTGAAGAGAAGCCCAGTGAGAGTTTGATCCAGAGCCAGAGGACTTGAGGTTTGTGGTGGTTTAAAGAAGCAGGCAACATGGCTTCCATCAGAATAATGGGAGGAGGTTTTGTAATATCTCGTCTGAATGAGACAAACAACCTCTCCTGAAGTCTGAAAATAAGAGATGTACCTGAGAAGGGAGGAGTTGTGGATGATAGTTGCTGATCCACCTGCAGCCCTGGATGATGGGGACCAGAGAAAGAATGAGAAAGCTTTGGCCAGCATAATTCTGAGTTTGGAGGATAGCCAGCTGATACATGTGAAGGGTCTCCAGTCTGCTAAAGAGTGCTGGGATGCTTTGCGCAGTGTGTATGTGAGAGAGACTGCGAGCAGCAAAGTAATGCTGACAAGAAACCTATATAAAGCACAACTGAAATGAGGAGAGAGCATGTCTACGCATTTGCAGTCCATGAGAAAGACATTCCTAGAATTAGAGGAAAGAGGGATAACTTTCACTGAGTCACATAAGGTGTATGTGGTGCTCAGTTCATTGGACAATTCATGGGATGTCCTAGTGACCTGTTTAGTGTCCATGCAGGAGAAGGACTTAATCATGAGTTATTTAGCAGGTAGGTGGAGGAGGAACAGAAACATCTGGAAAAGCAGCAGAGGGGTGACAACAAAGTACAGCACAAGCTTAAAACTGCTGCGTTCCAGGGTGCCGGCAGAATAGCTGAGAAAGTTTATATGGTGAAATGCTGCTTCAAGTATGGTTCTACAGAACATCTCCAGAGACACTGCCCTGAGAGGAGAAACAGAGGAGCAGTGAGACAAGATCATAGAACTACACAACCAGCATTTTCCTTGGCAGCAACATTAACTGAGAAAAACACTTGGTTGTTGGACATATTGCAACATATTGTAAATGACCCACACTTTTTCTAACCTGAGGCCAGCTAAACAAGCATTTGTTAGCTTGGTAAATGTTAAAGGGGAAGGTAAAGTTTACATAACTAGTATAGGAGATTTGGATAATGTCTTATATGTGCCAGAGTTAGACCATAATTTACTCAGTATTTCGAGCTTGGATAAGCTGGGATATGAAGTAATGTTTGGAAAGGTGGGAGGATTTGTGCACAAGGTGTTAAACAGGACAATTTGTATGTACTAAGGAAACAGCAGGAAGGTTGTGCACAAACACTCACAAATGCTCCCAAGCATGATAACGGTGTACATTTATTACACAGAAGTTTAGGACATGGAAGTTTTAAAGTGCTGCAGAGGATGCCAGATCTAGCTGAGGGACTTAAGAATTAAAAAATGCAACATATATTTAGATTGTGCTATTTGCAGGGAGTCAGAGTCTAGTGTGTATTCTGTAACTAAGAAAAGCACAAGGCAAACAAACAGTTTTGCAGTTAGTGCACACTGATTTAATTGCTCCTATGGTGTCCTCTCTTGGAGAAGCTAGGTATGTACTAGTCTTAGTAGATGACTACACCAGGTATGGGTTCTGCTACATATTAAAGAACAAAACAGAAGTTCTACAACAGTTTAAGCAATGGGTGAACTTTGTAGAAAGTATGGTCATAAAGTATGCCAACTGCAAATAGACAGGGGAACAGAGTCCATTTCTGATAATTTCCAAAGATGGCTGAGAAATTTAGGCATAAAGCATAGATGTACAAACCCTTACACACCAGCAGAAAATGGAATGGCTGAAAGGAGAAATGGTATGTTGCAGACCATGAAGGACTCACTGCTGGCAGATGTAGGAATGAGTAATACGTACTGGGGAGAAGCTATAAAAACAGCCATTTAGTAAACAGAGTATGGAGTGTTGCTATCAATGAAACTCCATATTACATGTTGTATGGAAGGAAACCTTCATTAGCTCACCTAAGGACGTTTGGCAGTTATGCCTGGGTGCATATCCCCAAAGGCACCAGAAGGAACGGACAGTAAAAGGTCAGGAAACTTAGGTTTGTGGAATATGAGCCAGGTTCCAAGGGATATAGATTTTCAGATGGAACAAGGAAAGTTGTGATATCAAAGCCTCCTAGTTTTGCAGAGCAAAATAATTGGGAC
This sequence comes from Vipera ursinii, assembly GCF_947247035.1. NCBI lineage: Eukaryota > Metazoa > Chordata > Lepidosauria > Squamata > Viperidae > Vipera > Vipera ursinii. The sequence goes on from NC_139516.1 coordinate 178,081,722, forward strand.
AGGGTGCATGCTAACATTGAGGTGTTCATGCCAACAAGTAGCACAAGTTCTCAGGAAGGAGAGGTTATACAAAACCCAATGAAGGAAGAACAGGATAGGTCAGAAATAGCAGGAATAGATGAGGATAGACCTGAGATAAAAAGAGAAGTCATAGAAACACAGGAACAGATAATCCTGAGATGGTCTGAAGGTAGCAATAAAGGTGTACCTCCTGATCAATTCAAAGCAAGTGCGGTTAGAGCATATAGTGTAAAGTATGAACCCTGTGATTACCAAGAGATCATTGCCTCAAATAAAAGAGGATAAATGGAAGGACACAATAATGAAGTGCAGTATAAGGCAGGAATGTACACAGAGAAAAATTGTTCAATTGTTCAAGCTAATGTTGACTAAGCTTTACATTCAGGTAAATGTAAATGTAAAAGCATTTAGGTTAACAGCTGTTTAGCTTTAAATGGGAGGAGTGTCAAGGTAATAATAGCTAAACAGCTTATGTAATGATGTAATGTAACATAAGGTGGATGATGCAATGACTCAGTAGTCTGTCTCTTTAAGAGCTTTGCTAGAGTCTCTCTCTTTCATCCGTTTCCTGCTGTAATTGCTGTGTGTTGGAGTTTGGTGTATTACCATGTGTATGTATTTTGTTCCTGATGTATAGTTGATAGTGTATGATAAACCACCATTTAATACAAACCATTGTTCACTGTATTTATTCCTGGGTTATCTCAGCGCAATAAGACTGTGCATGCTCTGACAATATTAATGCTGTAATTAAGAAGATATAGTTTGTTTTACCAAAATGTGAATATGATGAATGCTCATTAATGAAGCTTTCTACTTTGTTTTTCTTCCTGGCATCTCTGGAGGCTTTCCAGTTTGTCAGGAACTGTCTTTCCATTTCTTTTATTTCTTTTCCATCCAGCAATTCTGAGGAAATGTTGTAATATGTAAATCAACAAACAGCTTTATATTCTTAGGAAGGCAAAAGAGCATTTTTTGTTGCCAAAGATATTGCTATTTTTCTATCATCAATTTTATTATACTACTGGGCTTTAATTCTACTGTACTAGTAGGTATGAGCTGGACAGCTGATGGATAGCTTGTTATAGCATAATAGTGAAAAGGGTAGACCTTAAAACTGTCAAACAATTGCCACAGTAATAAGACAGAGAAGCAAAACAATCTTTCTACAGCTCACTTTGACTGATATCTATAATTACTGTGCATGGTCAATGAAATGAATGGGCTCTATACACAAAGACTCTTAACGATAACTTTTATATAATTTTAGTTATATAACCCAATTGTTCAATAATATAGCATTAATGGAAAGAAAGATGACCCCGAATTTAAGTTACTCCCCCACAAAGAAAGATAGTAAAAATAATTAAATGCAGACAAAAGCTTGATAGAGATAAGTAATTGTAACCTAGAATTATCAATTCCAACTTAAGTTCTGAAGATTTTCCCCAGTACACACACACCATAAATGTAAGTAATATACTTGCATACACATAGGCAACATCTCTTTCTGACTCTGTCTCTCTGTATGTATGTATGTTACGAGTTTGCCAGAAACCACACTCCAAGGGAAAAGCCATGACAAAAAGTATATTATTTATTGAATTAATCCAGGTAATCCTCCATTTAGGATTAGAGGGCCCAAAATCTTAGTTGATCAGCAAAGCAGTTATTAAACAAGGTGCCATGTGACCGAGTCACTTAATGACTGCAGTCCTGGCTCCCCTTATTTATTTATTTATTTAGAAGATTTATATGGCTGTCCACTCACCCTCAGTGATTCTGGGCAGTTTACAAACAATAACAACTCAATATAAAAAGAATAAAACAATCTCCCACCCATCCCCGGTGACAACAAGCAATCAAAAGAGCCACTTGATGGGCTCCATCATCATGGGTTCCTCAGGCTCATTGGCAGAACTAGGTCTTCAGGGTCCTGAGAAAGAGTGTCAAAGTGGGGCCGAGTTTAATCTCTGTGAGAATGATGTTCCAAAGAGGGGGAGCACCACAGAGAAGGTCCTTCTTCTTGGTCCTTTCAAATGTACCTTCTTAGGAGCTGGGACCCGCAACATTCCCTGCCTCCCCGCTCTAGTGGGTTAGGTGGATGTAACTGGGAAGAGATAACTTAGTCCCAACCCAAGAAGGGCTGTAAAAATGACAACCAGCACTTTGAATTCCACCTGGAAGCAAATTAGTAACCAGTGTAGCTCCCTAGGACAGGTGACATATCTGCACTCCTAGGTCTGCACAAACCATGCGACCTGCTGCATTTTGAACAAATTAGAGCTTCTGAATGCTTTTCAAGGGCAGCCCCATCTAGAGTGCATTGCAATAGTCAAGATGGGAGATGACTGCACTTGTTAAGTGGCCATGTGGGTTGTTAAGCGGAGTGCCCTGGAGAGAACCTGGGCCTTCTGGGTGTGATGGGGCAGGGAGAGGGCCTAGGCCCTCTAACTATGTCACCAAATAGAATGATCATGGCAACGGTGGCGTTTGCCAGCATTTTCACCAGACTTGGTCTGTTCTTCCAGCACAGTGAGAGATTTCTAGAAGGCTCAGAATGTTGGAACAATTATATTAGGAACATTCAGCGCTGAGAAATAACATTATTTGATTTATATCCTGCCTTTTTTTAGCTCAGGCAGCAGACATAGCATCCCTCCTACTCTTGCTGAAACTACCCCATGATACAGATTGGGTTGAGAGGAAGTAAATGGCTCTAAGTCATCCAGCAAGCTTCTCAGGCTGACCACCACACTTGACCAGATACACACACAGTATATCAAATGTAGAAAGCATAGAAGATTTGGGGCATAAGAATATAATAAGGAACTATTACTAGGAATTTTATTAGATCCTATATCTGAAGGAATAGTTCAAACTGTCTCAACAATGCTTGTCCAATTTTAATGATCAGAACATACTCGCTCTCATAAATAATTGTTGAAGCTCTCAAGAAATGCCTTTTTTTGTTACCTTGTCCAAGACTTATAACAGCCTTCTGAGGGAATTTTCTATCATATTCAGTGGAAAATTTGAGGCACAAAAGTTGAGTAGTGTAATATACCAAAAAAGATGTTACTAATGTCTGTGATAACATTTTATTACTGCCCTGTTAGTTTTATGATTATTTTAATTTTAGTTTGGTTCAGAGCTGCACACAACAGGAAGGAGGAAGGAGAACTGGAGAGACAAGCTTGATTACGGTATTTCTTTCTTCTTAAAGATCCCTAAATCTGATTTTGGAAGGATATTCTAAAACTGACTGTTTTGATCCTGATCCCAACTGTAAAGAGATGTTTCATCCTATGGAAGTTCAAATCGATTGGCTCCCCTCATTTAAAGGTACAGTGGTTTTATCAAAGTGCAGGATATACCATAATATACAGCTTTCAGATAACTTTAAAAACATGTTTGATAATTGGATAGATGTATAATTTGTACATCAGCTAATAAACATGAAATAAGATAAAATTGCTTCTGTTTTTGTAATTTGGATGGCCTCAGAATTGATGAGAAGCAGAGCTGAATGCAAGTGGGGTTAGATGGCTTCAACTTTGGGCAGCAAATTCACAGGAAAACAGTGGTCTTTAACACTTGGGTAATGACCTTAACTCCCAGGTTGTAGCTTATGCATCTATGGCTTAATAAATCAATACATATGAAATGAAAGAACAATCTCTGCAATTTAAATATTTTACCAAGACATTTTGACTGCAGTATTACTTTATCTCTGTATTTTGGTTTATGACAAACAGGATTCCCATTCAGCTCCATTTTGTACAACTTAGTCCATATACTCAGAACAAATTCCAAGTCCTGAAAGTAACGAAGAAAAACTTCACTTATCTAGTCCAAATATTGCAACTAAATTGATAAATCTTTGATTAGTTGTAACATGTCCCATTTATTTCAACTGATGTTATTATATTTAATAACCAATATCCATGTATTAAAAATACATTTTACCCACAATGTTCAGAAATGATATTTTGATAGTTATTTTACTTCTTTATTCATAATTGTAGTCTATTTTTGTGTTTTCACCATCTCATGAAAGTTTAAATATAAATGTAAATGAGAAAAAACACAAACATTAACTGCACTGTTCTCTGGTCTCCTAAGTTTTGCAAAAATATGTTTGTAAATACTGGAAGTTAACAGCCTTTAATATAGCACAATTATTCAGATCTTTTGGCTGTAAATAAAATTTTTTATTAATTAAACTAAACAAATTCAATAAAAAGCATCGGTGGGATATTTTTTATATCACTAATTGTAATAATGTCATATATGATAGAAACCACAAAATGTATGGAACTATGGAGCCAATAGTTTTTTATGTTTGCAGTATATTTGAACCTGGATCTTTCTAATATCTTAGTCACATATTATGCTCTGTTTGTCCAGATATTTGATATAAAAGTTATCAACTATTTGGCAAAGGCGATGAGGGAAAACTGAATTCTCTTTTCTTTCTGTGTCAAAAGACTGAATAATATAATTTAAATTTAAATGCAGCATTAAAAAGAATTATGCAACACTGCAATACTACATTATCCCCAATGTAGCTGCACATAGATAGGTAAATTCATATAGTGTCTGAAATGCTGGCATATTCATATGAATATACATAATTTATTCTGAAATAATTTCTATATTGTATTTTTTCCTAAATTCATCTATTTATGAAACCTACAAAGTTCAAGGAAGTATTATAAATAAAAGTTAATGTTCAAAAGAATAAAACTTGATATTCATTGATTTTCAATATGAAGAAGCCAAAAATGAAAACTCAAAAGTATTTTGGTGTTACTTGCTAAATTCATTATAGGAGGCATTCCATAATCTATTTTCTTTCTATATAATTAATTTTCCCCAAAAGAATAAAGTCTCCTTTGAGTTTGACTCCTGATAATTTCATGGATGCATGAAATAGCTATTTCTGTCAATAAAAATGTTAATTAATAGTAATAAAAAATAAATTTATTATAACTAATATTTATAACATTAGACAGAACTACATATTTTTTCCTGTATATTTAGGTTTCAAATTTTGTTTGAGCAATTTAGCTTTTGATGTCTAAAAATAAAGCAAAATTTATAAACATGCAAATACTGCCTTTGCTCACAATCATCCCTCTTTTTCTATTTTTACAAATTTAGCTAAGCCTATGGAATAGAGCCTTTGTTAAAATGCACAATAGTATCATCCTCACCTTGTATATCTGATTTTAAAATGTAATTTAAAAATTAATTCAATTAAAGATTATTTTGAAAATTCAAAGTAGTATACTTTCTTGGAATTCTGAAAACCATTTAATTTTGAAGAATGCATAGAATTTTGATTTTTATTAAGCTTAGTTGATAAATTATTCAGAACATGTTTACTCTAGTTTATCTAAGAATACACTTATTGGATGCTGAAATAGATATTCCATACTTGTTCAACTGCCTTCCTGTCTCTAATAAACTGCTTTCACTTGTACATCCTTTCAATAAGCTATACTAAAGGGAGTAGATAAGTTTTTAGGGCACTCTCTATTTGATAAATGATCATGTCATCTTATCACTTAGAGATCTGCTACAAAATACTAAAAAACAAATTGTATTCTAGGCTCATGATGGGGGTGGGGTGTCATTCATAGCACAAACTATAGCCTTCTTCCCAATTAGTAATAGTCATTTAAAAACCTGCATTTGACCAGTGCACTCCAATTTTTATGGGCTATGTCTAGCTCAAATAGCTTAACTACATCTGCAGATAGCAATTTGTCATCATTCTGACAGTCTGTCATTATCTCTTTCAGAAAATCTATATATTTTTTCTTGTACCTGACTGAATTGTGAAGTGAAGGAATCCATCTTTTTGATATCTAGTGTCATAATCAATAATGGCAAAGGTTGAATGCATTCAATATTTACAACCAAATCTTCAAAATACCAAATCCTTCTGAAATAAATAGGACTTGTATTGCTGAATATATTTTAAGATAATCTGGACTTATGAGATGTAGATAGACAACTTCCTAATACCTAGGACATGATTGTTTTCATCCTATCCTCTGGGATCATGATGTAATAAGAAGCACCATACGTTATATCATAGTGAATGGAATTAAGAGAAAATTAAAAATAAATAAATGGAACTTTCTCCAACCATTGCAAAAGCGTCACTTCTTTAAAAATTCAATTCTTTAAACATCACCATCCATCTTCCAAATTGTACTATTTGACTTTGCTACTGAGATTTTAGTAACAAATTGAAATTCTGAAATTTGTGGTAAGAAGCTAAATGCATGATTTAAATTAATCTAATAATACAGGCATCTTTTAATCCATGAGGTAATATATGAAATAGATTATTTCAATATTTACAGAGTCATCATATATTTACAATGTTCTATTGTCTACGTGTGATGGGTTTTTCCCAATTTTCTGTTACAAAGCTCTATAATCCAAATGTATTAAAATGTTAGATTTATCACCAACAATTTTGTTAATTTCATCTATCATAAAACTGTCTAATGCTCATAAATTTGAATTAAAAGACACCATGATTCAAGAGGTGATGGACAAAAGATTTAACAATTGGCAAATTATTGAAATAATCCTTAGTTCCATTTATAGAATTTATCAGTTTGCATTGCTTTTATTACCTTTATGTGATGAAGTTGGTTGTCAACAGCTATAAGATGGGAGATATTTTCCAGAATGGATAAATCACTTAATTCATCAATATTATTATTGCTGATATTCAAAACTGATAAAGATTTCTGTAATGAACCAAAAGATATACTTATCCTAAATATAAAATAATATTTAAGTGCAGCAATTGTATGCACTTAAAAACCTGACTGAACCTGACTGAAATGTAATGTTTTCTAAAATGTACAAAACCTTAAACAGTACCACAACAAAAATACCTCTAATTTTGTTTTGAAACAATCTTGAAACTCATAGTTAATAACTTGGTAAAAATGGAGTAAATAACTATTAAAAGGTCTATTAAAATAAAATCCATACAAGAAGGTGCTATCTTTCAATTCTTAGAAAGAAGTTATGTAAAGCAATGTGACATATATATAATAATTTTTGAATAATTTTTCAAATAAAAATATTTTATCTTTCAATTATCAGTATGCTGCTTGAAAAGTAAAAGATGGCACTATGTCTTTTTCCCAATAAATACTGTTCTGCTGATAAATCTCCAAAGAAAAGTGACTATAATGTATAACAGTTAACTTATTATTTCAATTAAGAGTAAAAAAATAATGCCATCCATATTATATACCTGTAGATACTTTGAAATTTTGTTTCCTTAAATCTTAAGAAAATCTTACCTTTCCTAAAGCAAGGTAAAATCAGACAAACTGATTTTGAAAAAAAAGTATGTATGGTGCAATTTATGCTATGGTATTAGAGGAGAATTCTTCTTAACATATTGCACAGAAAATTTAGGGTATGGGTAAAAAAAAGTTTGTTAAATCTAAAGCAGTATTTTTTTACAGTGTGGACATAAATTCTCCAGGTTTTATAATATGTCTACATTAGCTAATTGTTCATAAGCACAATGGAAGTAATTTTCAGTTTCATTGGGTTAAATCCTATCAGTCACAGGAAGGTGCAATACTGGAAATAAAAGCAATAAAATACAAGTAAATGAATACTGATGGGAGAAGATACAGATTATAGTTAGGGCAAATTGAAATTATTTAAGATAATTACTTTTTAAATGCATATGCTAGAAGTATGTTCATACAGTTGCACTCATGTAACAAAAGTTACATGGAAGTTTTTAAGATCACATGAAGTACTAATACTTTACAATGCCTTGGTAAGGCCACACCTGGAATACTGCATCCAGTTTTGGTCACCACGATGTAAAAATGATGTCGAGACTCTAGAATTAGTACAGAGAAGAGCAACAAAGATGATTGGGGGACTGGAGGCTAAAATATATAGGGAATGGTTGCTGGAATTGGGTATGTGTAGTTTAATGAAGAGAAGGGTGAGGGGTGACATGATAGCAGTGTCCCAATATCTCAGGGGCTGCCACGAAGAAGAGGGAGTCAAGCTGTTCTCCAAAGCACCTGAAAGCAGGACAAGAAGCAACGGATGGAAACTAGTCAAGGAGAGAAGCAACCTAGAACTAAGGAGAAACTTCCTGACAGTTAGAACAACTAACCAGTGGAACAACCTGCCTCCAGAAGTGGTGAATGCTCCAACACTGGAAGTTTTTAAGAAGAGACTGGCCAGCCATTTGTCTGAAATGGTATAGGGTTTCCTGCCTGAGCAGGGGGTTGGACTAGATGACCTCCAAGGTCCCTTCCAACTTATTATTATTATTATTAAAGAAGAGACTGGACAGCCATTTGAAATGGTATAGGGCACAGGTCTGCAACCCGTGGCTCCCAGTCTTCTGCTACGTGTAGTCCCAAAAAAAGAGGGGGGACTAAAAAAGTTCAACCAATCAATTCAAATATGCAGGGTAGGTGCATATCTCGCCTTGGCTCCACTCTTCAGTCAAACCCTGTGCTGCGCATGTGTGCATGTACATGCATGCGCACACATTTTTTGTGGCTCCCAGTTTTTCCTTTTGTGTGGGAACCAGTTCCGAACGGCTCTTTCACTGTTTCAGGTTGCTGACCCCTGGTATAGGGTTTCCTATATTATTATTAAGGTGAAAATGCTAAAAATGTTACAATATTGTGCATTATTTTCATAATAATTTCTTCTGAATACAGAAAGCAAGGCTTTGTTATTAAAACTGAGTAGTAATCATAGTATATGTTTACCAGATTCCTTTAAGCAAAATAATTTTAGAATTTACTATTATTAATATGTTTTAAAAATATTTTAAATAAAATAAATGACACATTAACCTGATTTACACAGCATCAGGATAAGTATACAATACAAAAAGACTTTAGCAGTTTTTAATAATTAATGTCTTTCACTAAATAACTTTCAGGTATAGTGTTCTTACGGATAATGAATTAAGACTTCTTGGATCAAACAAGAGTTTTTCTCCTAAGGGAAGCTGCTGGCTTTCAACATGCAATTCTCTCAGTTCCTCTAAAGTTTCCAATCCTTCCACTACAGTGATACAGTTGCCACCCAAATATCTGGAAATAGAACAAAATAGAAAGGTCTTCTATTTTACAATTTCTTTTAAAACTGCTTATTTTCTAGAAAATAAAATAATTATTTTACTGATTAATTTCACTATTTCTGAAGTAAAATCAATAAAGCATAATGTATTGCTCCAGTAATCAAATAAAAATTAATTAATTTCTATGGGAAAAATGTGATTAATACCTTATATGTTCAAGTTTACTAAGCTTGGGTACTTGAATGCAGAGTTTGTGTGAAGCTTGTGCAATAAAGCATTGCATATAAAATATATATTCATTCCAATTTATTAGTCTAAAAGTTAGGATTATTACACACAAATCAATAAAAACAGAAACAATTTTTCACTTACAATTTTTCAAGTCTTATCAATGATTCTAGATTTTCAATTCGTGTAATGCAGTTGTTCTGTAGGTACAGATGTCTTAGGTTTGTTGCAAAGTCCAAGTTATGTATCTGTCTAATATTATTATCATATAAATACAGGACATTAAGATTTTTACACAAAGAAAGATCATCCTACAAGAAAAAATTGAAATATGCTTCTTGGTAAAATTTATTGATGAGCAACAGCTTCAGCAAGATTTCAAAAGTCCTAAAATTATGTTAAACCTGCAATTTTAAGTACAGTGATAAGTACATGAATACGGCTGAATAAGCCTGAGATGCATGATAAAGATTCCACATAACCTAATGATGCATTAAATATATGATCCTTATGTACTTTTGTATACAGTAAATTATTCTAAATACGTATGTTGGTTCATTTGAAAGAAAAAGAAATCTAACTCAATGTGCCAAACTGTTACTCATGCTGAAATTGTTTTATATTTATACAAGATCCCATTTCTAGAAAACATTAACTTAACAACACTAAACATTACTATATTATAAAACTATGTCTGTCCAAAACTATTTTTCTGCAAATAATTAAATAACAACTCATCAATAAAAGACAAATCAAATATATATTATTTAAACTAATTAAGGCAATGGCATGAAATAGAATCAGAAATTTATTTCCAACTAGAAACTTATATTAAAACAAAATATTAAATATCATTTAATACTGGATAAATATAAAAGCTATCTTTTTACATAATGAAAAATTTCTTACAATGACTTCTATATTTTTATTAGATAATTTCAGATGTGTTAGTTTCCTCAGATGTTGGGCCAAAGATTCATCTCGGCGATTCTTTTGATTAAGGCTTCTAGCAATAAGCTCCAACGTTAATCGCACCATAATTTTGTGATAAAGTCAGTTTTCCACTACCTTAAAATAGAAACAGTTGTAAAATATGCTGCCACATCATTACCATGTATTATCTACACCATGTACTATTAAAAAACATGTTTTAACCATAGTAAATTTCCTTTACACTCTCTTAGCCATTTGCTGCATAAATCAAATATGCAGTCTAGTGAACATATTGATTTTCATTACATTTTTATGTACCTGATAGCGGGAATTCTGATTGATATTTTTGCTACCCTACTAATGGGTCTATCAATGGCTATTACTATTTGCTTCTTCTAGATTCTAGAATAAAAGCAGCCGCCCTAAAACAAGTGCTAGGGTGTGGCAGTGGAAGATGGGTATCACTCCCATGTTTTGCTTCTGCTTTTAAATTTCCATGATGCATTGGATTAACTAACCTGCTGCTGGCATCAAGTTCCCTTCGTCCAGTGTGCTCCCACAGGGAGGGCCTTCTCAGGGTGCCACTGGTAAAAGATTGCCGGTGGATAACACCCAGAGGGAGGGCCTTCTCTGTGGGTGCGCCTGCCCTTTGGAACCAGCTGCCCACGGAGCTTAGGACTGCCCCCGACCTTCGTTCATTTCGCCGGGACCTGAAGACCTGGCTCTTTGAGCTTTCCAGCCCAGGCTGAGAGTTTTAATTGGGGTTTTTATATTTTTTTCAGGGATTAAATTTAATCTTTTTAATCGTTTTTAATTTTTGTATCAATGTTTTAAGTACCCTGTAAACCGCCCTGAGTCCTTCGGGAAAGGGCGGTATATAAATTCAATAAAATAAATAAATAAATATGGATTAACTCTTTAATATTTTCCATTAAACTACTGTTATGACTAATTTGTAATTTACTAAATGCTGATAAAGGGGTATTATGAGGGGGGAATAGAACCATTTCAATTTTTCACTGCCCCCCATTGCTTGCTGAGTCATTTTTCCATTATTCCAATAGTGCTTTAAAAAAAAATAGGACAATTTTATGAAATTCTGTTAAGCATTCTAAAGCATTTTAAAGCAGTGCTTTAAAGCAAAGTTTGTACTGCAGAAATCTTACTCCAGTTTAAAACCTGTTATCTCATTACCCCTTTATGAACACGGAGAAGCCTTAGTATACACAGAAAAAAGTACAATTTAATACTTCTGTACGTTCTAAAATATATTTCAGTGCTTGAAACAGTGCAAAGAAAATAAAAGTTCATGACATGAAAGATACTGGGATGGAGAACTGTTTTGATCATATTTGAGGGGGAGAACTACTTTGCTTTAGGAAAAGCTAAGCACAAAATATTTCAAATAAGATAGGAAATTGTGTGGCTTTTAATGTTCTACCAAGGCTGCCTTAAATAAATGATAGCCCTGCTTTCAGCAATATCAGATGCTAATACAGTAGATGATGCCAAGAACTGTTATCTTCTCACTGACAAAATAGCCTGACCAATATTCAGAAAACTCTTTTTAGAAAACTCCTTTAAGGTCGATGCAGGTGATGTGCAAACGACCCATGACTGTCAACGTGAGAACAGGATTTCGTTTTTACTGCCACGTATCCAGACAAATCTGAGAGCACGCAAGCAACATGTGGACATACGAGACTGAAATGAAGGACCCAATTTTAGAACAAAAAGCAAGCGCCGAGGGAGAGCGTCACTCTGCAGCTCTTCTCCCCAACTTCTTCTCCAAAACATCGCTTCAGATGCGAGCTACGACTGGGAGACATGCTTAAGGGTAAAAAAAAAACCAACCCCAAAAACCAGCACACAGGAAACCAGTTCAGCACTTTCGGTACGGTAGTCCTGTACAAGCACCTCCCTTTCGGAAGAGAATGAAGAGATTACAGGCTCGCAAGACAGCCTATCTTCCCCTCACCCCGGGGGTAGGCAACCTCGGCTCTTTTATGACTCATGGACTTCAACTCCCAGAATTCCTGAGCCAGCTTGGCTGGCTCAGGAATTCTGGGAGTTGAAGTCCATGAGTCATAAAAGAGCCGAGGTTGCCTACCCCTGCCTCACCCCAACCCGGGCCCTCCCGTGGCTGTCGCTTCAGAGCAGGCCGACGGTAGAAGCCCGTTTGCTCCGAGAAGTTTGCTCCTGACCACCTCCGCGTCATCCCAACGCGGCCTCCCTTTCCCCCACCTTTTCCAAACACGCGTATTTCTCCGAGCCCGCTGTCGCGTCTGAAACGAACCACCTACATAAGCGCACACCCCCCCCCCCTCCTCGCTCCTCAACCTCAAGGGGGAAACGGGCGGATCCTCGGCGCGGAAAGAAGGGAGAAGCAAAGAAAAACAGAAGCCGGCAGACGGGTTGCTATAGAGATAGAAAGCCTTCCGAAGTACCCACCTATCGAAAGCCGCCTGGGAGCGGCCTGGAAGGCGGGGCACGTGGAGCCCCATTCTTTATGACAAAGGCAGCGTCCGCGGCGGAACGAAGCCCGGCTTTAGAACGGCCTTCTTTTGTCTCTTCCTTTGGTAGGGGCGCTTTGTTCGGTTCGGTTGAAGCTCCGAATTTGCATCGAGACGATTGAAGCTCGCCAAGGAGATTTGAGTTGTTTTTTTTTGCTAATACCTGTTTTTCCCCCCCCTTAACGTCCTGACCTTGCTTCGAAAATAATAATAGAAAAAGAACTGCAAGTCTTAATACATATAATGCATTTGGTAGCTGGCGTTTATATTTTATAACAGGCGTCTTCAAACTTGGCCCTTTTATGACTTGTGGACTTCAACTCCCAGAATTCCTCAGCCAGGCATGCTGGCTGAGGAATTCTGGGAGTTGAAGTCCATAAGTCATAAAAGGGCCAAGTTTGAAGACCCCTGTTTTATAATATATAGCTGACATTAATATTTCAAATACTGTAATTATTCAGACATTAAAAACTGATTTTCGGTTGATTAGGGCTTATTTCGAATATGCCTCAATCCGAGCAATGTCTTGAATTCTCTCTCTCTCCCTCTGTCTCTCTCTCTCTCTCTCTCTCTCTCTCTCTCTCTCACACACACACACACACACACACACACACACACGTGTTAAATTTTAGTCCTCACAAAAGGTTTCACTTTAATCAGCCAAATGTGTGTTACACAAAAAATTAAACTATGTGCTTTTCAATTCAGTTGGGCTTGGAGTAGCCTTGGAGTCAGGATAAGACCATGTCAAGTGTTTACTCTGAGGATCTGTTGGTGGATGAGGAAAAAATGGCTCTTTTAATTCAAAGAAAGATACTTTTTGTAAGAACAAAAGCATATTCTTAAAGAAAGCAGAGCAATGCTTCTGGAATTCTTTCCAAGTTCTTTATTCACAGTGGTCATAGAAGGCACCTGTATCCTCTGGATAAAATGTTAGGTGTTGCTCTTGTATATGGATTCATATAGGTGGATGAAGCACAGTGATGGCGTTTGTTCAAGAATAAGGAAAGAGAGGTGATACTGTAGTATAAAACAGGTTCTTTTCAGGAGCATGCAGGATTGTGGGTGGAGGATCAGGGCCCCTCATGGGAATGAGGGACTCGATCTTCCTTTTGCTAGTTGCTTTTCCTAGAAAGAGATGTTATTCCATCAAGTACACCTGTAGATTTTGTTTATTGTTTAGTCAATTTATATTTTGTTGCCCAAAAATTACATATCAGGTTGCTTAGTTGTTATAGTTATGCTATTGGTTTTTTCATATTTTTATTCTATGTTTAATGCAAGCTGCTTGGAATCATTGGAGTTGAGTACCATATAAATTGAATTTATAAATAGTCATGCATAATCACACTGGCATCCACTCATGTTCCTTGAACTTGCTCTGTTAAATTAGCATCACATGAAGCAGATCTCTTTCAGTGTTTGTAGGCAATTGTAGGCAGAACTCTCTTCATCTACGAGGATAGTAATAAGTGTGATCCTGAATAAGACCAAGTTCACTTATATTTAAATATATCCAAACAACCTGCCACATTCAAACATTGCTCCTCAATTTAGCTCTCCTTAGAAGATCATATAGGAGCTGTGACTAGAGGGGCCTTCGCCCAGGTTCGTCTGGTGCGCCAGTTGCGACCCTATCTGGACCTGGATGCCTTGTGTACAGTCACTCATGCACTTGTGACCTCTCGTCTAGACTACTGCAATGCTCTTTACATGGGGCTGCCCTTGAGAACCACTCAGAAGCTTCAGCTGGTACAGAATGCAGCTGCACGAGTTCTTTTGGGGGTCTCCCGATACTCCCATATTACACCTCTGCTCTGTGAGCTGCACTGGCTTCCAGTTGCCTTCCGGGTGAAATTCAAGGTGCTGGTGATGACATACAAAGCCCTACATGGCATGAGTCCGGATTACCTACGGGAGCACCTACTGCCGGCGTCAACTTCCCTCCGTCCTGTACGTTCCCACAGAGAGGGCCTCCTCAGGGTACCACCGGTCAGAGAATGTCGGCTGGTGACCCCCAGGGGGAGAGCATTCTCGGTGGGTGCACCAATCCTTTGGAACCGCTTACCGGCTGAACTCCGGCGTGATCTAAAAACTTATCTATTCGAACAAGCCGGCCTGGCCTGATGGGTTTGGGTTTTAACATTATTTTAACTAACCTACAACATTGGGCACAATCATTTAACTTTAAATCTTGTATCCTGTATTCTTATTTTTATTGCCCTGTACACCGCCCTGAGTCCTTCAGGAGAAGGGCGGTATATAAATCAAATAAATAAATAAATAAATAAATAAATAAATAAATAAATAAATAATAAATAAATAAATAAAAAGGTTGAATGATCAGGGAACGGCCATTTCTCAATTGTGTGACTCTGGTTCATGTAAAAACTGATATTCTGTTTGCTAAGAATACGGAATGTTCTGCTAAATCAGATATACGGTCCGTGTTCTGGCCAATGGTGGCCAATTAAATGCCTATAGAAACTTGTCAGCAGGACATGAACATAATAGTACTCTTCTCTTTCCCATACATACATGATACATACCCTATTAAGAAATATACCTCAGGAAATAATATAATTTTGTGTATCTAAGCTATTATAATTAAGGAGCTATTGGTCATTTTTTTTCTTTTT
Source organism: Vipera ursinii (assembly GCF_947247035.1). NCBI lineage: Eukaryota > Metazoa > Chordata > Lepidosauria > Squamata > Viperidae > Vipera > Vipera ursinii. The sequence continues at coordinate 178,097,171 of NC_139516.1, forward strand.
TTACAATTTAAATTCAGGAGAATGTATTTAAAATTTGTTGTAAAGATCTTTTATTGTGTGAATTTTCCCTCAGGTGTGCATTTGCTCACATTTATATCATACATACATTTTTGCTATTATACATTGATACATTTCAAGTGAGAATGGGTTTTTAGTTTGAATCCACAGTCTGCACTGTGTCTAAAATTATTGTATAAACTTAAACATATAGTGTTTATCTTTTGGCATTCTTCAATAGTTCTGGATTATTTTAGTTTTACTGCAATGTACCATTTGTGAATAAGGTTAGTGGGGTGGGGGCTAAGTAGGAACATAAAACAGAACATTTTGAAATACTAATACAGGTAGTCCTCGACTTACAATAGTTCATTTAGTGACAGTTCAAAATTATAAAAGCACTGAAAAAAAATGAATTGACCATTTTTCACACTTATGACCGTTGTAGCATCCCCATGGTCACATGATCAAAATTCAAACGCTTGGCAACTGATTCATATTTATGATGGTTGCAGTGTCCCTGGGTCATGCGATACCCTTTTGCGATCTTCTGAAAAGCAAAGACAATGGGGAAACCAGATTCACTTTACCAACCGTGTTACTAATTTAAGAACCACAGTGATTCACTTAACAACTGAGACAAGAAGTCATAAAATGGGGCAAAACTCACTTCACATATTTCTTAACAATTTTGGGCTCAATTGTCATAAATTGAGGACTACCTGTACAGCGTTTCATATTGATTCATATTCATATTCTGTGTTCATAGATTCATATCCTGTTGGCCTGGGCAGAGCAGACAGGTCCTGTTGGATTCTTGAGCAGAGCAGACAGGTTCTGTTGGATCCAATATATTTTAAAGGAATTACTTTAGTCTAGGAAAATGTACTGTAAAACTGTAGTTCTTTTTATGTAATGCTCCAATCAAATTGTACTTAATATTACATTTTCAATTAATACTGATTAGTCATTTAATAAAACAACAGATTTTACCAGTTAATAAGACAAATTAATTTTCTGAACCCTCAATACAGTAATTTTATATTAGGAAATAACTTCCCATTTTCATTAAGCAAAATAGAGCTTAAAGAAAAGACTGGATTTTAATTGCCCTTGTCCCCCAAGAATATTTTTCCCTTTAAACATTTCTTTAGGAAGGGCTGAATTTTCTGTGCTGACAGATTGTCTTGCACCTTAAGTTCTGAAATTACTTTATTAATTTTATAATTTATACATAAATTACTTAATATAAGTTCATGGTGTGCTAAAGCCAAACAATACACTGATAGCTTGATCAGTGTAGGAATGATTACAGCATTATAATCAAAGTGCTATATCTCTTCAAAGGATGGGATTCATCAGATGTGATTCAATGCTATCCTAGAAATTCTAGTCTAGGATAATGCATTAAGCTTACAAGGAGAATCATAATTAAAAGGCATTCACAAATTTAGCACCTATATTTTGTGTTCATAGACTAAGATGCCTTCAATTTGAGTTTGATTTATGTTGTTGAATCTATACAGTTTCCTCAGAATATTATGCATTTTTTCAGGATGATTTTTTTGACTTCTCACTCTAGTCAAGAGCCCTGGAATTCTTAGGCACTTTTTTCTCTTTTCCATATACTAACCAGGACCAGCCCTTCAGTTTCCAAGATAAGCCACAATCAGTTTATGTGCTGTCACCTATATAAATTAGAAAGATCTGACTTTAAGAAATAATTGTGAACCAAGCCAATTCACTGAAAGAGCAGCATTTCCACTGCAGGAGAGATTGTGCAGATGGATAGGCACTGTTCAGGAAAAAATTGGTTTTGGCTCAGCACAAAATTTACCACAAAGAATGAAAATGACTTGTAATATTAAAGAAAAAAAGAAAAAGCAGTTGGCCATTTTAAGAGATCTTTATTGCAGACTGGTACAGATAAATTCTAAACTTCTACAACCTATTTATTTATTTGAAGCAATCAACAAAATGTTATCGTAAACAACAGAGCTACAATAAACTTTGAATTTGTTCTTAAAACTAGGCAAAGAATTGGGAAAGAATGATTTAAAGTACTACAAATCCATTGAAAATCTCCATATTGGCTCAAGTTCCAGTTCTGAAATTAGTCCAAATAGGCATGTCTTCTCTATCCTGAACATAAGTATCAGTTGATGATATTCTTCAGGCAATGTTAATTTGATTAAAAAGCTTGTCCTTAATAACTTGAGACATCAGTCCATGTATTGCTTCTATTGTGGTTTTGCAGCTGAGAGAAAAACAAAAACAAATGGCTAAATGAACTTTGTCATTATATTGCAAGTTAGTCACATGTCCTAGTACAGAGTTTTCATAATTGCATAAATGTTATCATTTAGTTTTGAAAAGGCAAACACAGTATTTTACAATCAAAAGGAATTAAAGAATAACTCAACATTGATGACTTCCGGTGGCTCCGCGGCGACGGAGGGAGCCTTCCCGGGCTGCCCGCGGCTCAGCTGGTGCTTTTTCGCCCGAAACAGCGCCGATCAGCTGTTCGGGCGAATCTGAAGCCCCCTCCTCGGGAGAAGAGGAGGGGGTGAGCCCCCAGGTGGGGGTTGAGTTCTCCGGGGCCGCCTGAGCTTGGAGCTTGGGCGGCTGAAGGATTGAACTCCCCCGTAGCCTGGGCTGCTCCCAGCTGACCAGCGTCTCTGCTAATGGAGCAGAGCCAGGCGTCTGCGACCATCCCTGCTTGAAGGAGAGACTATGAAAGGGAAAGAGCAGGCAGAGCAGTACAAGAGGGAAAGATGAAGAGATGAAGAAGATTTTATTTTACTCTCAAGCTTGATGGACTTTGCTTAAAACTTAAAGTGAAAGTGCGTCACAATTGTAAGTAAAAGATGGCGGCTAAACCTCCCCCTAGAACTTTTCGGAGTGCTGGAAATTCTCCGGTGCAACAACAATCATTGCTGCAGGCGTTGCATTCTCCTGATGTATTGACATCGAAGGATCTTGAAAAACATACCCAGTTAATTTTGGAGTCAATGGGTGTTAAATTTCTACAGATGGAGGAGAAATTGGAGAAATTGGAGCAGAGAATGGAAGAAAGGATGGAACAGAAACTTAGAGAAATGAAGGTAGACATTTTGTCCTCAGTGCAAAAAGTTGCTAAATGTGTGGAGGTGCTGGATGATCAAGTGCAAGACTTGATTCAAAAGAATGCTTTATTAGAAGCAAAAGTATTGGAAATTGAAGATTTAAAAGACAAAATCGACAGTGAACAGAGCTTGGCCCAATTTTACCAGATGCAGTTTGCTGTGAGAATTAGAGGCCTAAAAGAGAATATTAAGGAAGATTTAAAGCAGCTGGTTTCTGAGGCTTTTGAGGGAGTATTGAACCATCCAGCATCTGAATTAAAACAAGGTATGGACAAAGTGTTTCGTGTGAATTCGTGGATTGCTAAACAGAGAAAGTTGCCTAGAGATGTGGTGGTTTATTTTGTAAAAAGGGAAATTAGAGATGAAGTTATACAAGCTGCCTACGATACCAAAGTTGTGATTGCTGGTCAACAAGTTTTGGTTCTAAAAGAAATTCCTCCAAAGATTTTAAAGAGAAGGAAGGATTTTATATTTCTTGTGCAAGAGCTCAAGCAAAGAGATATAAGGTTCAGATGGGAGATCCCAGCTGGGTTGAGCTTCATGTATGATGGCAAAAGGTACTGTTTGAGTAATGTGAAGCAAGCGCATGATTTTTATAATAATGTTTTGAAAGTAACCCCATCAACACTTCTGGAAGCTGCAGAGGGATCTGGAGAAGGAGAACATCAAGAGGATGAAGATGCACAGATAGACGAGAAGGGTACAGGAGGAGTTCAAGCTGTAACTCTTTTGGATGATCTTAGAGAACAGAGGGTGACGCGTGCTGCCTTAAAACGCTCAAAAAAGAAAAAAAAATAGGACCAGTAGAAATCTATGGAACTTCCACAAAATATTTATAGTTAAGTGGTAGTTGTGTTTTTTAAAAGTTTTGGGATGTTATGTATGGTAATAGATTTTTTTTTTTTTTAATTTGGAATTAATGGACAACTTACTACAGAGGAAGAGGAAGAAAGTTTTGTGGGTTAATGTGGGTTAATTTGTGTAAGAACTATTTATTAATGTGCAAATGAGAATATGTTAAGGTAATAGTGAATTGTGGAAGAACATAGATGGGAATGATGCTAGTTCTCTTTTATTTTAGTTTTTTTTATATATTTAGTATTATTAAGGATTGGTTTACTATATACAAGCTAGAGGGTGATGGATTTTAGAGTTTATAATTGTTAGTATATGATTGTTTATGATTGCCTTTTAGATATATACCTTGTATTTTGCTCTGGGAAGTCGGGGGGGGAGGGGGGAGGAGGGGAAGTGGAGGGGGGGAGGTAGGGGAGGGAGGAGGGGGAGGGGGAGGGGGGGAGATAGGGGGGAGGTAGGGAGGGGAGGAGGGAGGGGGAAGGGGGGTTTTTGTAAAGGAAAATTGTATTTTATAAAACTTTTCAATAAAAAAAAAAAAAAGAATAACTCAACATTTTCTTTAAGTAGCCGTACAACGGTACAAATTATGGACTTGAACTACAATATAGAAAACATTGTATGTACTATGCTATTGGGCAGCGTGGTGGCTCAGTGGTTAAGATGTTGGGCTTGTTGGCTGGAAAGCAATCAGCACAAGTTTGAGACCTGAGCACCATGCGATGGGGTGAGCTCCTGTCCTCGCCTCAGCTCCTGCCAATCTAACTGTTTGAAAGCATGCAAATGCGAGTAGATAAATAGGTATTTTGGTGGGAAGGTAACAGCTCTCTGCAACGTCATGCTGGCCACATGACCATGGAAATGATTTCAAACACTGGCTCAATGGCCCTGAAATGGAGAAGAGCAATGTCCCCTATAGTCAGTAACAGCTAGCAGAGTAAAATCTGCAGGGACTCCTTACTATGCTTTACAATAATATAGTATTTAACGTAGATTCATTAACACAGTATTGTTTCAACAAAGTTCTGTAATTAAAATTGAGTATGTGTAAACAACATAATCATATTCTGCAGTCATTCCTCCATTTTCCTTGAAGTTGCTTTGTCAGTTGTCAGTTATAATGGGACAGATTCCTATTATTTGCCAAACACTGTGTACATTGCCTAGGTACACTGCAAAGTCACTGTAGCTATATATCTCAATTATGGTTTACCAGTTACACTGGCAGGTTCACATATAATGCCAAACTAAAACCCAGCAAGCCACATTATGGTTTAGTGAAAAATTACTTAAAATGTCAAATACTTTCTTCTCATTATATTCTCTACACGCATTCCATATTCCAGAGAAGATCTGTAAGGCTCTAATTCAGATACTAAACACATGCTGCATTTAAAAAACTTCAGGTTCAATTACTTCCTTTTCCTGTCAAGACTAAGAAAAACAGATTTGAATTCTAGAAAGCTGCTGCTAGACTATGGATAATACTAAACTAAATAAAGTAAGAATTTCATTCCATACATTAGTCATCCATGTTTTTAAATAGATAATGTAAAACACAGGTGGCTAGTATATGGAATGAAAATCTTACTTTATCTAGCTTGGGTACTGTCCATGGTCTAAGCAGCAATTCTCTTAAAACCATGGGATTGGATGGAATAAATACGTTGGCTACCTTGAATCATGTTAGCTCCCCCTTTGGGTTAACAATCAGCTATCCACTCAAAATCTCATGAAACAGACTGTTGCCAAATGGAAAAAAATGGCTCAATTTCCCCAATATACAAGCATACTTTCATATATTACATACGTACATTAAAATTATATTTCTCTTCACATATATCTGAAACTATTAGTCACTTAATACAGTGGGATGGGCAGCCATTTCATCATTAAGTAAATAAAACTAGCTTCATAACTCATGCTGATATGAAAAAAAAATTAAATAGTCATATCTAGGAGCTCTAAATGCTGACAAAAATAACCACTGAAATTGGCAACTTCTATTTGGCGATATGCACAAGAACATATCTTATATATTAAAGAGTATGAAATATTCATACAATTAAGTATTTTATTCTTAATCCAAAATCTCAAATGAACGTGACCTTACCTGTCCCTTGTTGCTTTGGCTAGTTTGTCCTCCGATTTTCTGTCATGGGATTCTAAACCCAGCATGAAGCTTCCCCGTCCCAATTGAGCTTCTGACTGCTCTAATTTTTCTGACAGGTCAAATACTTGTCCCGTTGTATAATCAGCATTCTGCATTTAAAAAAGATTTAACATGAACACAATTTCCACCTGTGCTGCTATTTTATACAATCCATACTAAAGAAGCTAATGAAGTTTAAATCCATGTAGAGGGTTTTTTCTGACAACAGTGTATCTCTGGCTTTCAGTGTATTTTTCAACTTCAGTGTTGAAAAGCAGTGTCAAAATTTGTCAATTTTAAGATGTATGAACTTCAACTCGCAGAATTCCCCAGCCAGCATTCCTCAAGATTTCTATTTCACCTATTTTATTTAAACATATGACCCGACTTCTTTTTTCTCTCACAACTTTTGAGTTCCCCCTAGTGGGTCTCCTACCCAGAGTATTTTTTGTGAGCTGCAGTGTGTTAATGGAAAAGGATTGGATGGAAATCTCTTAGCAGGCAGATGGTATCTACCATAGATGGACAGAACTAGATTTTTAGTCTTAAATAAAAAAAGGAACGAATGTAGGATGTTAGAAAGGAAGTAAGTTGCTCAATACAAAAATGGTCTCTGGAGCTATCTCTATAATTGGTGCTTCTTAGTGTTACACTGAGGAATATATGATCTGTGTCTGCAACACCCAAAACTTTAGTATATTTTGTAATCCATTTTATGAAATCCCTTTTCTTGACTTTTTATCTTTCTGCCTACAGAAACTATGTGTTAAGTTTGTTAGTAATCTGCTTTTGCATGTTCAGGTGTTCCATAATACTTACAGTAAGCAAACTAGATGAACTAAGAGTGTTCACCCAATATTTATTCCACAAAAGCTCAAGCAGCTTGCGATCCAAAGAGGATTTGAAATAGGATACTTCTAAGGCATAATACCTGTTTCATTAAAAAAAATGTTTATATAGAGACATACAGAACATTTTTCAAAGTAAGCTCATGAATGGTTGGAAATAAATGCTTTTATATACACAAATATCGAGTACATTAGTATGATCAAGAAAAGGTGTTATTAATAAAATTTTATGAGTGTCTATAAAGTTAGGTAAAACTGAGGAAAGAAAGTGGACAAAAAACTGTGGAATGATATTGAAGTGGCATCATATCCAGATTAATAGTGTATGTGTGTGCGCACAGTTGCTCAATTATAATTACAGAAAAATGTGGAGGGTGGGATGGGGACAAGCTAGTATGCTTGACACAGGAATCATGAGCAAAATCGTCATTGAGTAAGATATTGAATGCTTTTTCATCAAAACTGTTTGGGTCAAATTTTCTACCACACCTTAGCAAATCAGATTTGCGTAGACAAAAGAGCTTCATTGAAAGCCATATCAATTATGCATATCTGCTTTCTTTCTGTTCCAAAGCAAAGACATAATGTTCGCACCTACAACACAATATATTTGTAGGATTTGGAGAATTTCAAGTAACTGTATTTTTCTTTCCAAACTGGAAAACATTGTAAAGTCTCTATATTAAAAGATAATATCTTACTGTTTACAGTGCACTCCAAAATCTTCTATTTTATTAAGTGGGATAGTCTGATATTCAGAAGGGCCCTCATCAGGAGGTTTATAGCCCTGAAAGATAAAGCATACTAACAAGGAATCTTGTTAACTTCCTATCAATTCAATGTATTCATTTTTTGTTCAATTTCTATTTCATTTAGAGGTTTATAAATTTTCAGAAAGCAACCTGAATGATATAATTAAAACACCCTGATGCACACATAGACATTTCCACTCTACTTTTTCTGACAAGAATGTAAGGGACACACTACATTATCTTTTGAACAAAAGTTCTGCCATAATCCACAGTTCTTGCAATTATCCTCAACAAAGAAATGCTTCCATAAGTAATTTGTGACTTCTGCATTAGCCCTTGTTAGTAATTCATTGACAGTGCTTTCCCTCAAAAGTGCAAAAACCATATGCATCTGAAAAGGCTAAAGAGCCCTATTTTTACACAGGAAGTCCTAAATTCATAAGGTAATTTTTATCAGCTTGTTCAATCTGTCTTTTCTTTAAGGAGGACATCTTTGTTTCTTCTGTATAAATTTTAAAAGACTTTTGATACAGACATGAATTTTCTAAATCAGACTAGATAACCGCAGTAGAAAAAGCGAACAATGAATGGTCACTTTCAGCTATGATTGTACTCACTATTCACATACCACTGACATGTATTGGGATCACAAACAGATTATCCTGTGAAAATATTATTGAGCTCCACAATATTCTATGTAATTATCTCCTCCTGCAATATGCTGGAAGTCTGAGAATATAAATAACCATGACTACATCCAAGCAAAACTGTTTTTTGTACTGAGATTTAAAACGAGTGAATTATCAGTTTGTTTCACTGGTAGATTGCTTTCCATCAGCAAAATGATCCCACTGTATCCAACTGTATGAGTTTAACAACTGACTCAAGCTATGTAGTTTGTCATTTGTTTAGTTAATTCCAATTTTATGTTATATAACTTTGATGATAGTGTTGTTACCTTAGGATATGTCCTAAAAGCTCCAAGATTTACTTTTCCTGCAGATATTGTCCTTGTTGGATCAATCTGTAAAAAGTATTCAGAATTAACATATACAGTACCTTCCTAAAAAGCAGCTAAATATTATTCTTATATATACTTTATGATTTTATTGTGCAATCACACATGAGTTATTTTAGGGACCTCCCATCTCTGCTAAACCCTTGTTTATACTTGCTATTCTCCTGCTAGACTGGCATGTGAGTACTTGTATGGCATGTATATATGGAATCTAATGCCTGGTTTAAACTACATACAGATAGACATATTCTTCCAGCATTAGTAATTTTAACAAACACTGTGCTAAGCTGCTAGTTGAAGTTTCTAGTTCTTATACTAATTTAACTTGAAAGGCTGCACTTAATTTTTAGAAAAACATTAAGACGAGCACATAAAAATCCAGCAAGCCATAACCCCCCCAAACCTCTTCACAAAATATTGCAGAAATTAGCTCTCAAACATTTTTTAGTGTTTAGTTCATAAGTTCTAATTATTATACTCACAACCACAGCTACAAAAGGTTCTTGAAATTGTTGATTAAGCATCTGTGTACTGACATCAATTCCTGAAAGCCAACAACCATAGCCAGGATGGCTGTGATACCAGCCAATTGCATTTTCTAGACGACCAACCTAACCAAAAGCAAAAGAAGGGAGAGGAAAGAAAGCACATTGTTTAAAAGACATTTAATTAATATAACCAGATTTTTGGATTGTTGCCAAATTGCAGATTTTATTCTACACAGAATATTCAGAATCACAATATAATATACTGTAAATATACAGGTAGTCCTCAACCATTCGGTAATAACTATTTGAAGTTATGACAATACTTAAAAAAGTGACTTATGACCAATCGTCATATGACTATCATAGTGTCTTTGTGAAGTGATCAAAATTCTGGTGCTTGGCAACTGGCATTTATTTACAATTGTTGCAGCATCCTGGTTTCACATGATCATCATTTGCAACCTTTCCAGGTTTCTGACAAGCAAAGTCAATGGGGGAAGGTGGGTTCACTTAACTATAGCATTATTTGTTTATCGACCACCTGGGGTAATTTGCTTAATGACCACAGCAAAAAATGATCATTATAAAATCAAGCTCATTTCACTTAAGATCAAGGGCAAGGCATACTTAATTTAAAGATTATCATCTAAGTGTCTCCAGATTCACAACTGAGTTCAAATAACTTTAGTTAATGTTAAATTACTAAAATAGCTTATCTTCTTGTTTTACCTGCTTTGCGTTTTCAATATATGCAGCCATGTATTCATATGCAGCAGCCTGAGCATTAACTCTGGTTTCAGTGCCTTCTACTGGTAAAGCAAAACTGTCCATTATGATCATTGTTTCGCCATCTACTTTTCCAAGCATTAGGCCCATCACTTCTAAGTTGCCTCCTGATCTAGCATGCATGACCATCTTCAGAAGAGCCAAGGCAGAGATTTTGCAGTACTTGAAATAATGGTGGCTGCAAGGAAAAGACCAAATATCTTAAAAATGCAATTGAATTATTATAGAAAGGAAAATAGGAACAAATACACATACATTATTTAAGCATAATGGCTCTACAATAGAATAGAATAGAGCCAGAAGGGACCTTGGAGGTCTTCTAGTTCAGCCCTCTGCTCAAGCAGGAGAATCTATACCATCTAAGACAAGTGACTGTCTACTTAAAAATCTTCAATGATGGAGCGCCCACGATTTCTGGAGGCAAGCTGTTCCACTGGTTAATTGTCCTGTCAGGAAGTTTCTCCTTAATTTCAGGCTGCTTCTCTCTTTGATCAGTTTCCAACCATTGTTTCTTGTCCTTCCCTCTGGTGCTTTGGTGAATAACGTGACACCCTCTTCTTTGTGGCAGCCCCTCAAATACTGGAATACTGCTATCATGTCTCCCCTAGTTCATCTTTTCTTTAGACTAGCCAAACTCAAGTCCTGCAGCTGTTCTTCATTTGTTTTAGTCTCCAGGCCTTTGATCATCTTAGTTGCTCTTCTCTGAATTTTTTCCATTAGACATTTCTATTAGACATAAAATCACCAGGCTATTTTAGATCACAAGAAAAAAATAAAAATCTACCATTAATCTTTAAGAGAACAAAAATATACTAAAATTTTTGAAATCTCTAGAATATTTTGATAAATGAGATGTTACAAAAAGTGTAACTGGAGATAGACACTCAGAAAAGAAAAACTTGACAATTCTGAAATCATAAACATGATAAATATCCAACACCATAAGATGGGACTTAAGATGAGAATCTATCTACCAAAAAAACAGGGAATCCGTTACTGTATATTTGTTTGTTCCAAAAGCTGTTGTAGCCTGAAATTTGGCATACAACAGAATGACATCTACTAAAACTTTGTCTAGTATACATACAAGCCTTTCTCTTTCACGCCATTGTAAGATTGTTGCTACACAAAATTCATGTTTTCAACATTACGTAAACTTCTCTTTGTATTATTTTGGGTGATGATCCCAAGCATTTATTTGTATATTTATGTAGTTCCTAAAAAAGGCATTGACAGACTATGGATTATTTAATGCACCATCTGCTCAGATATATGGCGTGCAGCAGGGTTTTCCCTAGAACAATTCTCTATTGAATGAGTTTGGATCCAGCACTGATGTGATTTTTTTCATGAAATAAATAACTTTTCATTATCCGTTTTTACTGTTTCTAATTTAATAATTTCCTATATTGTACATATTTTTAATCTGTATCTTTTTGTAAGCATACTGACAATGATACAGGCTGCAGGTTATTTTAACTAAATAAAATACAACTATACTGCAAAACCATAAAATAACATTGTCTGATAATTCAGTAAACAATTTAGGTAATATTGTGCATGGTTTATTTGGTTTGGGAAATTTAGCTCAAAGCATTGCTTAATTTGAAAACTATTCTGATATCTAACTTATAGAATTACCTCTAAAAAACTGTGAATTCCTTCCTTTTTGTCAACACAGGCCACATCCTAAAGTGTTCTGTATCTTAATATTCTGTGCTTTCATATTATACATGGATACATATAAAAATGTTTGTGTATATAACCTTCAAATCTTAAATAAAGGCCTTTTGGAATTGCTGAAGTAAAATGTTCTGTTCCTGTTCTCAACACATCAAAAACTTTATGGGTATGAAATATGCAATCTTATTACCAATCTCTGTCTTGCTTTTGTTCTGGCTTTCTGATCTCCAAACATGCTTGCTGGTAGCATTGTATAAATATGCAGGCTGGGCAAAGTGAGTCACTTTTAAGAAAGATGTGGCCTGGCAGGAACCTCACAACCCACTGAGCACAACGCTATGGGTCTCCCAAGAAAAGTGGGGCCTGGTTAGATGTGAGGCTTGGGCAAGAAATATTGGCCAGAAGGCTCAAGCTGCTTTAGGGAGAAAAGGAAGAGGCAGACAAAAAGTTAAGGGTCTTGCTGCCCCTCTGCAAGGATCTCTATGCTGAGCAAGGAGAGGAAAAAATCTCTTTGCTAGGCAAAGAAATGAAGAATCCTCAAAGCACTGAAAGAGAAAGAAAAGCAAATGAGAAGAACTCTGAAGACCTCTCTACTCAGGAAAGGGAGAAAGACAAAAGTGTGATTTGGGCATTCTTAATAGATTGGGATCCCCAACCCCCAGTCTGTGGACCGGCACTGGGCCGTGGCATGCCAGCAATTGGGCCGTGCAATCAAGCAAAGCCCCATCTGCGGGATGCAGGCAGCACACAAAACCATGCCCTCTCTGGCCCGCTGAAAAATCTTTCTATATAGAACCGGTCCCTGGTTGGGGTGGGGGTCTCTGTTCTAGATTATAGCATGCTGGATAATTTGAAGACAGTATTATGTAACAACTCAATCATTATGACCAATATTGGTGTTCCAATGAAATGACAGTCAACTGTCAAAGTGAAACATGTTTCACAGTAACATATTTTTGTTTAATTTGTATCTGTCATATTGCAATATTCATTTTCCTTATTTTTGAGTTAGTAGAGGCATTTTATATGAATGTATGAAATGGCTTCAGTGCTATGCCCTTGGGCTAATTCAGCATTCATGGCTTTTTGAGAAAGAATCACACTAATGAAAAACAGAAGGCTGTGGAATATTGTAATTTCAAAAGAGCTTCTCTCTGTGGATCATCTGATCTTCTGTAGACAGAATAATCAGCAAAGTGCATTACATTTTCTACACTCTGAAACTGTGTTATATTGCTGTTGGCTTAAGGAAGAAAACAATAGTTTATAAACAGAACAGTTAAGGATAACTTAGGTCTGTCTCGTACATGGGCAAGAGATGAGATAAAGGCAATGTTGTGGAATCCTGGCAGAAAAAAGTTTTCCAGGACATGTTTGCATCATGGTTACAGGCAAGAAGAGAAAGACCTAAATATATATTGTAAAACTCAGTAGATATGTCGTTACCAGTATTTGCTTGAAGAGAACTACAATCCTCTAATAAGTATGCCTCTCTTCACCTAATTTAATTCCATCTTCACTTTCCTTAGTTTCATCTCTGATTTCATTTTCTCCTTTTTGTTAACATCCACATGAGTGCCAAACCCTAATATTTCTACCTCCCTAGGATCTGCAAAATCCAAACTTGCATCTCTTGTTTTTAAATTTAAATCCTTCATCCCTATATCCAATTAAAGAATGCAATCTCTTCTTGGACCCGTTTTTCTATCTCCCCACCTTCTCCAGATCCGCCTTGCATCAGGCTACCTCTGGGGCAAGTGCACCATCACTGCTGCACCGGCCCCTTTTCCTGGCCATGGGATCGGGCAGCGACCTCGGCAGCCGGCAGAACTCTCTGAGCCAAGGCAGTGAACGAGGAACGCAGAGGGAGCGGCGGTTTTCCGTGTCGCCCAGACACCAACTTACTCCTTGGTCCATGGCTTGGCCGCCAGGATCTCCTGCTGCTGCTTGCGGTCGTACTTGTAAATCTCATCGATGCTCTGTGCCTCCTGCATGTTGTTAGCCAGCTCCCACGTCTTCTGGGCCATCCCGCTGCCCGAAGGGCCGGCAGTCGCCATTTCACCGGCTTGTCAGGCCGAGCCAAAGAAGGCTCTGCTTCCCGGTGAACCGCCTCGGGCAGCAGGAACCTCTCGGTCCGCTGTAGGACAGCGCAAACCGGAAGTGAGGGGAGAACAGTCGTTCCTGGCGAATGGTTCCTCCCACTCTGCGAAGCCAGCAGCTTGCCCCCTAATGGTAAGCGATGGAATTAGTCTTCCAAGAGCCGGGCTAGCCTCGACTTTGATTTACTCCGCGCGCCAGGTGTGTCTCCGGGAAAAGCCCCAGGGCCAGGCCATCCAAGACAGTGTTTCTCAGTTTCAACAATTTTAATATGTATGGACTTCAATTCCCAGAATTCCCCAACCAGCATGCCACTTCCGACGAATATTGGCACTTGAAGTCTAAACTGCTGAGTTCGAGAAACACAGATCTAAGAGATCTCTGGTTCTGTTAGCAGCCTTTCTCCATTGTATTTAAATATGGAACTGGTTGATGACCGCATGCCTGCGAAGAAAGGACACAACAGAACAGACTTTGAAAGTTTAAATCATTGAAAAGCTGGGGCAAATGTCATTTGGTAATTGTTATGCATTTTAGATATATTGATAGCTAAATGAGACAACACTCTCCCTAATTGCCCTCCAGATGTGTTGGAACTTGGAGGAAATCTTGGCCATGAGAATTTTGATGGGAATTTGTTCATTAATTTGTTCATTAACATCTGTGGAGTGAAATTTAACTATAGCATTAACAGAATGTATTTCCAGTTACTTTCCTCTAAAATATTTCTGATCCTTATCTTAGATATTTATTTAGCTTTGGTTTTTGAAATAACACTGAGTGATCAAAAGAACTTAGCATTTTTGATACAAAAAGCTAGCAATTTCCTCTTGATAAAATAAATGTCATGTTTTGTCTGTACTGTCCCTGCAACTAGTTTAAGGAAAAAAAAACCTGGACGCTCTCACACATGGCTTTCAGCTGCCTACCAAGTAACATGTTTGCTTTTTTATTGAAAACTTTTACAATACATTTTATCTTTAACAATCCCTCCCCCCCTTCCCCCACCCAACCCTTCCTAACCCTCCCTAACCCTCCCCCCCTTCCCCCCTCCCCCCTCCCCGACTTCCCAGAGCTAAATACAAGGTATAAAAGTAGAAACAATAATAAACAACTATATGTTAACACGTTTGCTTTTATTTGTTAAGGAAATCAACATATTTCTCTATGCCAGCTGGTTATAACTTGAGAAGTTCTCAGCACCTGATCAGAATCTATACTGCATGTTTGCAGCCCATTCTCACATCGTACTTTAGCGCTGCAGCACTTTGAAGTGTCAGACCGTAGGCTAAACATTGGTCGCTCTTCTTCTCAATCTCCTTAGCTACTGAAGTGTCCAGAAAAACAGTGGGGGGTTTTTTCCCGTCCACTTCGATCTCTAGCCTAATCTGAGCCAATTTATTATAGTGGTCTCTTTCAGCCCTAGAAAGCAGGCAATGGCAAACCATTTCTGAAATGATCGCCAAGAAAACTGCAGGGACTATTCCAGGCAGTCGCCAGTAGTCAAGACTGACTCGATGGTCCAAAAAAAAAAAAAAGAAGTGTTGGGACATCTGCTATGCCTGTTGGCAAGGGGGTTTCTGAGCTTGCACAGAGCGCTAGACAGCTGCAAACAGATGAAAGGCTGCCCCAAAGACGTCTCATTTCCACAACGCAGCACAGGACCGAACAGGTCCTCCGCCGCCTCTCACAAATCCGGATGTGGCTTTTGATTCCAGGCGGTTAGAGGGCGCCGTCGGTACGCAGCCTAATTCCCTCTGCTTTTTAGGTTCCTCCCTGAGAAGGCGGAGCGCTCTGAGAAGCTTCGGTTGAGGCTGAGAAAAATCGGCGGGAGCCGCTGGTGGAGCACCCGCCGGCGCCTGGGCCTTTTCGGAGCGAGCGGGAGACGAGGTGAGCTTCGGGCCAAGGACAATTCCGAAGACTGGTCGTTGCAGCCCGAAAGGACTCTCATGCCGACCCGGGACTGTCCGGTAGAAGCGCGCGCCGAGAAACCGCGTTTCTTCTTACCGCCCCCTCAGCCCCCCCCTCCCCCCGCTGGGGAAGGGTTAAAAATGGACCTGAAGGGGCAAGCAAGGGGAGGGGGGGCCCTTGCATATCTCGTAGGGCTTTGGAGAAGGCTGGCAGAAGTGCCCCTTCGGGTCGGGGTGGGCGAGGTTGGGCGTAGACTTGTCCTTTTTCAATCCAGATGTTCGCCTCAGAAAGTCGGGGGCTTGTGGGAGACACCGCGCGGTCGGCTTTCGCCGAAGCTCTTCGGAGGCCGCAGGTTTTGTTTGTACTTCGGTTGCTTAACAACGCCGTCCGGCTTCTTCTTAAAGCGACAGTCTCCTGGAAACTTCAAGCTGCTTGCTTGCGCTTCTGTCTCGATTCCGAGGGGTTCGCTTTGTTCTGTCTCGTTTTCTCTGGATTTAGAAGATGTTTCGGATATCTGTAGCTTCTGGTTATTTGCCTATTGTAGTTCTTTGCTGCTGGAATCCTTATCCTAGGGCAGGGGTAGGCAACCTCGGCTCTTTTATGACTCATGGACTTCAACTCCCAGAATTCCTGAGCCAGCTATGCTGGCTCAGGAATTCTGGGAGTTGAAGTCCATGAGTCATAAAAGAGCCGAGGTTGCCTACCCCTGTCCTAGGGATTTACATCGTGAAACTAAAACATTGAACGATAAGATGCCATCAGAATGAAATCAGTCGAGTGAAAAATACAAGTAACGCAAATAGGGAAAATGCAAACATAGCGGTGATTCATTCTCCAAATGTTCTCTTTTGCGGACATTCATTCCTCATTTCCCGAAGGCTAACTAACAGTGAATTTGTTAATGCACCCGTGAAAGGGAAGCAATCCCATAAATATGGCAGCCGCAGTTGGAAATATTGCTTGCAGGCCTCTGCCCCTTTCATTTCATGGTCTTGTGGGTTCATCAAAACATTTGAAGGAATATTTGTACTTTTGTACTAAAGAAGTTGGATAGGCCCCTTTTATGTGATGTTTGAGCCATGGGTTTAAAGAAGAAGAAAACACAGGAAGATGGTTTATGAAGTGAGGGAACTTCTTGATGAAGCAAACTCTGTTCATTATCTTTGAAAAATCCTGGAAAATGAATGAAATATGAGAGTACAGTATTAAGAAAAAGGGGTATTACCCTTTGAAAGCTATATACCATTCAGCTTTCCATCGCTCGAAAGACTTTAGAAGAGATCAAGTAGTTAATCTACTAACTTACTGAAAACTGTGGAATAGTGATTAGAAATCCTTATGAGTTTATTAAGAATGCATCATAATTAACTAATTTTGCTTCATATTTTGAGGAGGTGTCTTCTGTAAGTGTAGGAGTTTTCTCTCTTTGTGCAACCCCATCATGAATAAAAATAAAAAAGAAAACTATTGTGATTGGAAGATAGTTCAGACAGAAGTTAGACCTTTAAGCCTAGCCATCTCTTAAAATTAGTTTTGGGCTTTACTCCATTTGAACTTACTTTATATGAACAGACCCACAGTAGGTTTGTCCAGACAAAGCAGGAACAGGTTTTAAAGCACTTCCACTTTCTTTGCACAAACTTGATCAGCATTTTTTAAAAATTGCAATTTTTCTAAATTACTTGTGACCTCTGGAGAATTGCAACCCATAATTTGAGGACCTCAGCCTTAGTAGATTGTGGATATTGTCTGCATAATTTGATATTAGTAAATCATTTGAGGACAAATTTGTACAATTCTGATCTAAGTACTTAATCATGGGTTGGAGGGCCAGTTTGATAGGTGGATTTAATGCTGTCTTGAAAGCCATGTTTAGGGAGTGCTCATTGAAATTTCTTTCTTCAACTAGAATGAGATATCAGGTGCTGTGCTAGTACCATGCTGTTGTTACTTTTCAACACTTTTATGCAATATTTTAAGATTTACTACAATAGGCACAAAAGAGAATGAGCAGAGGACTGCTTCTTATGAAAAGACACTGAGAGAAGCATTTACGTTTGGCTTTAATAAAATATGACAAAAGGGAGCTGTGATCTCTATCATCCAAATGCAGGAGAATTAATAATTATTTTAAGTTACAGAAAATCAGATTCCAAAAAATGTTTTCACTCAATTGTAATGATCTGTTTAACAACCATGGCAAAAAAAGGTTATAGAATTGGGCAGGAGTCACTTAACAACCGCCTTGTTTTGCAACATAAATTCTGGTCCCATTTGTGGTCACAAGTCGAGGACTATCTGTAGTAAAGTGATGGCTGAGATATATATTCTGTGCTATCTTTCCAATTTGCAAGCCATCAATTTGACTGAACTTTGACAATTTAATTCATACTATGTAATTCATGGGAATAGGTAACTCTTTTGACATTAGGGTTTGTAGAGTTACAGAAATGGAGTTCTGTAAGCATTTTTCGCATTTCATTGTTGGAATAATTTATAGAATCTGTGTTGGTTTTAAGAAGTATCTCCCCAATTCTTCCTACAATTGTGACATTAAACAGGGAGCAGGATAGCTGGAAGAGAACTGCTGAGGAGGTAGACGGGACATTTAGCCTGCAGTTTTTGAGTTTGTGGAGGCAGACAATGGAATTAGACTGGGCTACAACAGAATCCTTTGCTGCCGGAGATTATCCTTATTTTGTTTTATTCTGTGCAGTTCTGTATCATGAGGCATTTACTTGTCCCAGAGGTCGCCCTACTTTACTTGTTTTCAATAAATCAGTCTTTGATATGATTAAATCTGTACAACCAGAGCCTATAATTGTTTATAACAAGTAATTTACATATGAAATGAGGGATGTGATTTTTATTTAATGATAAGGAAGGAATGTGTATCCTTTTCAAGGCAGCCATTTATCATTTGTCTAACTTGACTTTAATTCTTTTTGTTCATTCTTTCACTTATATTCCATTGTTTTACATGTAGGTATTTAAGATCATTCTAAAGCCTAAAAACCAATATAGTTTTCAGAATAAAATTTCCTATGGATCTTCTTTTTAAGATAAAGTTACATAATGATCTTGATTCTTATTTAGTAGAACAAGTTATTTTATGCCCAATCCGTTTTTTTTTCTTCCTGATTACTTTGGGATTCAAAAAAACCAAACAGTCTGAATTATATTAACTAAGCAAATTTGGGCAGCTAGTAAAATAGTTTTTCCTTTGTTTATCCCTTAGGTACCATCTTCAGTTAGATTATTATTTCCAGAAGTAAACAATGATGGCTGAAAACCTAGACAAGTTGCTTGAACATAAAGCGAGGTTGTTACAGGACAAGGCAAAACTTGAAAATGATCCCCCATATATGGAGATGCAGGTAAGATTTTATTTTAAAACAAATACATTAACACAGCACTCTTCCTTTAATTTTGCTTCTGTAGTTCAGGTTAAAGATCTTACAGATCTTTCTGTCCAATTATCCAAACACATTGTGATTTGCTGTTTAATCCATATTAGACTATACTTACAAACTTCACACAGGGGAGGAACAATACAATATACATATTCCTCTATTGTATACAGTTAGCTGACTCCCTCTTCTTATGATTCAAAATTATGCAGTTCAAAAGCTTATGTTGTTAATGTATTTTGGAGAAAAAAACCTGATATATCAAGGAAACAGGACTATCTTGCTCTATTAGATCAATCTTCTGTTGAAAAATATGAGAATGACTAAAGTTGTTTTCCCACTACTCCATTAACCCTAGCTATCAAACCAAAAATTGGAAGGAGGGGTTGAAGAATCACCAGAAAGCTAGTTCTATGTGTTTTTTATGCTTTTTCTTATTCAGAGTAGCACAAATTGGTACCTTTTGCATACATTTGTTGGTTGTGTCTTACCATTTTTTCTTTTTCAGAATAAAAGTGCAGAGAAACTTTCAAAGGGTAGTGAATTATTAATCTCCATGGCTAAAGAAAACATCCCACCGAATAGTCAACATATTGCTTTGCATGGTATTTTTTTTTCTAATGGTTATTGTGTTGTAGTCTGTGGGAAATGCTTACATTGATCTAAAAGTTGAATTTATCGTTATTATAGGTTCAAAATA
Source organism: Vipera ursinii (assembly GCF_947247035.1). Lineage (NCBI taxonomy): Eukaryota > Metazoa > Chordata > Lepidosauria > Squamata > Viperidae > Vipera > Vipera ursinii. The sequence goes on from NC_139516.1 coordinate 178,116,993, forward strand.
TTTTAAGCTACGGTAAGTTTTTAAATATGATGTGGTGATAAGCCAGGATGGCCTGGTTCATACTTCATGTTTAATGGATATCTTTGCAGCGTAATGCTTTTTTGAGGAAAGGTGTGATGTCACTTGATTTAAAAAAGGCCCTTATGCACCCTGTCGCCTCCATCCCTAGATCTAACTATATTGAGCTCTTACCCTGCCTCCAACCATCTTTTTAGAGAAGGTATGGTATCAGCTATAGAATATTCTAGAATATGCTATTATTTAAGTTACTTTCAGTCAGGATTCAGACTTAGGCATGGTGGGTGATAGTCACTGGAACCTGGATGAATGAATTCCCCATTTCTGGTACTCTTAGACTCTTGGTTGGGTTCAGAACTGTGGACCATGATATCTTTTTAGACCATCTGTAAGAGCTGAGGACTGAGGGCATTATTCTTTGATGGTTCCAATCTTATCAAGCAGTTAATTCCAGTTTCTAGTCATTGCAGAAAGAGCAGTTGCTTCAATATGAGACTGCAGGACTTGTTTATCTCTCCCATGTTTATTAATGCCTGTATGCAACTGCTGGTCATTTATTCTTTGGAGTAAAATATCCTTAGTATACTGATGATGTATACTGATGATGTTTAACTTTATATTGCCACTTCAGATAAGGTCAGAGGTTTAACGGATTGAATGTTCAGATTAGGCTGTAGCAAGATGAAAGTGTTGGTAGTTTGTAAACATCTTGACAGAAATATTGGTCTCAGTGGTAGTTTTAAGTTCCCAAAAGAGTAGGTCTGTGTCTTGACTTATGGCTCCAGCTGGAAGAGCAATTGAAACTATAGCAAGGGAGGCTTAGCGATGTTAACTCAGACTTGATCATCATGGAACAAAACTGCACATGGAGTTGCTTTGAAAATGAGTCTAAAACTGCATTTGATTCTGAATGTATTAACTAGACTGCTATTAGGGGAAACCTGCTATTACAGGGTTAGGGCTATTTGGGGGTCACTGCACTGGACTTCTGTTTGCAATTTAGCATGCTTACTATTACCTAGAAAGCCCTATAACAGACATGTCAAACACAAGGCCCAGGGGCCAGATCCGGCCCGCGAAGTAGTTTCATGTGGCCCGCGAAGCCATCCTGGAAACAGTGAGGGAATGGCCCCCACTGCCTTGGCCCTGGCCCAGAGACCCTCCTCCTGCCAGAGACCCCCAGATCTGTCCCACTCCTGCCCAGGCCCCCATAGGCACCCTTGATGCAAACAATGTAGAGCTGGCCATGCCCACCCAGTAGGCCATACGCACTCTAGCCACGCCCACCCAGTAGGCCATGCCCACCCAGGCCATACCCACTCGGCCCCTTGAGGGCAACCGCAATGCTGATGTGGCCCTCAATGAAATTGAGTTTGACACCCCTGCCCTATAAAGTATTACTAGGTTTTATCAGGAAGATGTTAAAATGACTTACTAACATGTTCCTGCCTAACTTATATGGACAAGTCCCCTGCTGAGAGCAGATAAGATAGGCGTAAGCCAGAAAGCAATGTCTCTCTGTACAGTCTCCCATTGTGGATCATGTTCCTGCCAGTGGTATTCTTTGTCTATTCTCTTTTTATGTCTATGGAGATTCTTAGTCATCCAGGTCATAGTTATCCCAATGGTGCTTTTTCACGAGGCAACTGGACTTTCTTGTTTTTCTTTGAAGACGTTTTGCTTCTCATCCAAGAAGCTTCTTCAGCTTCTACAATTACTACAAGTGAGAGGAATATGCCACTAAGTACAGTTTTATTGATATAATTTATGTAACATAATATAATTGGAGAAGAAAAAAACAGTGACAGAAAATTAGATGGAAGTGGCTGGAAATCCAGACACTGGATTTCTTAATAAAACATTGGTTGGGAAAAGAGCCTGTTAATTTTTTTAGCTAATGCCACTTTTTTAGTCTGCCATTTCTCTTTATCCAACCCTATGTCTTTGCCAGAAAATGTGTAAATTCTTACATTTTTGTGTATTGAAACAAAGTTCCTATGGAATATCCTTACCTTCATACAGTATTTATGATAAAACTTTTGTCTTAATAAATAGGAATTTGGTGTTTAATTAAGATCAGAATAGTTTTCTAGTTTACTTCTTCTTTTCCGTAAAAAACTTTGATAATTCAAAGGATCGGGAAGAATACATTTATGAACTGTTCTCTTTTCTATACCAAAAGATCACAAATACTTTTGTAACTTACCATTGCTGAACGAACATATGTATGCTTAGAAGTATTTGGTGTTGTGAGTAGTCTGGCAGTGGTAAAAGTGACATCACTAGAAGTGACCTAAAATAACAATTAAATGTAGCTTACCCTCAGAGGCCTCTTGGGAAAACATCATGACAGCACCAAAATAGTATGTGTTCCATATTTGGATTTTAATTTGTAAATGTTTTGATCTTAGAAAGTAAAAATCACCTTGTTCAAATAAGCCAGCTGTAGTCTTAACATACTAGCAGTTACGAGCTTGATGAATTTGGAAATTTCATAAATAAGGATAATTTAGTGAACATTTTCCCTGGTTGCTTTACTATTTGAAAAAATACATATCAATGAAAGTTCCCATTTTGGGTAGTAGTAGCTACTGCTATACCTCCTCTTATTAATCTATTTAGTATATAAAATTTAGCATATACTATTTACCAAAACAGGACTGTAGCTTTCAGGTTAAATTAACTAATACATGTAATATTGCTCATTAAGGCATTCTCCGTAGTTGCAAAATATTGATAATAGTACAAAACAGACTATTAGTACTTGGGAAGACATTTGTATGTACAGTATTACCAAGTAATTGATCGTGGAATTTATGAAATCCAACTGCCATTGAAAAGAGATCAAGCATTATGGCTAGGTATATTTAGCTATCTGCTTTCCAGTAAGGATCTCTTACAGTCATCCTTGCTGAAAATATTTCCATGATGTCATAGAGGGCCAGTGCTCATAAACTGCTGTTATATGTTTATTATGGTATATAATGCATTATGAGGTTCAGCAAGCTCCCAAATAAATAGTCTCAGTTGTATATTTTTTTCATAAGTTAGAGCTCAGTTTGACAAACATGCCTAAAGTTTAAATGTTGTGCAACCTTGGAGATACTCTGTATTTTCCTGTTGTATTAATCTGTTAATCATCTTATTCCTCTGCTACTTTTTTATACCAGAAAAGTTCCTTTGCTTCTTAAAAAAATCATTGATATTATGAAGTCTAATCAAACTCATACTGATGTGCAAGACAGATCCACTAAGTTTAGTGGAGTTAAAGCAGTATTTAATTACGTAAACATTCTTAATGACCCTGACCTGATGTAGCCTCCCTATCACAAGACCCATCAGAAGCCTCTCACTGATGATTCACAGCTGACCCATCACAAGACCCTCACTTGACACACCCACACCTGGAGCCCTTATAAACAGAACACTGACATCACCTAAACTCCACTGAAGTTTTTACCTAGCCTGGTAATGAAATGTTCAGAAACCAACCCACAAGCTCAAAGAGCGAACCTTCACCTTCTTCCTACATCTGAGCTACAGATATTTGCCAGTATTGCATACTCAATGTTTATTTCTACAGGTGAAACTCAAAAAATTAGAATATCGTGCAAAAGTTCATTTATTTCAGTAATGCAACTTAAAAGGGGAAACTAATATATGAGATAGACTCATAATGCCGCTTGGGGGGTGTATGAAAGCCCTAATAAGCAGGCATATACATAGAATGAAGGCTACTGCTAAGCTTGTAAGCCGCCCTGAGTCTTCGGAGAAGGGCGGGATATAAATGGAATTAAAATAAATAAATAAATAAAATAAAACCCCAAATCCACAATCTCAGAAAATTAGAATATTGTGAAAAGGTGCAATATTCTAGGCTCAAAGTGTCCCACTCTAATCAGCTAATTAAGCCATAACACCTGCAAAGGGTTCCTGAGCCTTTAAATGGTCTCTCAGTCTGGTTCAGTAGGAATCACAATCATGGGGAAGACTGCTGACCTGACAGTTGTGCAGAAAACCATCATTGACACCCTCTATAAGGAGGGAAAGCCTGAAAAGGTAATTGCAAAAGAAGTTGGATGTTCCCAAAGTGCTGTATCAAAGCACATTAATAGAAAGTTATGTGGAAGGGAAAAGTGTGGAAGAAAAAGGTGCACAAGCAGCAGGGATGACCGCAGCCTAGAGAGGATTGTCAGGAAAAGGCCATTCAAAAGTGTTGGGGACTTTCACAAGGAGTCGACTGAGGCTGGAGTCAGTGCATCAAGAGCCACCACACACAAACGGATCCTGGACATGGGCTTCAAATGTTGTATTCCTCTTGTCAAGCCGCTCCTGAACAACAAACGTCAGAAGCGTCTTACCTGGGCTAAAGAAAAACAGACCTGGTCTGTTGCTCAGTGGTCCAAAGCCCTCTTTTCTTATGAGAGCAACTTTTGCATCTCATTTGGAAACCAAGGACCCAGAGCCTGGAGGAAGAATGGAGAGGCACACACTGCAAGATGCACCTGCCCACACTGCCAAAAGCACCAAAACCTGGTTCAATGACCGTGGGATTACTGTGGTTGATTGGCCACCAAACTCGCCTGACCTGAACCCCATAGAGAATCTATGGGGCATTGCCAAGAGAAAGATGAGAGTCATGAGACCGAACAATGCAGAAGAACTGAAGGCCCCTAGTGAAGCATCCTGGTCTTCCATAACACCTCAGCAGTGCCACAGGCTGATAGTTTCCATACCACGCCGCATTGAGACAGTAATTGCTGCAAAAGGGGCCCAAACCAAGTACTGGGTACATATGCATGCTTATACTTTTCAGAGGTCCGATATTGTTCTATGTACACTCCTTGTTTTATTGATTGCATGTAATATTCTAATTTTCTGAGATTGTGGATTTGGGGTTTTCATGAGCTGTACGCCATAATCATCACAATTATGACAAATCACGGCTTGAACTATCTTGCTTTGCATGTAATGAGTCTATCTCATGTATTAGTTTCCCCTTTTAAGTTGCATTACTGAAATAAATGAACTTTTGCACGATATTCTAATATTTCGAGTTTCATCTGTATTTATGTTTAAACGTTTTTAATGTTCTAATTATTTTAATTAGTTGCTTTCTGTGTGCTGCCCAGAATCACATTGAGATCGGCAGCTGTATAAATCCAATAGATGCAGATTTAGCCATTAATCTTGTATTGTCTTTATGACTAGTTCCATAACATTACATCTGAGATTCTGATATTAGGGTTTGCTCTTACTTGTTAATTGTGGCTTTTGTTTTTTTTATTTAAATAGCTGGATTACATGGAATCTGTTCTTAAAGTCAGCTGGATGACCCTGGGCCAGAATATATATTTCTTTTTCTGATTCCTTTTGGAGAAGAAAGTTTAAATAAAATAGGGAAACTAGTATTTCTAATATCTAAACAGAGAGACAGTTTGGTTTAGTGGTTAATTCATCAGATTAGAAATTGGGAGTCCATGAGTTCTAGTTCTGCATTAGGCCCTAGGCCAGTGGTGGCGAACTTATGGCACGGGTGCCAGAGGCGGCACTCAGAGCCCCGGAGGTAGCAACTGTCCCTCTTCAACCAGCCGCCTGCTAATTCACCGAGGTCCCATGTGGCTGAATGCATCCCGGCACGGCTGGTTTCCCTTCCCCACCGTCCTGTCACTCCTGGCCTCGCATGCTCTCCTTTTCCCAGGCATGACCCACTGCATCACCTCCTCAGCTGTCGGCCGACCATCCATCTCGGAGGCGGCTTCTTTGAACTGCTGGCGATGGGCTGCGGAGCCCCAGAGTGCGCCTGTCAAGGGGCCGGCAGACTGTGGCTACTGACAGACACCGTTGGCCCCCATGCGCTTGCTGGCCTCTGTGTGTGGGGGCCGATGGTGTCAGGCAGCAGCTGCCCAGCCCTTGCCTTGCCCCATGACAATGGCAACCCCACCCTGCCTCACCTCACCCCACAGGATGAGTCTCCTGCCTACCACCCCACCTGCCAGAGACCTCCTGGAGCTCCCGCAACCCTGCCCACCCCCCACAGGTTTCCTTCCCCACGAGCAACATTGAGATGGCCACACCCACCCAATCTTCCATGACCACCACAGCCACGCCCACCCAGTGGGCCACGTCCACCTGGCACTCAGCGATAAATAAGTGGGTTTTGGGTTGCAGTTTTGGGCACTCGGTCTCTAAAAGGTTCGCCACCACTGCCCTAAGCCAACTGGATGACCCTGGGTCATTATATCTTAGCCTTAGGTAGGAGGCAGTAGCAAACCATCTGTGAAAAATTTTGCCAAGAAAACTGCAGGGACTGGGACTCTAGGCAGTCTCCAAGAATCGGACAAAATTGAATGGAAGAAAAAAAAGAGCTAGATGCAATAGGTATTTATTATTTTCTTCACTCAGCTGCTTGTAATAGATACAAATTGGTTACTAGTTTCAGTGATGTTCTAAAAGTGCTTTTTTCCAAAAGGCAAATGGTCTTCATTTTTTCCTTGAAGACTCTTTGCTTCTAATCCAAGAAGCTTCTTCAGTTTGAGCTTGAGCTGAAGAAGCTTCTTGGAATGTTTTTAAGGAAAAAAAATGAAGTCCAGTTGCCTTTTGGGAAAAAAAGCACTTTTGGGACAACCATGACTTGGATAAATGAGAATCTCCGTAAACATTTAGTTTCAATGATAATTTCCTGACCCATACTACAAAGGTGGCTCAACTCTCTTAGCTAGTTGATAAATAGAATTGTAGCAGTTCAGCAGGATATTTGGCACCGATATTTTACATCAAACTCTGGCAGGGATTGAGCATCGAACTTTCTACAAGGCTTATGCTTTGCTGCTGAGTTGCAATCCACTCTGTAGAATGTGTGCAAGTGTACTGCAGGAAAAAGATGAAGAGCGCTGTGACTCTCGGAATTATATTGCATTGGTACTTTATTGCTTCCAGTCGTTATATCCTACTTCAATTATGTAATCTAAAAAATTAGTTGACAGAAGATCCTTTATATCTACAATGATTAAAAAGGTTTCTGAACACTGTGGAAAATACATATGTTGGATAGAGCTTGGAAATTGTGCCAGATGCATCTTCACAGTGAAGTAAGCCTACATGATGGTTATATACAGTACTGCATTGCTCAAGAAGCTCTTCTTTCCTGTTTTAATAATTGTAACAAGGCTATGTTTATATCCTTAAGAACACACTGTAGTGAGAGAGCATTTTAAATCCCTGATAATAATTTTTAAAACTGGAACTTCTTCAATTCCGTTCTTTTACAGGGTAATAGAAATATTAATTTACCTTTATTTGAATAAATTCTCATGTTTCTTACACTGGGATATTTGCACAGACCATCGATAAGAACTGTCTTGTATTTTGTAGACTATGGCTTAAGCTTGCCTCTGGGGGAGGATTATGAACATAAAAAACACAAACTAAAGGAGGAACTTCGACAGGACTACAGGCAATACCTTTCACAAGTAAGAAACTAACTTATTAAAACTTTAATACTGGTTTGTGAAGCAAAAATACATTAAAACTAAATTTCCTAAGAATTGAATCCATTCATTTCTAGAATTTATTACTATGTCGTGTCAGGATATTAGATGCTATGTAAAATATCCATGACAATAAATTATTGGAAAAAGCTGCTTTCAAAGGAGTTTGGTTGGAGGAGCCAAGGGAGAAATTGTATTTTGAAGGGATGAATACCTAGTTTAATTTACATTTAATCAAAAACTAGCCAAACACATTTTAGACAATGTGTACTGTAAGCCTATCCTTTATTATTAGTTTATGGTGCATTGTATTGTAACCCAGAAAATTGGGTTTCCGTTAATTAGGACAGTGGGAATTGTTAAAAGAGATGGATCGCATTAAAAAATGAACCATTTTTTTTTGGGGGGGAGATAGCCAAAACCACAACATAAATAGGTCGTATTTTGGAATTGTGTTACAGGTCAGGTTTTGGAGAGTCAAAAGCTTCACTTTTTCATTTTTCCTTGAGCAATAAAAGGCATGGGGAGCAGGGCACCAATATCACATAAATGAGCAAGGCTTTTATTTATACAGGTACTGTTCAATGTATGACCATAAATGAGCCCAGAATTTTGATTGTAAGTCATCACTTTCATTAAACAAGGTGACCATCTTGTACAATGACCACAATGTGAGGTTTCCCCATTGCAATTGTGCCTTGGGGTAGAAGAAGCCTTGGGAAATCTACAGACTGGGAGGTGTCAGTCAGCTAGACCCACTGTCGCACAGACTCTCTTCTTGCCCCATCATGCCCAGGTCCACTTATCTTTCTGTTGCCTTGCTCCATCTTGCACATGGGCCCCATTCTTGTGATGGTTTGGAAAGTGTGATTTGGAGAAGAGCCTTCCAAGCCACTGTGAAAATGATGCGTTCACTAGAGTTTACTCCTCTGGAGAGGAAATCTTAGGGAAGCTGGCATTCTGAAAGCTTAGAGACTCACTGTTTCATAATGCTGACGCTGAGGGCTTTAAGCATTCTCTCCTCCGGAATTCTACATCTTTCACTAGCAGCCTTTCTCATCTCCCCCTTCTGAAACTTTTATAATTTTCTCCAGAGAAATGCTGAGACACAGAGGAGAAGAATACTAGTGAAAGAGGTGGATTGAAATGCCGAGCCTTCAGAATGTTGCAGAGCCTTTCAGAATGCTGGCTTTGCTAGCATTTTTGACAGATTGAGGTCCATTCCTTCAAGTGTAGGATGCTTTCCCTATCCAGCAGAGAGGGTAGAGTAAATTTCTGGAGGAATGGACCTCAGATCCTCACTTGCAACCTCCCCTATGGGCTTCCCAAGAACCTGCAAAGAAGATTGCATATCACATGATTGTAGGTCACCTGGCAAAATGCAGGCATGTGAGCGCAGTGTAACATTTTATGATGCTTAGACATGCTTTACGGGCTGTAAAGCACCATGGCTGCCACCACTCAACCCGTCCTCAACCCGTCATAAGTTGAGGACTACGTGTAACACTTTTTAAAACACTGCTGTGAGTGGTTATGTTTTGGTATATATTTTTGGTGTGTGTGAAACTTGACCCTAACTTTTAAACATTTTATTTATTGACACGAAGTAACAGAAACCTCTATCTCAAATTTTCAGTTATGTTTAGTTAACATTGTTGTGATGTGCTATTTGACGATATTTAAGGAATTGCAGGTCAACCAGCGTTATTTAGACAAATGAAACGAGGCTGAGTGAAGTGATATATCTGTCTAGATTAAACATGTTTTACTCACAGATAAATGGAAGATAAAAATATTGAAGAGGCAGTTTGAAATAGAAGGGAACAAGAGAAGATAATGCCTGAAAAACAGAGGCAGTTGAAAAAAACCCCAGAAGACTATTTATCTATTCAGTAGAAAAAAGTGAAACATGAATTTGGATTAGAAAAATAGAAAAATAATTTTAGTATATAATTAAACTTAACATCAAAAGATATCTATCTATCTCACTTTGTTAGCTGACAAGCAAGGGAGATATGTGTTAAGCTTGTGGCCTAGAGGTTAAAACAACTGCCTAATGTGCAATCAGCCCAGGTTCGAATCTCAGAAGGGTATGGCTGACTGATGAAAACAAATAAGTTTGAAATGCATATCAGTCTCCCTTTAATTCTTTGTTAGCAATCTAAAATTTACACAAATATGAGCTGTCTCTGTTGTGACTACTGCCTGTCGATGGCCTTCGGTTAGGCCGAAACAGGAAATAAAGATTTGTCCTATGTTTGGGGCCTAGCAAGGTAATCTAAATAGTTAACAAGCATTTAACACATATCACATTAATATAATAGATACTATTTACTGCACTTTTTATGAATCAGCATCTTTAAATTGTTTTCAATTTGCACATGTCTGTCTAAAAGAGAAAAAAGATTCAGAACTATTGTTGACAGAATATTCTTTAAGATGAAATCTGTTTTCCAAACTTTTAGGGTATGTCACAGGCAAAAAAAAAGGTATGATGCTTGTATTATGCTACTCTTCAAATTAATATCTCACTTTATTTGAATGTGCTATTAAAAAGTCTTGGGTGAAAAATCAGTCTTTGTGCTTGGCTTTGTTTTGTGGCTGTCCCACCATTAAAAAATTGATTTTCACATGCTATTCATAATTTTCTGTTCATTTCATCTTAACTGTAATGATGGTCTCTATCCTGTATTTCACTGCAAAATTGATAATTCTGTATTACCTAAATATAATGAATACAGGACATACAAAAATGATTATGTTTATATTACCTTTAAATTATTTCTACAACATATAAGGATCATTTGATTTAAATATATATTTATTTCATTTTTTATAGAAAAGGTATTTAATATCAGGTGAAGTTGATCCATATACTCAGGGACTTTCTCTTCCTATTTGCGACAGAAGATCTGCTAAGGTAAGTTCTTGGAAACAAACAATTTGCAGAACTGTTGTGATTTGCAAATATATATTTTGGTGTATTTTAACTTGCAAACTAGAAAAAAAATTTAACAATCAAAACTAACTTGATGCAATGAGTGGTGTAAAGTAAGATTTAAGTTCAAATGCTTTTGGTGCCATTTTTTAAAAACTAATCTACCTGTTACTTTACCAACTTCTGATTTCAAAATAATTTCCCCATGTGATTGGATGTGATTGGAGTACTGCATTCCTGCTGGTATGTATAAATGATCAAATAGTCAAGTTTCAGGGAAAATGTTCAGAGTATTTCCTTCTGATTTTATATTGTTAATGCTAAAAAAAAATAGCAGCTCTTGTACCTTCAAAAATGAATATCAGATTATGATTTCCTTGTTCAAGTGAAACTTTTTTTTGCTTTGGCAAAATGCATTTTGCATTGTTGTGGTCCACTGGAATATGAAATTCTAAATAAACCTCAAAAACGTTGATTTTACTTACATGTAGAGTTTCAGTGGTTTTATATGCTAACAGATTATCTGTATAAAATTGAAATCTGCGTTTTTTGCAATCTTGCTTTATATATAGACAAATCATGTCCCTATGGTTTAAAACCTTTTGATGCTTCTGATATTTGTTCTAGGACAGGTTAAGACTTGAAAGAAACAAGGAATACAATCAGTATCTCAGGGAAAAGGAAGAATGGAATGAAAGGTTAAGAAGAGTAGGGAAGAAACAAATAGAGGTAAAAGACAGATTTTTTTCAATCATACTGGAAACAATGGAATGATAACTATGAATAAGCTGTAAGAAAGATTAATTGAGGATTGACAATAATCTTTTTTTATTCCTTTATATAAATCCATTAGTTTATAAATATAGATTTTTGTTTACTTATGAGACAACAGTGGACTATCATAGGTAGAGGCAATAAAATATTGGCTGGTTTTTTTCTAAATTTTTATCAGAAAGTTTATATGACATCATTTAAACCTGCTATTTTTAACCTCTTTTACTTTTGCTTGCCATTTTTAAATATGTGAATGAGAGGGAAAAGTAATAATTATATTTTTGGCATATCTTTTTTCTCTGTATTTATTTTAAAGATGCCTAGGCTATTACCTCATATAAATTGATGTACAAAGAAAACTGTCTCAAAATTATACAATATCCCCTATAAAAGTGGGGGGAAAACCCCTAAAATATAAAGCCATTTCAACCAATCCAATCCAACAGATTGAATTTATAAAAGGTTAAATGGCTAGAAAAATATTGCATGTGTTATATTGAAAGCAGTTCATTGTGTTTATTTAATGTGCAGTTACATTTCCTCTTGCTTTTTGAGTTGTTTGTGAAAATGGCTAATTAAAATTAAACTGTGACTTAAAATTGAAACAATAAAACCAAAATAATTCTGTTGTATTTAGTCTTTAAATATTTTTCTTGTATTGACAGCATGACACAGATATCCATAAGCAAAATTTTGCTGTTAATGAAACCCAATCGGAATTATATGCTCCAAATGTGTCTTTTCAAAAAATTGAAGAATCCAGCAAGAAAGATGCTTGTACAGCTACAGATTCCTATGATGGGTTATCAAATATAAGATTGTTAGACCAACAACATAAACAAGATATTGAAACTGGTTTGGGAGATTCATTACTGAATAAAACACTTGATGAAAAACTGAACATTTCCAGCCGAAAGCAAGGAAAGCTGGATGGCAAATCGGATAACTATTTCCAAAGACGTCACAAGTGTGAAGATCATGATCCTGAAATAAATTATGAAATGGATCCCAGGTTTCGATATGAAAGTGACTACGACAAAAAACCATTGCGGGTCTTTCATGCCCAAAGGTAAATTTACCTTCCTTATTAGTGTACTTTGTGATGAGTGGTGGTAAGCATCTTTGTCCCTGAGTTCACCCGTCCCATGCCAGTTCTCTCTATCCTAGATAACAGTTTTAAGGCTAGCAGTTATCCTATACTACTGTACTTCAGCTACCTCGTTCTGTATTCAGAACATTATAGTATCATACTTATTCCATATTTGTAATGTTGAGTACAGTTTCCAGAAACTTTGAAGGAAATCTATACATATATTTTAACATAAAATTAATAAACACCAATCTTAAATGTATGCTGTTGAGATTATTTCACTGTGATACCTAGAATTTATTTCAAAATCTGAGGATCGTGAAATCAGAATATTAAGTATCAGTATTTATAAGTGTTATGCCTTAAAGTTAGTATTTACATAAGAGCATTGCAACGCCTTAGAAATAAAGGCCCCAAATAAGCCCCGGGTCACAGTATGTGACACAAATACTGCAGGTGCTGTATATTTCTCTTCCTAGTAACTTCAGCACTTTGGTTTTTTCCTTTACCTCTCAGCCTTTCTTAAGTACTATGATTCAGTAAGGACTATCTTCTTCTCTTGAGTAAAACTCTTCTTGTGAAAATTGAAATGTGTAGAATTGTGATTAAATTCCCTGAAATAATGGATCAGATTTGTAGTTGCAAAATATTTATTTTAAAGCATGGATTTGCTTTTATCAATTATTTAGGCATTCCTGTATGTATTGGTATCAGTAACAGATTAAAAAGGGGAGTAATACATGATTCTTTTTACATTCAGGTACTCTTGGGTTATAACAGGAATTGGGACTGGAATTTCCATCACTAAGTGATGTGGTCATAAAGTATAATATCCCATGACTATTGCTTAGCAATGGCAATCCTGGGAGTCCCCATTGCCACTGTTAACCAAATCCTACTAGTCATTAGGCGAGGACCCACCTAATAATCCAAGTGATTTCTGGCTTGGTCCCTCCTAGCTTGAACCTTGGTATTGTAAGGGACTCTTTCCTCTTGAACTTTCCTCACCCACCTATTTCCCACCATCGTTATCCTTTTGACTGTCCTGACAATGGCACTCCTTGGCGGCAGAGATAGAACTGGAGTTGAAATATTTATTTATTTATTTAATTGATTTTATATACCGCCCTATCCCCGAAGGACTCAGGGCGGTTTACAGGACGAATTAAAACAATACAAATAAATACAATTAAAATAGAATTAAATTAAAACTAGCCCACAATTAAAACAAATTTAAATTTAAAATTTAAATTTAAATTAAAACCCCCTCAGTCCAGGCCAGAAAGATCAAATAACCAAGTTTTTAGGTCCTGGCGAAACGAGTGAAGGTCCGGGGCAGTCTGAAGTTCTACCAGCAGTTCATTCCATAGGGCAGGCGCGCCCACAGAGAATGCCCTCCCCCTTGGAATCACCTGCCGGCATTCCCTAACCGGTGGAACCCTAAGGAGGCCCTCCCTGTGGGAGCGCACAGGACGATGGGAGGCTGATGCTGGCAGCAGGTGATCCCTGAGATAATCCGGACCCATGCCATTTAGGGCTTTATAGGTCATCACCAGCACCTTGAATCTCACCCGGAGGGGAACTGGAAGGCAATGCAGCTCCTGGAGAAGAGGTGTTACATGAGAGTATCGGGAAACTCCCATTACTACTCGCGCGGCTGCATTCTGCACCAGCTGAAGCCTCCGAGTGGTCCTCAAGGGCAGCCCCATGTAGAGAGTGTTGCAGTAGTCTAACCGGGAGGTCACGAGCGCATGAGTGACTGTGCGTAGGGCATCTCGGTCCAAATAGGGTCGCAACTGGCGCACCAGGCGAACCTGGGCAAAAGCCCCCCTGGTCACAGCTCCTATATGAGCTTCCAAACTGAGCCGTGAATCCAGGAGGATGCCCAAGTTATGAGCCCTATCAGAGGGGGGTAATACCTCACCCCCCATCGTTAACGATGGACAAAAATGGTTCACCCGAGATAGAGGCCCAGAGCCTTCAGATGGCTGCCACTGCCACCCCTGGACCTCTACTTCAAGCCCCATGCCATGGCCAGCCACCTAGTGCCACAGCACAAAGCCTCTGCTGCCCCCACTGCTCTGCACTCCTTAGGCCCTGTTGTCCCCAGCTGGTTGTCTTCATTCCCTATGTGAGGCAGCTGCTGGATGTGCCAGGACTTCTTTCAGAGGCTGCATCTGTGGCTCTCAAAATGGCATGCATGAGTCTCCAAATTGTATCCTGCCTTCTCATGATGCTTCTCACAACGCTTCTTGCAATGTTCCTTGCGATACTTCTGAGCCCTTAAAAAGTATTGTGAGTAACTAAGAGCCATAACTTCAGGGACCAGTTGTAAATACCATATGTTCAGTGCAAATGGTTAATGAATCATTAATTGAGGACTAGTTGTATTAAGATTCATTTCCTGTTGAAGAATGATAGATAAGGTGATGGGTATTCCCCTGGGACTAGTACAATTTTTATCAGCATCTGTTTTGACACTTTTGCAACTTTGTCAGTTATACCTTTAAATAATATTTTAGATACTTTAGGATGTACCATTAAATCCTATTCTAAGTGTGCTTAAACATTCTATATTTTTTTAAAAATGATTTAGTGTGACTAATTTTTCATCTTTAATTTCAGAAGTCAAGGAAATTCTCCTATTGAGCAAGTACAGACTGCTGTTGATAGAGTTCCATATGCCACAGGACTAATACTTGGTATGTTTGAAAAACTGGGATACTGAAAAATATTATATTTTGATACTACATGTAGTTATTGTTCAGTTGTTCCATTATCCTTAGCTCCTAATTAAACCAAAGAGTAATTGGGATTGATGACTGAGGAAAGGCCCCACTGGAGCAACCTTCTCAGGAATTCTGGTCAGCAGCTGAGATCCAGGAGATCATGGGGGCCATTGTCAAGAAGATAGATAGTTGGTATCCTAGCAGCATCCTCAGCTTGTCATAACAGCCCAGTTTCATGCACATATTCCTGCAATCTAGTTATTGCAAACCTTCTTTCCTGAACCTGGTATCACAATAGCTATACGATCTAAAACTCAGCTTGCCAGATTTCTGATAAGTCCATTTTTATCATTGCACAGCCATATCTCAGTTATGCACCCACCAGGTCCACAACCTTTATCAACACTTTATGAGCAGACAGATTATTATTGCACATAGAACTGGAATTTATCAACATCAGTTCAGTTAGAGACCAGTTGAGTCACTTGGACCCAGGATGGGGTAACTGACTTAAGAGAGAACTGTACTTACATGCAAACGAGGTGGAGTGCTATATGAATTCAATAAATTGAATGTGACATGCCGACTTATAATGGTAGTTCTGGCAGTCCCAGTTGGCATTGTTAGGCAAATCCCACAAAATCAGTGTCCTGATTGCCATTTGTGATCTTCTGCCTTTGCTTTTCTGACAAGCAAAATCAATAAGGAAGCCGGCAGTGAAGGTAATAAATGGTGATCATATGATTTGGGATGCTACAATTTCATAATTACAGGCTGGTTGTCAAGAGCCTGAATTTTGGTCATGTGACTATGGGGATTTTGTAACAGCTGCAACTACAAGGACTCGTTCCTCTCGTTCAGGGCAATTAGAATAGATGCTGGACCTTAAATGAGGACTATACATATTTCAAATACATGAGTCCCAGCTGCTGCTTTCTACATCTCTCTGATGTCAATAACAACAGCAACTCTTTCTCCTCAAACACCCGTCCATGGTTGGGCACCATCCACATAGATACCTCCCACTACTAATGCAACCTCCTATGTAGCAGATTTCTGGCAAACTATTGCTTATTTCTGAAATATTTTCAGGTTTCAAAATTTCAAAGCCCAAAATTTCTTGCATTTCACTGTCCAGCTTACTGTTTTCTTCATTCTCAGATCTTCTAACTTGTCTTTATTCAAACAGTAATTTTCTCACTCTTATTTCTTTAACGCTTCCAATGTTCTCTCTTTAACTGCACTCAAGAAAACCACTATTCTAATGGAGGAATTTAAAATATTAGATAGTTTAAAAACATAGTTTTGTTTCTTCTACTTTCTCATTCTCCAAAAAATAATATGAGGTGCCTTAGATAAAGCTGATTAAATATTGCATTATTCTCCACTACTTTTATTGGTTGCTGCATTTGAAATTTGAAAAAAAAAATCAAACCTGAAGACTGAGATATGGGGGATTGGATCTCCTGAATTTTTTCTTGTTTGATGTTAGATATCATCTGCAGATATGACTCCTAGTTAAGTAAGATATAATTATTGTGCTATTGTTTCTCTGAAAATAGTTACTATTGATCTTTCAGTAATATGAAACATGGTTCACTAAAAATGGCAGAGTGCCATATAATTATTAATTCCAGTTGGAGTTCAGAACCATTTTATTTGGTCTGTTATCTAGTGAATAAGCTATAATTCAGTTTTTGGTTGTAAATACGTTTCTTACTATGGTTACAATGTTTACGGAGCTGTGCAGTAGGGATAAATATGGCATATATTTGGCTGAAGAGAAAGATATTTGCTTATGTGTTTATTTCCTTTTTTAGGAAGTCAAGACAGAGAATTTATTCAGAAAAGAAAAGAACAATATAGGCAAGAATTAATAGAGCAAATGGCTGAGCAGCAAAGAAATAAGAGACGGTAATAGAAGACTGATGGTTAAAAATTATTTCATGATTGATTAGTAATAACATTTATTTTTATAGGTAAATTGTGATTAGTTTGAATAGTGCAATATCGGATTTGGTGCAAACTATAAATTGATACCACATCATTTTAAGGCAATCCAGAATTCATTTAGTGCAAGGCTAATGTGATGCATTTGGAGCAAGTGCATGCACAATTGCCACTAAGGGTTTAGATGCTAATAATTTTGTGTGGAAAATGGAGGAAAGGAAGGTTCCGCTCAAGAAAAACTCAGAAAAGAGGTTAATTTTGAAAAACTACAGCAGAATATATAAAATAAGCACATACACTTTGTAGATGGGTTACCCTCTTTTACTGGTATACAGTACTTCATTAGTAAACATAAAATTTTATATTTTAACATTTTAATTGCCTATTTCTATTGAGCTGGAAACAATCATAGATTACTTCAAATAGTGTGAATTCAAATGCAGTAATGTGACCATTACATAGTATTCATCAATTGCACTAATCAAGACCTACCTATGTTAGCACTTACATAAAATAATATATCCACATGATAACTTACAATTTGTTTTTCTGTCTGAATTGTATTTTAATCTTTGAATTACATATTGGAAAAGAATATTCTCTCTAAAGTATATACATAACTGCAGTGTGTAGTTTTTAAAGCAATTCATTTTGTAGATAATGTTGTATGAGCTTTCACAAATCTGATCGTAGCAGCTTTAGATATACACAGAATACATTTCTTTATAAGAGTTTTAAAATTTTCCATTATTAAGTATAAAATAGGGGCTAATGCAAAATGCAAGTATTCATGTGCTAGTCTGTGTAACTTTGCTTTATAACAAAAAGAAATTTGATTTTGTTCTAGATTTTATAAGAATGTTGTTTTAAATTGGTCAAAATTTATAGTAAAATGCGGGATGCTTTAAAAAAAAGCTACAGTAATTATAGGTTGAGATGAAGGAAATATCCAAAATACAAACCTCATGATTGAAAAGTTCTGTGGTAAGTTTTGGACATTCTCGAGTCTTCCCATTCTTTGAGATCTGTCTGCTGACATGTTTTGGAAAATGATGATGTTTTTAATTCCTTTTTATTAGTTCTAACATAAGTATCGGCCAGCTATGGATTTCTGCACTGAGGGTTTTAGTTTATTTGATAGATCTATGGCTCTCTATGGATCATTAGATGGATCTGTTGGCCTTTTTTGTGTCAGAGTACTGATTACAGTGGCTTGAGCAGATGAAGCTATTGTGTTCCCAATGGGCTTGAATCTGAAAGATCTGGATTATTATCTTGAATTATCTTAGATAAATAAAATATCTCAAGCTAACGTGTATTAATCCTCAGTGAATGTGTGTTTCTCCCTCTTTATTTTAATAGGGAAAAGGAGCTTGAACGCTCTGTTGCTCCATCGGGAATTGTAGACCCTGAGAAAAAGGTGAATTAATTATTCAGTTTTTTTCCAAGTCTAAACAACTGATTTAAAGTCTGTATGAGAGTGTATGAGAGCCCTATTTTAAATACCTACCGGTACCTAGATTGCTCCGTCTCATATTAGAAGATTAACAGGACTGCTTAACCACAACTTTCTATTCTGATCATGTTATGGAGGGATTGTTATTCAAAGAAGATATTTCTATCTAGCAATTCAAATTCTAGTCAGTTGTGAATGGAAATAAATTGCAATAGAAGTGGATTTCTATAATTCAGCAATATAAGAAGGTAATAAGATTTTTTTTCTTTACCAAGCAACAGACAAGGTTTAAATCAACCTCAATATAACTTTAAAAGTTTGCACAAGGCCCACAGTATATGTTAATGACTCCTTAAAATAGCTCAATCTTTTCTGGGACTGTCACTTTACACAACTGTAAAGTGACCCCTCCCCCCAATAAAAAGAAAAAGAAAAAAAGATATATTTGGTTCAAGGAGTTGCAGGTTGGTTCTTTGTGTACATTCACAGGCATCTGAGTCACTTTTTGTTTCAGAATCGAAAGGAATTTTTATGGAAAATTACTGTTTTTAACATTGTAAATGAAGCTTATGGTCTGCACTGTTTAAAGTTATATATCGGATGGGCATATTTTTCAGCAAGAGGTCACACTTATTTTTATTTTATTTTTTAAAATTAGGATTCTGAGGGCTGAAGGAGATATGAGAATGGCAACAGTGATGTTACTGGATGGCATGCGCTTAAGCATTTGGGATTTTGGAGAAGGGTTGAGAGAGATTTAAGGCATGATTTGTGCATTAAGCCAATAAAACTTACAAAGGCAATATATTTTTAGGCTCTAGAAATGTTGTAGAAGTGAGCAGTTCATGAAAAGACACCCATAAACTCCCCTGAGCTGGAACTGGTCTGTAAGGGAGAATTGGCTAAAATTCCTCTGAGCCAATGTGCAGGAAATATTGGAAATATTTAGTGGCAGGTATTATTGCTTAAAGGGGGCATATGAGTTACTGAAAGCAAAGGATCATGTACTTTTGCCACATGAAAATATGTAGCTTCGGATCAATGTCTTCAAATAAATGAACAGATATAATGCTTTTGACTCATTTGTTTAATTAACCAGTGGAACAGGTTGCCTTCAGAAGTTGTAGGGGCTTCATCACTGGAGGTTCTTAAGAAAAGACATGGGTCTCCTGCTTGAGCAAGGGGTTGTACTAGATCCCCAACTCCCGGTCCATGGACCAGTACTGGGCCACGGCATGCCAGCAACTGGTCCGCACAAACAAGCAAAGCCCCATTCATGGGATCCAGGCAGCATACAAAACCACACACCCTCTGGTTCACGGAAAAACCTCTCTCCACAGAACCGGTCCCTGGTACCCAAAAGATTGGGGACCTCTGGACTAGAAGACCTCCAATGTCCCTTCCAGCTCTATTCTCTAGTCTGATTGAATTGAGTTTTTTATAGTTTTAGGACTTGTGTCGAAAACAATCATGTTTTAGGTCATATTTATGCAGAAATACTGAACATTCAAAAGTGTTCACAAAGCTATAGCCATCACTGTATGTAAATTGTAGTATTTTTGATATTTAGTTTCTGTTTCCTCATCCCACCCAATCCATGTCTGCTATAAGCTTGTTGTTTAGTAAAATATCATATATATAAATGTCATAAATTCTGACTAGATGGTGCTCTGTTACATCATTAATAGTGTCATTATGTAATGGAATCTATTTTTTAAAGAAAGAATAAGCTATATTGCCTTATCAAAAATAGCTATAATCTTCAGGTATATTAATTTGATGATTATTGGCAAATGGATTATTGAACTGTGGGTCACGATAATCTTCTGGAAATACCCTTGTTCTCAGTGATATGTATCCACAAGAGGTAGATCATATGACTATCTTGGTACATTGGATGCAGTATAGTTACTTTGGAAAATGTATGGTGGGACAATCTCTCAAAATAAGCTATGTAGGTATAGCTAATATCTTAAGGAAAAAAATGCATTAATAATGAATTATTTATTTATTTATTTATTTTAATCCCATTTATATCCCGCCCTTCTCCGAAGACTCAGGGCGGCTTACAATTTAAGCACAAACCAATGTGCTTAGCAATTAGTTTTCTGAAAGCTGATAATTTACATAATTTAAGCACATTCTACCTACTTGGGTATTTTCCTTATTTAAAAATGTGGTCTGGTTAAATAAAGACTACTTAAGAAAATTGAAATCATTTTTTAAATTTATTTCTCAACTGAGATTTAGAGAATTACCATTGTTTTAATATACATAGATACAGTCCAATGAAATAAGGATACCATAACATAGAGGAAGCATTTGTTACGTATTTAATTAAAGAGTTTTAAAGTACCAATGTATGTTTGTCTTTTGAGTTATCCCATTCTATTTCCTAAATTTTACCAACTCCAACTTTTGAACTTACAGTATACATGTCTAACTCAGAAATAAATCTGACTAAATTCAGTAGAATTCAATCCAGATAATACGTTACATAAGACTGTATTCTGAATTGGCAAAATGGGAAACAAAGGGTGCTTTTAAAAATGTTCTTCAATTCTAACCAAAATATCTTTTAAGACACTCCATTAAATAAGTGTTTTTATAGTATTGAAACCAACTATGCAACCTTATAAATGTGTAACAACTTGAATGTAACAATTTATGTGTTCTGTGGAGTTCTATAGTTGTGTACTAACAGTATTGTACATATATTGTATAGTGTATATGCATTATTGTATACAGCCTAATCTTTTTTTCTTTGTACATAATTCCTCTTTTGAAGTATGTTTTTAAAGCCTAGCATCCAGTCTTTTTTTGCTGTGCTCTGCTCCTTATAAACACCAAATGCTATTCATAACAAGTATTTTGCAACCTGATAATGTGCATTGGAAGCTAAGGCCCTCCAGACTGAGAAGAGGCTTCTGCTCATTAAGGTGACACCCTTGTGCTTTCAGCAGAAAAAGAAAAGCCAGTTATCTTTTTTTGCTTGTGCCAATATTTTAGTTGAAAGGAGGAATAGAAGATGATGGCAAATGGGGAATAATTTTGTTACCATGCAGGATTACTTTGATTGGGTAAGAAGACAAGGTGGACACACTTTTTACATCTAGGTGTCACATTAGGTTTTGCATATCTCGTCGTTAGATGCTTTCTTCCACTAAAGAGAAAATGCAATATTGGGTACTTACCACGAAAGCTCCTTTTGATTTGTTATGATGGAGGTATTTTAATCACATTCTAGTCAGATTAGCTGACTTTACAGTATATGCCAACAATGTTCCACTGCTTAGTTTTTTTTATACAAACTAATATACTACACAGGTTGCATTTTATTATGTCATTTTATTTGTCTGAAGTTTACCCACCAGGGAGGAGGAGGAATCATATAACATAGAATCCTGTATTGAAAGTTCTGTATTTTCCCTCTGAGTAGTATGATGAGATTACTTATGGTGGCTGCAAGTAGAATGAGACTTCATGGTTAGTGTTCATGCAACCTTAATGTTCCTAGACCTGAAACAATTTGGGTAACTTAAGAAACTAAGCAATAAATAAATCAACTTTCTTTCGTAGCCCAACAGACTAATGGGATTAAAGACACATATATCAGAGGAGAAAATTCCACCTGAAAGGCCAAGACCAGCTTTCCATACTCCTTCTCCTGGAATTACTTCTATATCTGCACCTCCTGTGTCGCCAGTGAATGAAAATTTTCATAGAGGCTTGTCCAGTGCTCTTGGAGAAGTGTTGGCTCCCAGGTGATTTTCAGTAGTGTTTGCTTGTTCGCTTTAAAATTGGGTAATGGTTAGAAATGGGAATGGGTTTTGCCCAGAAACCTCATCTTCACATTGCTGCTTTTTGGTGACCAATTAACGGAAGAGGTTTTTGGTTAATCCTACTTTTTCAATATATGCAGATTGAGAAGATATAATTAACTAGGGTTAGAAAAACATTAATTTCTCAAAACATGTGGACCCTTTTTGAAGAAGATGATTTCTGCATGCTTGACACTAGGAATGAAGCAGTGTTAAAAGGACAAAATGTCTAGGAACCTGGGCATTGAGTTAGATTTGTGTATTTGAAGTGGACCATTCCATTAAACCCATATAGAAAAATGAGTAATGGCTTCCTTTGTAGGCAATGCTTTCAAAGAAAAAAAATGGGTGAAAGTGGTATTCTGTCTGTCTTTTAATGTGAAGTTGTGACTTGGGTAACCATCAACAGGTTTAAATTAGGGTTTCCATATGTTCATTTTATAAATCTCATGTATTTTACATTAAATTTAGTTAACTACAGATCACTTTCTTGTAGATTTTGTTCTAGATTGGATTGCACTACATTGATTCGGATTGCTTCATGCCAAAGAAATGAATGTCTCTTACACACATTTTCTTGGAATCTCATGCCATAAATAAATATCAAAGGTTAGATTAGAGTGGAACAAGCTGTTTCAAATAGCACTTCAGTTTAATATCTTCTTGCAATAATTTATTCAATCTCTAACTTATTGAGATGAGTCATGTGTGTAATACAATTTTGGGATAAATGATATGAATAAGTAAATGCTTTAAATTCCATTTCAATTAATCATAAGCTAAACATCCAGTCATTTAAAGTTTTAAGAATAGAATATATTCTTTTTCTAAAGGATACTTACATCTTCATACATCTGAAAATGATAGCATACAAATGTCTAGGACATTTTTGGACATTTACCAGATTATTAGGATTTGCAAGAAAAAATATTTCAGATTAAAACATCTCCCCGTGTAATTTCAAGAAATGTGTGAAACTTTTTTCTATAGTATTTGTTTCTATAGTATTTTGTCATTTACAGTATAAGTTATAGCAATTGTAATTTTCCTATATTTCATTAAAATTATAATTGTAAAATCTGCCTACTTCGTCTTCCATCTGTTTTTCGAATTTCCAGAATAGTTCTGGTGTATGTAACTACACTATTCTTTTCCCCACATTTTTCACTTAAATGTTTATGTTCTAACATTGCCTTTTTCATATGTACTTCTCAAGAGTTTAAGCATCTGCATTTTCCTTGATTAATTTCAAAAACATTTCTATTTTTGAATATGGCTATTTGATCCATTAATAATTATTGGAAATATTTTTATTTGTTCCAGGAGGTCAGTTATTACTTAATTTTATTGAAAAATAGCTGCTGCTTAATCAAGTGCTTGATCTTTTGTATTATTTCTCTTAATAACTTCCTGCCCCAGACAGAAGCACAACTAAGTTAGTAGAGTAAATTGGACAAAGTGATCCTAGCCATGCTTCTATTTTCTCTTCTAACAGTAATGACAAATCTGGAAAAATCCCCAACACCAATTTATTTGTTCAGGGATAGTGCAACCTCAACTAGAGCTAACTGCAACTGATGTTTTTGAATGAGCTGTACCATTTTAAAAAGTTGCCTCATCTTTTTTTGTCTAGAATTGCCCCCGTTCCACCACCCCTTCCACCACCAATTTTGACTGATAATTATAGAACTCCATATGATGATGCCTACTACTTCTATGGCACCAGAAATCCTTTGGATCCCAGCCTCGCATATTGTAAGTTTTATTTTATTATATTCTTTAGAGTAATAAGATATAGCTTGTCTTTCATGGATAAATGTTACTGAATTGAGGGATGGTGATGAATTACGGAAATATAGAAATGCAAGTTGGGTACGAAAATTCCCAAGCAGTGCTTAAAGGTAAAGGTTCCCCCCGCACATGCGTGCTAGTCGTTTCCGACTCTAGGCTCATCTCCATTTCAAAGCCAAAGAGCCAGCGCTTGTCCAAGGACATCTCTGTGGTCATGTGGCCGGCATGACTAGACGCCAGAGGCGCACGGAATGCTGTTACCTTCCCACCGTAGTGGTCCCTATTTTTCTACTTGCATTTTTACGTGCTTTCGAACTGCTAGGTTGGCAGAAGCTGGGACGAGTAACAGGCGCTCACTCTGTTACGCAGCACTCGGGATTCGACCCGCCAAACTGCCGACCTTCTGATTGACAAGCTCAGCGTCCTAACCCACTGAACCACCGTGTCCCTTACCTCATCTCAAATTTTGTAGCGGCTTTGATGATAATTCTTCCAGCTCTCTCTTTTACCCTCTTTCTTCCCACCCCATCAAAAGTAAATAGAAGAAAAACAGCTGTTTTAAGCTGTTCCTCTATTTAAAATTATTTCTGCCAGTGTGCCTTGTGGGAAGTATATATTTTTTTCTTCTGATTGATTTTACCTGGAGGAATTAAAAATAATATAGGGAGTCCTTGGGTTATGATGGCAACCGGGACCAGGATTGCTGTCACTAAGTTGTAAAGTGTGACATTGTCACTGCATTACTTAGCTAACAATCATAATTCCAATTAGCTAACAATCGTAATCCTAACGTAACCTCAGGACGCACAGGTTGTTAAGCAGGAAGTGGCAGAAGTCCCAGATAATGAGCATGAGTGCAGTCAGGGAGGCAGGGGAAGGGCTTGCGGTGGCTGTGTTAGGGTTTTAGAGACCTTCAGCTACTCTTTGTATGGCACATTTTAATCCCCATATATGTATTTTTGTAATCTGCCAATATCCATTTGGACCTGTGCTTAGAATCATACACATTACTGGAGATATGTTTTTAATAGTAAAGAGTGCAAGATAATAAGAACTTCAGATGTCTCTGTTACAGTGGTGTTTATGATGCAGTCTGGAATTGTACTGGCTCTTCTAATAGCTCATAGTGTTGACTCATGTTTTTCTTGTCAGTGACCACACCCAAGTCCTTCTCTGACATAGTGCTTCTAAATCCCATATCCCTCATTTCGTATGGATGCCCTACCTTTTTCCTCTTTAAATGTAACACCTTTTATTTCTCCTTGTGGAAAGATTTCTTGTTCCTCTTAATCCAGTATTCCAATTTGTCAAAATTAGATTTCAATCTCAATCTGTTTTGAGGGATGTTGAATAGTAGTTTCTAGTGTTGTATCATCTGCAGATTTGATAAGCAACTCATTAGTGTTGCTATATAGGCTATTAATTACAATATTGAATAATACTGAAACCAAGACCAGATCCCTACAGGACCACCTTGGATGTAGAGCCATTAATGCTAACACTCTTACAACCATTTGTTCAGTGACTAAAGTTACAATGGTCCTGAATAAAGGGATGTATGATCCATCCCTCCCCCCTATGGTCACAAGATCAAAATTCAGGTAGTTGAGAGTCCACAGGCACTTATCCTAAAGGGGAAAACAACTCAAGAAGCTTGGGAAATTTTGAAAAGTGAGATAATAAAGGCCCAGTCTAGTACAATGAATTACGCAAGCCCCTTCGCCACGACAAGGCAGTAATCCATGAAGGGGCTTGCGTAATTCAATGAAGCTATGAGCTATGCCGTGCAGGGCCACCCAAGACGGACAGGTCGTAGCAGAGAGTTCTGACAAAACGTGATCCACTGGAGAAGGAAATGGCAACCCACTCCAGTATCTTTGCCATGAAAACCCTATGGACAGTACCAAAAGGCAAAACGATATGACGCTGGAAGATGAGCCCCTCAGGTCGGAAGGCGTCCAATATGCTACTGGGGAAGAGCAGAGGGCTAGTACTAGTAGCGCCAGAAAGAATGAAGCGACTGGGCCAAAGCCGAAAGGACGCTCAGCTGTGGATGTGTCTGGTGGTGAAAGGAAAGTCCAATGCTGTAAAGATTTTTTCTCCATAGGAACCTGGAATGTAAGATCCATGAATCAAGGAAAACTGGACGTGGTCAAACAAGAGATGACAAGACTGAACATTGACATCTTAGGTATCAGTGAACTAAAATGGACAGGAATGGGTGAATTTAATTCAGATGACCATCAGGTATACTATTGTGGGCAAGAATCCTTCAGAAGAAATGGAGTAGCCTTCATAGTCAATAAAAGAGTAGGAAAAGCAATACTGGGATACAATCCTCAAAATGACAGAATGATCTCAGTTCGAATCCAAGGCAAACCATTCAATATCACAGTAGTCCAGGTCTATGCCCCAACCACCAGTGCTGAAGAGGATGAAATTGACCAGTTCTATGAAGCACTACAGCACCTTATAGAACTAACACCAAAAAATGATGTTCTTATCATCATGGGGGATTGGAATGCTAAAGTAGGAAGCCAAAAGATAACTGGAATAACAGGCAAGTTTGGCCTTGGAGTGCAAAATGAAGCAGGGCACAGGCTGATAGAATTCTGTCAAGAGAATACGATGGTCATAGCAAACACTCTTTTTCAACAACCCAAGAGACGGCTCTACACATGGACATCACCAGATGGTCAACACAGAAATCAGATTGACTATATGCTCTGCAGCCAAAGATGGAGAAGCTCTATACAGTCAGTAAAAACAAGACCAGGAGCTGAATGTGGCTCAGACCATGAGCTTCTCCTTGCAAAGTTTAGGCTTAAACTGAAGAAAGTAGGGAAAAGCACTAGGCCACTCAGGTATGAATTAAATCATATCCCTGTTGAATATACAGTAGAGGTGACAAATAGATTTAAGGAATTAGATCTAATAGACAGAGTGCCTGAAGAACTATGGACAGAGGTTCGCGACATTGTACAACAGGTAGCAACCAAAACCATCCCAAAGAAAAAGAAATGCAAGAAAGCAAAATGGCTGTCTGAGGAAGCTTTGCAAATAGCTGAGGAAAGGAGGGAAGCGAAAGGCAAGGGAGAAAAAGAAAGATACACCCAATTGAATGCAGAATTCCAGAGAATAGCTAGAAGAGATAAGAATGCCTTCTTAAATGAACAGTGCAAAGAAATAGAAGAAAACAATAGAATAGGGAGGACCAGAGATCTCTCCAAGAAAATTGGAGAGATGAAGGGAACGTTTAATGCAAAAATGGGCATGATAAAGGACCAAAATGGCAGGGACCTAACAGAGGCAGAAGAGATTAAGAAGAGGTGGCAAAATTACACAGAAGAACTATACAAGAATGAGCTTAACGTCCCTGATAATCACAATGAGGTGGTCACTGACCTCGAGCCAGACATCCTAGAATGTGAAGTGAAGTGGGCCTTAGAAAAGCTGAGCAACAACAAAGCTAGTGGAAGTGACAGTATTCCAGCTGAGCTATTCAAAATCCGCTGGGCTGTCCGGTCGGCGGCGGTGAAGATGGCGGCGACGGCGTGGGCGTCGGCCTGGGCGCGAGTGGCAGCCTGCACGACGATTTGTTTGGGCCGCGCTCGGCGGTGGTGGCGATGGCGGCGGCGGCCCGGCTTTGGTGGTGACAGGGACGATGATATGCTCCGGACGCTCGGGGATTCATCAGCTGGCTTTAGGGCCATTTCTGTTTGTGCCGGCGTTCTGAGACTGTCGCCCCGTTCGCGGTGGCCGGCTGCTGACTCTGGTGCCTTTGGGCTTTTGATCTTTTCGCCGGCAGCGGGACTTCCATGTGGCCCCAAGCCGCCTTGGTCCGCTTTGGTGGTGGTGTCGCCCTCGGGCCGTTTTGGCGGTGGAGAGGGTGACTATTATTACTCACCTTGGCGACGATGGTGGACCTATTCTCTTGCTTCAGGCCGCCTCTTATGGCGACGGCGTCTTCGGACCGCTTGGCTGGCGAAGAAGACGACCGGGAGTCATCTTACCGGAGCAAGGACGACATGGGGCTCCTGCATCGTGTATCATCTTTGGACTGCTTTAGCAGTGACGCTGGTGATTTAGACTACTTTTACTCTGGCCTGCCTATCCTCCTTGCCTTGGACACACTCTTTACCATCTGCCTACCTATCCTCTCCCCTCTCCCATTGGACTTTCGACATACCTGGGTATCGGCCACGGTGGGAGAGTGGCTGGACTTTTCCATCTGCAACCACATAGAGGTGGGAGCTCTATGGGTTTGCCTACCCAGAGGATATCTGGTCCACCCCCAGGAACGGAGCCTCTACCCGTTGTGAGAGAACGGGCTGCGGCCTGTCTTGGGGGCCACCCAACTGAGTGGCAGTGAAGTTGGGTGGATCCAGGTTTCTGTCATGTTCAATCCTCCCATGGACAACTAGGGATGCCTATCCTGGACTGTTTGGACTTCTATACTTATGCGGCAATATACGAGTACGCGTTTGTACGCCCTCAGGGGTGCCCCCCTCTCCTGGGTGCGACCTGCCTCCTTAAATGTTGATGACCTTGATGACGGGCCCGAGTTTTGGGTCTCTGAGAGATGGCTGGGCAGGGGCAGGGGCTATCCATGTAATTCTAGGAAGCCTCTGATTATTTTTTTATCCAAATTTTTTATAAGGTTAGGGAGCGGGGTGGGAGATAGCGGTGGTTTGGCTATGGGGGGTGGCCGATCTACCATGGTTCAGACCAGCCTTGGGTCTGATGGCACGGGGGGAGAACGGGGTGGCGTTGTCGCCGGGGCTCATGAGCGGGTCGTGGGATTTTCAATTCCCACGACGGGGAATGGCAGCAGGCGGATAGACAGGGGGCCGTATCGTTACCGGGAGGGCCGTCCCCGCTATTTGCAAGCGGTGAGGCGCTCCGACCCTCTGCTTCTTCCCCGAGGTTCCGGGAGCGAGGATGTGCAGCCTCCTGAGCTCCGGCTGGTGTACCTGAATGCCAGGTCCGTGGTTAATAAAGCTCCCCTCGTTAGGGATTTAGTTGAGGGTGAGCAGGCGGACCTGGCTTGCATCACGGAGACTTGGTTGGGCCCAGAGGGTGGGGTCCCTTTGGTTGACCTCTGCCCACCAGGCTTCCGGGTGCTGCACCGGCCAAGAGCTCAAGGTAGGGGTGGGGGAGTGGCGGTTATTATTAGGGAGACCTTATGTCCGCGGGAGACCACCGTTTCTCAGATAGTCGGGTGTGAGTCTCTCTTTGTGAGATTTGGTTCTGGGGCGCAGTTGGGTTTGCTGCTGACGTACATTTCGCCTAGTCGTGCAGCGGCAGCCCTGCCCGAGCTGCTTGATATCCTCTCAGGGTTGGTGGTTGAGTTTCCCAAACTTATAGTTTTGGGAGACTTCAATCTACCATCCCTGGGAGGCTCATCTGAGCTAGCTCGGGAGTTCATGGCTTCCATGACGGCCATGGACCTGACGCAAGTAATTTCTGAACCAACTCATGAGGGAGGCCACACTCTTGACCTGATTTTTTATCTAGACGGTGGTTGGATGATCTTGGTGGGGGCTCTCCATTTATTATGCCCCTGTCATGGACCGATCATCATCTCCTGCGGATGGTCTTCCGTTTTGCCACCCCCCGCCGTGGGGATACGGAACCAATTAGATGGTACCGTCCCAGACGCTTAATGGATCCTGATAGATTCCAAGCGGCGCTGGGGTCCCCACCTGCCTCCATTGCTCACAGCTCGGCGGATGCCTTAGTGGAAACCTGGGAAAGGGCAGCCACTGAGGCACTTGACCGGGTTGTACCCTTGCGGCCCCTGACCCGGCGCAGATCCCAGCGAGCTCCATGGTTCTCCGCAGAGCTCCGGGAGATGAAGCGTCGGAAACGGGGCCTAGAGAGCTGCTGGAGGTCGAGCCGATCCGAACCCGACCGGTTGCGGTTAAGAACCTATATTAGGTCTTATCTCGCAGCGATGAGGGTGGCGAGGTGTAATTACTTCTCTACCCTCATTGCGTCCGCAGATAATCGCCCGGCCGCCCTGTTTAGGGTGACTCGCTCGCTCCTTAATCAGGAGGTGAGGGAGGATCCCTTGCAGGGTCGTGCTGAGGAATTTAGTCAACATCTGTCGGATAAAATCGCTCGGATTCGGACCGGTTTGGACTCCAGCTGGGCAGAGTCAGGCGATCAGGACACGGACGGTCTTGTCAATGTTATCTGGGAAGAGTTTGATTCTGTGACCCCTGATGAAGTGGACAGGATTATGGGGAGGCTGAGCTCCTCCACATGTTTGTTGGATCCGTGCCCTTCCTGGCTGGTTTATGCAGCTAGGGAGAGGACACGAGGCTGGCTCCAGGCGGTTATATCTGCTTCTTTGAGTGAGGGTTATTTCCCCACCGTCTTGAAGGAGGCGGTGGTGAGACCTCTCCTCAAGAAGCCTGCCTTGGACCCAGCTGTATTGAACAACTTTCGTCCAGTCTCCAACCTTCGCTTTCTTGCGAAGGTTGTTGAGAGTGTGGTGGCGCATCAGCTCCCTCTGGTCCTGGATGAAGCGGATTATCTGGACCCCTACCAATCGGGTTTCAGGCCCGGGTACAGCACGGAGACGGCATTGGTCGCTCTGGTGAATGATCTCTGGAGGGCTCGAGACAGGGGATATTCCTCTGTCCTAGTCCTATTAGACCTCTCGGCGGCTTTCGATACCATCGACCATGGTATCTTGCTGCGGCGTCTCAGGGGATTGGGAGTGGGAGGCACGGTTCTTCGGTGGTTCTCCTCCTATCTCCTGGGACGTTCGCAGTCGGTGTTGGCAGGGGGGCAGAGATCGGCCCCTAGGTCTCTCGTTTGTGGAGTTCCTCAGGGGTCGGTTCTCTCGCCTCTCCTGTTCAACATCTACATGAAACCGCTGGGTGAGATCATTCGTGGTTTTGGAGTTGGGTATCATCAATATGCCGATGATACCCAACTTTTCTTTTCGACCCCAAACCACCCCAGTGATGCCCTCGCTGTGATGTCCCGTTGCCTGGAGGCGGTTCGGGTCTGGATGGGGAGGAACAGACTTCAGCTCAACCCTGACAAGACTGAGTGGCTGTGCATTCCGGCATCCCGGGACATTCAAAATGTTCCATCTCTTTCTATGGGGGGTGAGCTCTTACCCCCCGTGGATAGGGCTCGCAACTTGGGAGTCCTCCTAGATTCACGGCTTACCCTAGAAGATCATGTAGTGGCCGTGACTAGGGGGGCTTTTGCCCAGGTTCGCCTGGTGCGCCAGTTGCGGCCCTATCTGGACCGGGATGCCCTGTGCACGGTCACTCATGCGCTCGTGACCTCTCGCCTTGACTACTGTAATGCTCTCTACATGGGGCTTCCCTTGAAGACCACTCGGAGGCTCCAACTGGTACAGAATGCGGCCGCGAGAGTTGTCTTGGGAGTTTCCCGGTACTCCCATGTTACACCTTTGCTCCGCGAGCTGCATTGGTTACCAGTTGTCTTCCGGGTGAGGTTCAAGGTCTTGGTTATGATCTTTAAGTCCCTACATGGCATGGGTCCGGGGTACCTCGGGGACCACCTGCTGCCGGCTTCAACTCCCCTCCGCCCTGTGCGTTCCCACAGAGAGGGCCTCCTCAGGGTGCCTCCGGTCAGGGAATGCCGACTGGCGGCCCCCAGGGGGAGAGCCTTCTCTGTGGGTGCCCCGGCTTTGTGGAACCAACTGCCGGTGGAGCTCCGGACGGCATCGGACCTCCGAACTTTCCGTCGTGGTCTGAAGACCCATTTGTTTGAATTGGCTGGTCTGGCCTGATGGGGGAGCTGGGTTTTAAATTGTTATTTCAGATTGTATTATTGTTTTTTAATTGGGCATTGATTTAATCTCTGTTTTAACTTTTGTATAGTATTGTATTTTTATTTATATGCCCTGTGAACCGCCCTGAGTCCCCAGGGAGAAGGGCGGTATATAAATTAAATAAAACGTAAACGTAAAAAGACAATGCAGTAAAAGTGCTACACTCAATTTGCCAGCAAATTTGGAAAACTCAACAATGGCCACAGGATTGGAAAAGATCAGTTTACATTCCAATTCCAAAGAAAGGCAGTGCCAAAGAATGTCCAAACTATCGCACCATTGCACTCATTTCTCATGCTAGTAAAGTCATGCTTAAAATCCTACAAGCTAGACTTCAGCAGTATGTGGATCGAGAACTACCAGAAGTACAGGCAGGATTTCGAAGAGGCAGAGGAACTAGAGATCAAATTGCCAACATACGCTGGATCATGGAGAAAGCTAGGGAGTTCCAGAAAAACATCTACTTCTGCTTCATTGACTATGCTAAAGCCTTTGATTGTGTGGATCATAACAAACTGTGGCAAGTTCTTAAAGAGATGGGAGTACCAGACCATCTTATTTGTCTCTTGAGAAACCTATATGCGGGTCAAGAAGCAACAGTGAGAACTGGACACGGAACCACTGATTGGTTCAAAATTGGGAAAGGAGTCCGGCAAGGATGTATACTGTCGCCCTGCCTATTTAACTTATATGCAGAGCACATCATGAGAAAGGCAGGGCTAGATGAATCAAAAGTTGGAATTAAGATTGCCGGAAGAAATATCAACAACCTGAGATACGCAGATGATACCACTCTAATGGCAGAAAGTGAAGAAGAACTAAAGAGCCTCTTGTTGCGGGTGAAGAAGGAGAGTGCAAAACTTGGGTTGAAACTTAACATTAAGAAAACCAAGATCATGGCATCTGGCCCTCTCAATTCCTGGCAAATAGACGGGGAAGAAATGGAAGTAGTGACAGATTTTATTTTTCTGGGCTCCAAGATCATTGCAGATGGGGACTGTAGCCAAGAAATCAAAAGACGCTTGCTCCTGGGGAGGAAAGCCATGGCAAATCTAGACAGCACACTAAAATGCAGAGACATCACCCTGTCAACAAAAGTGCGTATAGTCAAGGCTATGGTCTTCCCAGTTGCAATGTATGGCAGTGAAAGTTGGACCATAAGAAAGGCTGAGCGCAAAAGAATTGAGGCCTTTGAACTGTGGTGCTGGAGAAGACTCCTGCGAGTCCCTTGGACCGCAAGGCGATCAAACCGGTCAGTCCTAGAGGAGATCAATCCTGACTGCTCTTTAGAAGGCCAGATCCTGAAGCTAAAACTCAAGTACTTTGGCCACCTAATGAGAAGGAAGGACTCACTGGAGAAGAGCCTAATGCTGGGAAAGATCGAGGGCAATAGAAGAAGGGGACGACAGAGAATGAGGTGGCTGGATGGAGTCACTGAAGCAGTAGGCGTGAGCTTAAATGGACTCCAGAAGATGGTAGAGGACAGGAAGGCCTGGAGGAATGTTGTCCATAGGGTCGCGATGGGTCGGACACGACTTCGCAGCTAACAACAACAACAACTAGTACAATACCAACAAAGAAGAAAAATAACAGCTGTCAAAGGAAACCAGCATGGCTGCATAAAGAACTCTCTGATAAATTGAAAGATAAAAAGGACAAGTATAAGAATTGGAAAGAGGGGCACATAACTAAGTCAGAATATCAGCAAATAGCCCGTGCCTGCAAAGATGAAGTGAGGATAGCTAAGGCTCAAAATGAACTAAGGCTTGCGACCAAAGTCAAAAATAACAAAAAAAGCTTCTTTCAACATATAAAAAACAAGAAAAAAGTTAAGGAAATGATTGGTCCATTAGTGGGGGAAAGTGGCAAGAAGGTGACAAGCAATAGGGAGAAAGCAGAACTATTTAATTCGTTTTTTGCATCTGTCTTTACACAAAGGGAAAAAACAGTCCAACCTACCCAAACCAGTGCCATAAAAAACAGAATAGAAACGCAAGTTAAGATAGGCAAGAAAATGGTAAGTGAGCACCTGTCCAGCCTAGACGAGTTCAAATCACCAGGACCAGATGGATTACACCCCAAGGTTCTCAAGAAATTGGCAGACGTGATCTCAGAACCACTGAACTCTATTTTTCATTGATCCTGGAGCACTGGGGAACTACCAGAGGACTGGAAGAGAGCTGATGTAGTTCCCATCTTCAAAAAAGGGAAAAAAATAGATCCAGGAAACTACAGATCTATCAGCCTGACCTCAATACCTGGGAAGATTCTGGGAAAGATAATCAAACAACAAATCAGCGAACACCTTGATGCAAACAAAGTCATCACTAAAAGTGAACATGGGTTTGTCAAAAACAGATCATGCCAGACAAATCTTATTACATTCTTTGACCAAGTGACAAAATTAGTGGACCAGAGGAACGCTGTAGATATAATTTACTTGGACTTCAGTAAGGCATTTGATAAAGTAGATCACAACCTACTACTTGATAAGATAGAAAAATGTGGGTTAGATAGACAGCATCACCACCAGATGGATTCGTAGCTGGCTGACAGGCCGTACTCAGCGTGTGGTCCTCAATGGAACCGCATCTACATGGAAGGAAGTGTGTAGTGGGGTGCCCCAGGGCTCTGTTCTGGGCCCAGTGCTCTTCAATATCTTCATTAATGATTTGGATGAGGGGATAGATGGAGAACTCATCAAATTTGCAGACGACACCAAGCTGGCAGGAATAGCCAATACTCCAGAAGATAGGCTTAAGATACTGAAGGATCTGGACAGACTCGAACACTGGGCACTATCTAACAAAATGAAATTCAATGGTGAAAAAAGTAAGGTTCTACATTTAGGCAGGAAAAATCAAATGCATAGGTATAGTATAGGTGGTACCTTGCTCAATAGTAGTAACTGTGAGAGGGATCTCGGAGTCTTAGTAGACAATCACCTCAATATGAGCCAGCAGTGTGCTGCAGCTGCCAAAAAAGCCAACACAGTGCTAGGCTGCATTAACAGAGGGATAGAATCAAGATCAAGTAGATAGAATCAAGATCAAGTGAAGTACTAATACCACTTTACAATGCTTTGGTAAGGCCACACCTGGAATACTGCATCCAGTTTTGGTCACCACGATGTAAAAAAGATGTCGAGACTCTAGAAAGGGTACAGAGAAGAGCAACCAAGATGATTAGGGGGCTGGAGGCTAAAACATATAGGGAACGGTTGCTGGAATTGGGTATGTTTAGTTTAATGAAGAGAAGGGTGAGGGGTGACATGATAGCAGTGTTCCAATATCTCAGGGGCTGCCACAAAGAAGAGGGAGTCAAGCTATTCTCCAAAGCACCTGAAAGCAGGACAAGAAGCAACGGATTGAAACTAGTCAAGGAGAGAAGCAACTTAGAACTAAGGAGAAACTTCCTGACAGTTAGAACAATTAACCAGTGGAACAACCTGCCTCCAGAGGTGGTGAATGCTCCAACACTGGAGCTTTTTAAGAAGAGACTGGACAGCCATTTGCCTGAAATGGTATAGGGTTTCCTGCCTGAGCAGGGGGTTGGACTAGATGACCTCCAAGGTCCCTTCCAACTTTATATTATTATTATTATTATTATTATTATTATTATTATTATTATTATTATTATTATTATTATTATTATTATTATTATCACAGGGTATTTCATATTCTCCCATCTCTGCCCCTGCTGATTTCTCTTCTGCCACCCTGGCTGCTGGTTGGAGCTGGATCTGGGCTTTGGCTGTAAAAA
Source organism: Vipera ursinii (assembly GCF_947247035.1). Lineage (NCBI taxonomy): Eukaryota > Metazoa > Chordata > Lepidosauria > Squamata > Viperidae > Vipera > Vipera ursinii. The sequence continues at coordinate 178,152,634 of NC_139516.1, forward strand.
AATAAAAATGAAGCCAAAAGCAACCCCAGAGCTGTGATGCTCCAAAATGCTCATTTGTGTCACACTCCTGGACCAAGTTGGACCATGCTTTAGCTGCAGACAAAAAAAAACCCAAACAGCCACAGTATCAAAATGCCTCTTTGTGCTGCAAAAAAAAAAAGAGAGAGAGAGAGAGAGAGAGAGAGAGAGAGAGAGAGAGAGAGAGAGAGAGAGAGAGAGAGAGAGAGAGAGAGAGAGAGGGATGAAGCTTTATAGGAGTGTGCAAAGAGCATTTTGGTATGCTGAAGCTCTGGTGCTGCTTTTGACTTGAGCGTGTTGCAAAAGAGCCTTTGGTTCACTATGGCTTTGGGTTTTTTTATTGTTTTGTTTTTTACAGCCAAACCCCAACCCCAGCCTGGCTGGCAGCCATTCCAGGCATGACTCATCAACAGCAGGAACAAGAAGATGCCAAAGATGATATTTATTATTTCAGACTATGTATATTATGTTTTGCTATACATCTGAGATTTACATTTTGAATATCTTTGCTATTTTAGATGGTGCAGGCGCAGTGGGGACACAGCCTTCATCTGCACCACCACCTCTTGATACTACTCAAAAACCTCTTCTGCCCAAGTAGGTAGAAAAAAGTACAAAGTAAACAATAGTTTATATAGTTTATTTATTTCTAGATGTGAATACAGTTTTGAAATGATTGCTAGCTTTCAGAACTTAACATAATATATAAAGCTGACCACTTTTGTAGCTGACAAGATTACACAGGAAAATTATGAAAACATCACTTAAAATACACTTTGTTTAAATCATTTTGATGCAGCAATAAAATTGGAGCAAGCATTGCAAGTATTAGACCAAAAGGTTTGGGAGTATTTGCTGAGGAAAAACCAAAACCCACAAGAGAGGCTACCTTAACTTACCAGCAAGAATTACAGCAGCAGGTATGAAGCTGAAATCTGTGCAGAAATTATTTTTTATTTTGAATTGAGGCATTAATTTTTAAAGAAACTTTCATCAGAGCAAACAATATTTTCTGGTAAGTAATTTCTCATGGGTAAGCCAATTGATTTTTATATATTCTACTAAGATATTAATTTAAAATATTTACCTCAATTTCTTATTAATATTACCCATTTGTGCTGCAGAACGTGAAATATACTTAGATATTGTATTCATACACTTTGAATTTCTAGATAAATATTTACATCAGTGCAATTAAAACAGACAGCTTAATCCAGGCTACCTTGAGTACATTGCCAAAATAGAGACCCTTCTGTTTTCCATCTCTCTTCTTCCCCCTCTTGTCCACCCCTTTTGTTCTCTGTGTACATGGAAGTATTATGCAGGATGATAAAATTTCAAGGGACCAGAATGGTACAGTGGTGCTTAAGAGTTTGTGACAATTTGGACCTTCAGTATTTCCTGCACCAATATGACCTAAAACACAATCTGTTTTCCACATGTTCCGAAAGTAGATAAAGAGAACCCAATTAAACAAATGAGTCAAAACCATTATACTTATATGTTTATTGAGGAAAATGATCCCTGACCCTACATCTATAATGTTTTTTAAACAAAAGGGGGAAAAGCACAATTTGCTAATATGGTTTATTATATAAATATTCTTTAACGTTCTATTTCCAACTTTAAAATATTATTTACACCATTATTACAACATCCAACTCTTACAATATTACAAAATGTGAACATTGAAAATAGCTTTCCAAAAATGCCATGTGATTTGTTAATAAGTGTAAATATGTTACGGTTATTATTTTTAGTGCTGGTCTATGTATTCCTGATTATTATTTTATACACCAATGAAAGAACTGAACATTTTTGTTTAATCTAATTTCTTATGATATATCATGATAGGGCAGTATATGTCAAAATTGTTCAAATTCAGTATTTGTTAAAAATAATTGCTGTTTTATGCATATTTTATGTAGATAAGGGAAAGAGAAGAACGTCGTAGGCAAGAAAAGGAAGAAAAAGAACGCTATGAAGCTAAATTAGAAGCTGAAATGAGAAATTACAACCCTTGGGGGAAAGGAGGGGGCGGAGCTCCTCTCAGAGACAAAAAGGGAAATCTTATAAGTATGTTTGAAAATCTAATTGCCTTCCTTTTAGTTCTTTAGACTTGTAGCTTTTATATGTACTCTCTACTAAAGGACATCTTGATACACAAGTAAAATGGATGTACTACAGCGAATTTACAGCATAGAAGGATTTTTTTTCTAGTTAAATAGTGTGGTTGAAAAATATTTGGTTTTGCTTCAACAAGGACTATTTTTATAACAGGATTTTTAAAAAGTTAATTTGGCAGAATTGCATTGTTGGAGCAAGAAGGGGAATCATGTGATATCTTAAACATCTGTACCAAGAAATTTTTTTGTAGACTTTTATATATTCTCAATAAAGAGACAATTGAATTGCAGTATCCTTGTAAAGTTGAAAGATCATTTCTTAATACATATTTTCCTGTGTAGAAGTTCTGGCTTTTCAAAATAAATAACAACTCAGTTAATGCTAACTGTTATCCAAAGAGGTTGTAGATGTCCTTTTGGAGCATGTGTACATGCAATAGAGATTTTAATTTGTATAATATTTTAGTAATAATTTAATTGGAATTATAAAAGTACATTGAATGTTTAACAACATTAGACTAGAGGCATTGCTTCTTTTCACTGATTGCTACCTCGGCAGAATTCTGTTCATTGTGCTTAAGTTGGGAGGAAGGAGTAAAAACCAGCTTTATTAATTCTTTTTTTCCTGCACTTTCCACATTTGAAATACTATATTTGAAGTTGATTATCCAAAAGAATAGAAAAATACAGGAGATTAACTAGAATTTATTTCTCTTCATTCTTTGAAAATGCTGTTGAATTAAAAGCATTCTTTAAAGAGAAGACACCACTCTCTTCACAAGAAGAGATGGTAAATTCAATTCTTCATATATAAAGTTTTAAAATTCCTAAGTTTTAAAGTAAATATTGCATTAATCCTTTAACACTATTAGGTAAAACTAAAATGTAATAACAAAATTGAAATAAGAGTGCTACAGATTGAGTGACCTGAACTCTTATAGCTAAACTGGATGATAATATATTTAATTGTAAAAAGTTTTTTAAAAAAATACTTGACTTATAGTAGAGCTTGAAATAAGAATATTGTACACAACACACATAATTCTGTCTTTGAGGCCCTTGTGCATCCTTTTAAACTGTAATTCTGAAATAATATTTCTTGAAACTGTTATAAACATGCCACGTTGGAATAAAATATTATAAATGGCTGTTTCCCCTTTTCTTCAGCGGACTTGAATATGATGCACAAGCAAAATGAAGATGCATACCATAATCCAGAGGCACAAGTATATGAAGATAAAAGAGCTATAGTATCTGTTGACCTAAGTTTGGCCTCACCAAGACTTGAAAATACAGATGAATCTACAAATAAAACAGCAGGTTTAAATGCTAATATATTTTCAGTTGCATCCATCTTGTGTCATTGGTCAAAATTATTGTTCATTCTTCCTATGCTGTACTTTCCACTGAAGACAACCCCATATATGTTTTTCAATCTTCTTAAAGCATTTGAAGTTAAGTAGAATTAGACCTATATTATTACATTAATGAAAGTTGTTACATCCCTGTTAACTTCTGATGTACATCAAAACGGACTTTGTGCACCCCCTGAGCAGGGGATTGGACTAGATGACTGCAAAAATGACAAGCAACATCAAGAAGCTTTTGAGCAGTTATATAGATGGAAGACAAACACCTAAAATAGGAAAAAAAATCAAAGCGGGAATCTGTTCAACTGGAAGATTGAGTAATATGTTCATAAATTACAAAAAAAAATCCAGTTTGGTGGGATATTATAACTTCCACCATCTTGCCTTACTTGAAAACAAACCATTAAAAAAATTCAACCTGCTAGGGTCATATATGTGATTCTTCTTCAGGATTGCTTTCGGACATGCCCCTTTTCTTTCATGGTTTTTAAACATCTTTTTTACCGGTGTTCCCCAACCTTTGCGTCTTGGCAGTCCATTGGGGGGAGAGGGGAAGTGGGATGCATGATGCACCGACTGCAAGTTGAGCTATTTGCATGTGCGTGTGCACTAGCACACCGCTTGTACAAGTCAAGCAGTGTGCACATGTACGCCAGCATGTGGCCCACTTACAAATAGGCCACAGTCCAGTAGTGGGCCATGACCCGGGGATTGGGGACCCCTGTTTTACACGACTTTCATTTTAGCAGACTGGACTCAGTTTCAACCTTTGTATGATTTGGGGTGAAGAAATGGAAATTACTGCTTTTTAAAGTATGTTGCACTCTTGCTTTTGAAAAGGAAAAAGTGGATATTATGAAAGTTGAGGAAGTTTGATTATTTTGATGTACATGATTGCAATCAATACATAATCTTTTGAAGAAAACTGGAGTAGCCCAGGTGTATATAAATATGCAATGGATGTAGAATGCTGCTTTAGATCTATTTTATCTTAATAATAGTAAATCTCTTTTCTAGAAAAGTAATCACACCCAGAATTCTCTGTTAGGATACAAGAGTATGGGAAATGAGCAAAAAAATATTGGAAATGTAGTGTAGTTTTTTGAGAAAAATGGTCAGAACACTAAATTTTTCTTCAAGATTTTCACATTCTCGAAACTGACGACTTAGAAGTAATAGGTGTAGAATCCTTTTTATTGATTTTAACATGTAATATTTTTTTAAAAAAAAAATCGGTTGCCTTCTACATTTCAAATAAGAGTGAATCAGAAAGCAAAAGGTGAAATTAATTTCAAGTGTTGCCAGATATAGTCACTTCCTGAACCCCCAATCATATTAAATAATTTAGTTTTTAAATTCTTGGTACATGATTGCTAAATCTCAAAGTATCTTGGACACAACTGAGACCATCACAGTGAAGCCTTTGAATGCTGATTAATTAAAGGCTTGGGTTTCCCCCCACTTTTTCTTTTCCCTTATTAGTGTGCCCATGCATATTAAAGAAGTGGTTGAAGGGGTGGGGGAGGATGTCCATATTCATGTTTCTATCCAGCAGCCATTTTCTCTCTCCTTCCCCGTTTGTCAGGTTCTTATTCTGAAGGGTGTATATTATATTATGTCTGGACTTCCAATTCCCTTGGTTGTCTGTATTGGTAGACAAAAATTTAGTTTTTTCGAATTTGTAGCTTTTGTTTTTGCTTCCGGTAGAGGTAGGTAGTGCCTACTATAGAAAAATCCAATGATTCTTTAAAAGCTTTTGTAAAATACTTTTGGATTGTTAATTGCAAATATGCTAAATTGGGTAATAGCAGTTCATTCAGTTGCAGCATAATTATAGATTATTTGGAGTAAGATACCTAGCATCAGCTTAAAAGCATTTGTGATAGAACTTATTACCAATGCTTACAACTCCCCTCCTTTTTCTTTTTAAATTAGGCTTTACATATACACAAACATCCCCTTTTGCGCGGGGTAATATTTTTGGAGAGCCCCCAAATCCAGAACAATTAAGGAGACAAGAGTCATATAAGAACTTCCTTCGTTTTCAGGTAAGTATATTTGTAACAATATTAAACAAAGAAAAATGTTTTTCTGATTTAGCTCATTTCCATTTTCTAAATACTGCTGCAGATCTGGGCTTGACATAGGTTAAATAGTATTGTTTTTATTTAGTAGTAATAAATTTCAAATACTGAACACAGTCCCCAAAGGACCATGCACTAATATAAGAGGCTAAAATAAGGAAATTAAGATTCATTAAAAAGTTGCAAATGTATCATCCCATCATAATTTCTAAATCACTTCTTGAAAAATCTCAGGATAAATTTCTTTAGACACCACAAAATGTTCAGTATTAGAGAATATGAAAACTGACTAGTGGGGAAGTGGACAGAATACAGTGAAGTATCCTCATAAAGAAACCCTGAACAACAACACTTCAGTTTGCAACACTGTTTGGGAGGATATTTAATTTTCATTATTTGCAACCATTACACGACGCATAAGTTTTAATGAGTGAATTGCATACAATCAAAACTCTGTACCTCTTGGAGGAGTTATGAAAGAATATAGATCATCGCCCAAGGACTGTTTCCTTTCTATGAGAACATCTCCCTTATCCTTGAAGTGATATTCTTTGCCACAACCCTCATTCTCCTTTGAAGTATAGGAACTGCATCCTGGGAATGGAATCAAGCTGTTACATTCTAGAAATTACAGGTAGTCCTCAACATATGAGCCCAACATTTATGTTGCTAAGTGAAAAATTTGTTAAGTGACTTTTGCCCCATTTTACAAATTTTCTTGCCACAGTTGCTAAATGAATCACTACAATTTTTAACTTAGTAACATGGTTGTTAAGTGAATCTAACTTCCCCATTGACTTTGCTTGTCAGAAGGACATAAAAGGATGATCACATGACACCCAGGACACTGCAACCATCATAAAAGTGAACCAGTTGTCAAGCATACAATTGTAAATCACATGACTTTGGGGATGCTACAATGGTCATAAGTATGAAAAATGGTCACAAGTCACTTTTTTTTAGTGCTGTTGTAACTTTGGACAGTCACTAAATGATGTGTTGTAAGTCAAAGACTACTAGTATTGTCCTTGTAACTTTCTGGTTGAGCACACATAGTTTAGGATTCTGGTTTCAATAAAATGGACTGTTCCCTGATGGGTTACTACATTGAGCATAGATGCATAACTTGTACACAATAAGCAGCTAGTCATCCATTTATCATACTTTTAGTATATTGGCACCACTTCTTTCTTAACTGGCTTTCATCTTCATACTAGCTACTGTTGCTACATTTGTATTCTTTAGGAATTGTTATATTTTCATCATTTAGAGCAGATGCGATGTTGCGCAATGTATCAGGACAGTTTCGCCATTGCTGGCAATGGGGTGGGCGCGGCTTCCGGATGACTTGTCTGGCCTGCGGGCCGGCAGTTTGACATGCCTGATTTAGAGCTCTGGTTTGTTTTCACCTAACCTAAACTAACGATGTGATCAGTGTATTCTTCCCTTGCTTTTCCCCCCCCCATTAATCTTCCTTATGAAATTCCACAATTCCTACTTAAATTCCTGATCATGAGATTCCAACTGCTTCTTCTCTTCTTTATTAGAATATCCAAGACTAGTCTACCATAACTACTAGCCTTCATAACTACTAACCTTCATAGTAGATGAGTAGGTGGTACTGTATTGACACAATCCAGTGATTAAGATTGCTGTGAAGAGAAAAGACTTTCATCAATCAGTAGTTGGTCATAATGATCTAGCCAGGTCTAATTAGTTTTATGAAAAGAACAAAAAATTGGTACTTTGCTTCCAGATAGAGGAAAAAAGGAAAAAAGAAGAAGAAGAACGTGAAAAACGAAGGCTTGAAGAAGAAAGGGAAGAAAGAAGGTTAGCTGAGCAGAGAGCTAGAATACAGAGAGAGTATGAAGAGGAACTGGAAAAGAGGAGAAAGAAAGAAGAAGAGGTATGATTATAAATTAGACTTGTTTGATTCGTGCCATGAAGAGAACAGTGACTTCCTTTTATCATCCCCAAAAAGAAACAGTAAATTACTAGTTTTGGAGTAGATGCCTTACATCAAGAGTTTTTTGTTTTTGTTTTTTAAAAAAAAAGTCAAACTCCATATTTTTTTTGTCATAAGAAGTTGCCAGAAGACATCTTCCTTGATTGTATACTTGTGTCTGATTAATGGACAGGTAAATATTTTTGATTAGCATTCCAACTTTGCTTTAATTAATATTTGAGTAAAGAAAATGTATGTTGCTATTCCTTAATTCAGACATGTCAAACACAAGGCCCGGGGGCCAGATCTGGCCCGCGAAGTGGTTTCATGCGGTCCGTGAAGCCACCCTGGAAACAGTGAGGGAACGGCCCCCACTGCCTTGGCCCTGGCCCAGAGACCCTCCTCCTGCCAGAGACCCTCAGATCTGTCCCACTCCTGCCCAGGCCCCCATAGGCACCCTTGATGTGAATGATCTAGAGCTGGCCACGCCCACCCAGTAGGCCATACACTTTAGCCACGCCCACCCAGTAGGCCACGCCCACCCAGGCCACACTCACCCGGCCCCCTGAGGGCAACCGCAATGCTGATGTGGCCCTCAATGAAATTGAGTTTGACACCCCTGCCTTAATTGGAGAATTCCAGTTAAGTGGGAAACAGGAAGTAATTTAATTAATTAATATATGTAATGCAATTTATGTAAAATGAAAATATTTTAAATATATCAGTTTGATTTACAAGTCTCTCACATAAATATTCAAGTGGGCACTTGGTAATATTATATATAGATAGGCATTCCCATTCTTTGTAGTGTAAGAAAAGACTTCAGAGATGCAGTTTGATCAATTATTATCTCATCAAATTTGGTTTGTATCATTCCATTTTTATCTTCATAGCAAAGATCAAAAAATGAAGAATTATATAGATTAGCTGAAGAAAGAAGAAAAGAAGCTGAAAGGAGAAAGGCAGAAGAAGAAGAAAAGAATAAACAGGATATTAAAACACTTTTTATTGATGAGAAGGTAATTTAAAAACAAAATCTTAAATTCTGTCCTTATTAGCTTAGATCCAAGTAGGATCATCTACTTCTCCATAGAACTCAGAAGTACAGTTCTAAGCACATCCCAAAATGCTTCAGTCTCAAAACTGCATGGTCTTCCAGGAGAGCTATAAGAATAACTCCTAGTTTGATGTTTGAATCTAAAGCGCTGATAATTATTGTAAAAGAAATTGCAAAACAGCTTACATAGTATATAAAAAAAAATCTTAATGGCATAGATTAGGACATTGGAATGTTTGAAGTTGGGGACTGCAAAGGTGCTTTATTAAAAGGCAACTGGAGTTTCTTTGTTTTTCTTTGAAGACATTTCGCTTCTCATCTAAAACGTTTCTTCAGTTCACCGTGAGCTGGTTTGCCCGAAATATAGTCATGTGACTGCAGGAGAGGCTGGAAGTGCTTTATAGTACATAAAGCATCCTTTCTGAGGCTGTCATAACTTTGAAAAGTTGTTAAATGATCAATTGTAAACTGAGGATTGCTTGTAGACATTCCCTAGATTAAGATCTGAATACTCAAATTCAACTTTGTGTTAATGTTTCCATAAATCACATCTAAAATGTTTAACAGCAGAATTCATAAGAATTCAAAGTAGTATAGAACATTGGTGAATATATTAAACAGTCTTAGTTTATATTGGGTTGTGCTGTTGAGACTTAGGTGATCACAGCATAACTGATGGAATTTCTTTCTTTAAAGGACAGTGAATTCTATAATGGTCCAGGTCCTGTTTGGTAGTTGTCACAGAGCCTGTTTTTCTTTCAATACTGGATTGATTGAATGTCAGGTTTACATATAGGTAAAGGTAAAGGTTCCCCCACACATGCGTGCTAGTCGTTTCCAACTCTAGGGGCCGGTGCTCATCTCCGTTTCAAAGCCAAGGAGCCAGCGCTTGTCCGAGGACGTCTCCGTGGTCATGTGGCCGGCATGACTAGACGCCAAAGGCTCACGGAACGCTGTTACCTTCCCACCGTAGTGGTCCCTATTTTTCTACTTGCATTTTTTACGTGCTTTTGAACTGCTAGGTTGGCAGAAGCTGGGACAAGTAACAGGCGCTCACTCTGTTACGCAGCACTCGGGATTCGACCTGCCAAACTGCCGACCTTCTGATCGACAAGCTCAGCGTCCTAACCCACTGAGCCACCGCGTTTACATATAGCACTTCGCAAATGCATTTTGTACGTTTAAAGAATAGGGCAGGGAAAACTTTTAAGTTTGTTAATGAGAATTTGTGCCCAGTGGTCTGGGCAATGGATTATTGGATCAATTATTGGACCAATAGCACTTGGACTTATATACCACTTCACAGTGCTTTACAGCCCTCTCTAAGCTGTTTACAGAGTCAGCATATTGCCCCTAACGATCTGGGTCCTCATTTTACAGACCTTAGAAGGATGGAAGGCTGAGTCAACCTTGAGCCAGTGAGACTCGAACTGCCAAACTGCTGGCAGCCAGGAGTCAGCAGAAGTAGCCAGCAGTACTGCATTCTAGCCACTGTGCCACCGGGTTCACCAGATGCAAGATAGATGCAAAAGAAAAGCCCATTTATAATTCTGCTTCTTTTTACCCCCTTTCCCCACATGCTCAGAGCTAAGGATAGTGATTTCCATTTTTTATTAGTATTATAGAATACATTTGACTTAACATATGCTAAATTTCAATTACTTTCATTTCACAGTGTGAGAGAGATTTATTTTGGGCAAGTGTATATTTAAAATCAAATGATAGCACAAAGTAAGTTTACCTAACCAAATTATAATGGCAAACTATTACAAAGTGAATGTCATAAGTAGACAAAAGCCTATAGAAATGTTATATTATTCACAATAATTTATATTAATATCCCTTTACCTTCTATCCATCAGACATTAAAGAAAAGGAAACAGGGAAATTAAAGATGAGTAAATTACAGGAACTGAACAGTCTTTAATGGATGTGATTTATTTCTAGATAACCTTTTAATGTTTTCCTGAGATGTCCCCAGATTTCAGTCTCCTCCAATCCCAGGTAGAAGAAATGCATACATTAGTTCTGAAAGAGTGGTCTCAAGATAGATTCTATAGTGTTAGGTTTCTGATGATATTATGTCCTAATTGTGTATTGTTCTGTTCATGTTCAAATTAATATGACCAGAATTACACATTGACAGTCTGAAATATTTGGAGGCTGAGAGCATCAGGAAAGTATTATATGGCCCTGCCACATTTACATAAATGTATTTACCTTCATTGAGTTTTATGCTAGAATGGGGTTTGGTCTCAAGATAGATTCTATAGTTTTAGGTTTCTGATGATGTTATGTCCTAATTGTGTATTGTTCTGTTCATGTTCAAATTAATATGACCAGAATTACACATTGACAGTCTGAAATATTTGGGGGCTGAGAGCATCAGGAAAGTATTATATGGCCCTGCCACATTTACATAAATGTATTTACCTTCATTGAGTTTAATGCTAGAATGGGGTTTCTGCCATTGTCTTCCTTTTTGTGTATTCTAATTTTTTAATAGTGTTTAACTTTTTAAATACAGTTTAATTCACTTTATTCGAAACTAGAACTTCTGTTAGTATTAACAAGAGAGAATGCTAATGTCACAGTCAATATTTTTTGCTTGCAAAAATGTAAATTCTGTATATTATTGACAATTGGTTTTCATAAATAGGTTCCTAAAAAAACCTCTTGTTTTCACCTTAAAAATAAATACAGCCAAATCAGAATATTTATTAATTAATATATACTGTGTCAAAAGAAAATAAAAATATAATATTTATGGCTTAACAATTGTACTTGTTGAGGTCAGTTTTAGAAGTGCGCATTTTCATCTGCTCATTTTGTTTTTCAGATTTCCAGACACCCTTCTCCTCTTATTCCAACTCTTCAGAGTAAGCCATTAGTAAAAGAAGAAAGGACACTTCTGATGGAGAGTCGTTTGTCTTATTACACGCAGGTATGTTTGCTTATTATACAGATGTAATTCAGGAATTATTTTTAGCATTGTATTTCCTAATTATGTTCTTGAAAGATTACAAGTTACTTGGGGTAAGGGCATATCAACATATTAATTTATATATTTATTCTCCTTAGTGATGTTTAATAATTCTGTTGACATTACTTTACCTACAAGTTGAGAGCACTATTTTGGCAACTTTAAGTCTAATTTTGCTTTCTTCAGCTGATAGCATATGTACCATGACTTAAAGGTTCTAAGAATGTATAATTCTACAGTGTGGTTAATAATAATTTTCAAAAGTAATGGCAGATAGGAATAGGGAGTTGATAGAGCTAGGCATATTTATTTTTTATTTTTTTAGAGGAACATCCTCCCAGTACAGCATTAAGGAAATATCTATCCATAAAATCAATGGATAATTCTTTCTTAATACTAAATGTTCTGGAAAAGACTTGGTCGCTATGGTTATTGACAGTGTAACTGAGAGATGAATGATTATATGTCTTTTCCCCGTGTGTAGTAGTTTCCACCATAAATATTTAATATTTAATTAAAAATAACATGAATTTGAGTTACAGTGTTACTATCATATGTAATCAGGCGTTATAATACATGAAAGCAAAGTCAGTAAAAGTGAGCTATTTCTCTTTATATGGATGTGATTTTCCCCCCCTAGATAAATGTAAATTTTATTTTTTTCCCTAGGATGTCCCCAGAGCTCAATCCCCACCAGTACCAGCTAGAAGAAATCAATTACGTGCATATGGTAAGAAATCTATAACTCTTCTTACTTTGGTTGTGCTAATAACCAGAATAAATATTTCTAAAGAGAAAATGAATACTGGGCATTCTGTATCTAAGCATTGTTATATTGAATTTGCAGAAGAAAAAAAGAATGTAATAAATGAACTTTCGGAGATGAGAAAGCAGCTCTGCAGTGAAGAGCGACGACTACAGGAACAGTTGTTAAAAGTGCACAGTGATGATGATGAAATGCCAGTGAAAGGGTAAGGAGTTTGGTTTGTCACAAGTCATTTAATAAAATACACAGTTCTTTTTGGAAAAGTAATGCATACTTTAATTCAGCGGTCCCTAACCTTTCCGGCTGGAGTGGGGAGAGGCGGATAGGTATATGCGTAGCTCCATTTGCATGACTGCGCCTGCCTGCTGCTCATGCAAGTGGAGCTGTGCATATGTGCTCACCTGCCGCTTCTGTGGTCCAGTTCTTTTGTATGTGAACTGTTATTCTTTCTTTAGGGGAGACCTAAAACACATTCTATATAAAATTGAAGGGAAATCTCCTTCCTATAGATTCTTTCTTCTGAAGCTGCCCTATAGTGGAGTATCGGATAAGGCTATGATGAATCTGGTTCTGAAATTGTTTATGATCTAAAGAAGTTCTGCTTTATAGTTAAATAACAACAACCAAACAAACCCATATTGTCAGAGAGTGAGGCTAAGTGATACAATGACTGTATTGTTGGGTTCAAGTAGACATTCCTGGACTTAAGCAATTGCTTAATTTAGTTCATTGTTAATTGTTTGTATTTAGGCTGGAGATTCAAGTTTTTCTACAACATATTATGACTTAATCGAACAGTTGCCTCCCTGTCTGCTTTACTTCATGAAATATTTGATATATTTTACTTTTTCATCTTGGAGAGGATTTGTATTTCTTAGTTTATAGCCACCATTAATAATTAAACTTTAATGGAAACTATTTCCCTAAAATAACCTAAAACCTAAAGTAATACATGATAATGCATATGGTCACAGTTGTTACTGCATGTAGAGTTTTTATTAGTAAATTGTAAAAATTGGCTTCTCCATGTCTTTTCTAATTGGCTTTCTAGAATTCACAAAACTGGAACATTTTTTCATTTTGTTTTAGACCTATTTTTATCATCTGTTTCATTCTATTTTTTTATTTTAATGGAGCTTGTATGTCTTTGAAATTTGGGTTACCTTTTTGCATGATTTTGGTAACTTTCGTAGGAAAAAAGATAAACAGAATTTGGATGTATTTGAGATGGCCAGACTCCGCATGCAAGCTCCAGTAAGGCGACCATCTTCAAAGGAGATTGCTGATCCTATTAATATACAGAATATCCGTGAATTTAATGAACTTAAATATAAAGGTTAGTTGACAAACTCTGAAATGATGTCAAAGAATCAAGCAACAAGCATCAGAATTACTTTCTCAGCGTTTCTATGTGTACCACAGTAAAAAGAAAAAATGAATTGCAATCATAGTTTTCTACTCTACATGTAGTTAAAATGATGTTGATAACATACAGAAAAAATTATCAGCAGACATGGAAACTTGCAGCTTGCAAAATATAAAATGTTGTTATAACTCCCACTGAGTGTAACAAGAACAAAAACCAGGAAAGAGTCCAATTGGAAGTACAGTAGATATAGAATATTGCCTGATGGTTGACAAAGGAAAAAAGGGTAGCGTGGGATCAAGGGAAAGAACAGAATAAACTGGCTGAAATTGTAAACAAGGGAAACACACTGAAATATTTATTTCAGCTATCAAAAACAAGTAGTCCAAACAGGACTAGGGCTCGCAACTTGGGCGTCCTCTTGGATTCATGGCTCAATTTTGAAGACCATATAGGAGCCGTGACCAGGGGGGCTTTTGCCCAGCTTTGTCTGGTGCGCCAGTTGCGGCCCTATCTGGACCGAGATGCCCTACACACAGTCACCCATGCGCTCGTGACCTCCCGGCTAGACTACTGCAACGCTCTCTACATGGGGCTGCCCTTGAGGACCACTCGGAGGCTTCAACTGGTGCAGAATGCAGCTGCGTGAGTTGTTATGGGAGTTTCCCGATACTCCCGTGTAACACCTCTTCTCCGTGAGCTGCATTGGCTTCCAGTTGCCCTCTGGGTGAGATTCAAGGTGCTGGTAATGACCTATAAAGCTCTCAATGGCTTGGGTCCGGATTATCTAAGGGAACACCTGCTGCTGGCATCAAGTTCCCTTCGTCCAGTGCGCTCCCACAGGGAGGGCCTTCTTAGGGTACCGCCGGTCAAGGAATGCCGGTGGGTTATCCCCAGGGGAAGGGCGTTCTCTGTGGGTGCGCCGGCCCTTTGGAACCATCTTCCCATGGAGCTTAGGACTGCCCCCGACCTTCGCTCATTTCGCAGGGATTTGAAAACTTGGCTTTTTGAGCTGTCTGGCCCAGACTGAGGGGTTTTAATTATTTATTAATGGGGTTTTAGTTTAAATTCAGGGACTTAATTTAATTTTAGTTTTAATCGATTTTAGCTTTGTATGTATGTATTTTTAATTTTTCCCTGTAAACCGCCCTGAGTCCTACGGGAATAGGGCGGTATACAAGTTTAAATAATAAATAAATAAATAAGAGCAGGAAACCACCCAACCTTTGCAAAACAGGCAAACATGCAAAAAAATGGAGGCACTTGAAAATAAAAACTAACCTAGGGTTTGGGAAGTCCCCCAAAGGCTCATAGTTTGACTCTGCTTTTTTTTTAATATTATTGTTTTATCATAAGAAATAAAATACAAAACAGGAAAACAAACAAACAAAACAAAACACTAACAATATTTGTATCTTTGGGTTTTAAAATTTTTTCACTCTATTGCTTTATTGTATTCTTACTTTATTGCTCTGTACACCGCCCTGAGTCCTCCAGGAGAAGGGCTGTATATAAAACAAACAAACAAATAAATAAATAAATAAAATAAAATCTTAAATATTTTCTGCATTGTTATTATGTTTATCCAGTAGGTTTTCACATTTGCAAGACCACAATATGATATCGTAAAATGAACCTGGATTTTGACTACATTTCCAGCACTTATTAGAGATTACATTTTTGCTAGTCTATCTGGAGTCAAATACCAACGATAAATCGTTTTATAAAAATGTTCTTTCAAGTTATAATTTAATGTAAATTTTAATCTATTCATTCATACATACTCCCATTTATCTAGTGCTATACCCATTTTTTGCCCATTCTATCATACAATCTTTAATGTATTAATCTTCCAGATTCATCTTGAGTAAGATTTTACATACTTTAGAAATTGTGATCATCTCCAGAACATAAATTAATGTCCAATTCAGATTTAGTTCCTGTAAAAACAAAACTTTTTTATCTAATTTAAATCTTTCAAAAATTCTATAATTAAATCAATCACAAATTCTTCACTTACTAATTGTTTTCTTATTTTTATCTTGAATCCCTCTTTCAGATATCAATAAGTGATACATTTACATTTATTTATTTATTTATTATTGGGACTTATATGCCGCCCTATCTCCTGAAGGACTCAGGGCGGCTAACAACAATAACATACAATAATACAGAAGTTAAAAATTAAATTAATGGCCCCTGTAGAATAAATTAAAATTAAAATTAAAATAAATTAAAAATTAGAGTTAAAAATTAAAAACATAATTAAAATCCCTGTCGGTCCAGGTCAGCCAGGTGGAAAAGGAGTGTTTTGAGGCCGCGGCGAAAGGACTGGAGATCTGGGGCCATCCGAAGCTCAGGGGGGAGCTGGTTCCATAGGGTTGGCACTCCCACAGAGAAGGCTCTCCCCCTGGTGGTCGCCAGCCGACATTGTCTAGCCGACGGTACCCTGAGGAGGCCTTCTCTGTGTGAGCGTACTGGGCGATGGGAAGTCGTTTCCGGCAGCAGATGGTCCTGCAAGTATCCCGGGCCTAAGCCATGTAGGGCTTTAAAGGTAAGTACCAACACCTTAAATCTCACTCGGAGGACAACCGGTAACCAATGCAGCTCACGCAGGAGGGGTGTAATATGGGAGTATCGGGGTGCTCCCATCACTACCCGTGCGGCCGCGCTCTGAACCAATATCATCTCTGTACTATGTAGTTCTTCATGAAGTGATAGCCACAGTGGCACTTTATCAGCTAATCTTTTGTACTTCCACTATACACATGCAGTCGATTGCCTAATAGCATGAATCTTAAAACCAGGGTTAATTTTTACTTTGTCATACCACAGATAGGCATGCCACTCAAATGTCAGATCAAAACCTTCAAGGTTTAATAGCCTTGAATTTTTTACAGTTATCCAATCTTTTTTTTTAAATTCCATTTATATCCCGCCCTTCTCCGAAGACTCAGGGCGGCTTACAAGCTTAGCAATAGCCTTCATTCTATGTATGTGCCTGCTTATTAGGGCTTTCACACACACCCCAAGCGGCATTATTACAAAGTCAGCTTAATTGCCCCCAACAATCTGGGTCCTCATTTTACCTACCTTGGAAGGATGGAAGGCTGAGAACCTTGAGCCTTGTGGGATGCGAACCTGCACTAATTGCAGGCAGCTGGTGTTACTTAAAGAGGCATTAGCCCACTGCTTCACCAAGGCTCTTTTAACCATACCAGACAACAAGCATCATAATATAATCTAAAATCTGACAAACCCAGACTCTTCTATCTTTAGAATCTAAGAGCAGCTTATATTTAATTCTTGTTTTTTATTTTGCCAAATAAATTTAGATATAGCTTTCTACCACTGCTTTTTAAAACAATTGAAAATGCACATAAAAAAGGTAAGGCAAATTATCTCAAATAGTAATTGTTTAATAAAGTCATTGAATATATAGATTTGTATTTAGTTCTGTTGGCAGAGAATTATTTAAATAAGTTATGTGTGTTTGAAGAAAAAGATATGAGACTTCTAAACACTTTATTTTATATAATAGATTCGGAAACACGAGTAGAAACCAGACATATGTATCCTGAGCCTCCCACCAATAATGATACTCTGGACATTCAGCAGCTAGCATTGCTAAGAGAACAAAAAAAGAAACTTAAAAAAATGAGGAGAAATGCAGAAGGTAAGCTAGGGCTGCTTGAACTAGGTGTGTCTTCCATGGCTTTAATTTAGTTCATAATCTTATTTTGGTCTTTGCACATATCCACTTATACCCCAAATATAAATATTTTTGTCAAGTGTGGGTAAATCAGAAGTCCAGGCAGTTCAAATGAATATGAAGGTTTATGCTCTCTATGAGAATCTGAACTACTAACAGTCAAGGCAAATTGGTGGCAGATTAGAGTCAATGGACTTGGATCTCTTATGGCACAAAGGGACTCGAGACTTATGACTTGTTTGACCCCTCCCTCAGGCTCAGTGTAGTCATGTACAATTTATTATCTTATAGAAGATCGGTAGATACCTATTGCTATTAGCTTTGAGTTCTGTCATATCACTGTGGCTAATTGGTGCAGTGTTTTTCTGCCTTTGAAATCTGTAGGTTGTTCCCTACACCTCTAGGGGATATCTCCATCTCCCCTGATTGGGCAAAAGTTTGCCGTTCTTGTTTTTCAAAGTTACAGTATGGTATTCAAATTCTGTAAAAATAGGTTTCTGGCAGACTGCATCTTGGTATTATTTTAATTTTAGAAGTCTTGGATGTCAAAATTAACAACAAGGGAATCTTCAATTAGGGATTTTAGTTCTTGTTGTGAATTAGAATTGCACAAAGTACAAAAAAGAAAATTAACGAGTTGTTTCACTGCTGAAGGTATAGATAGATAGATAGATAGATAGATATAGAGATAGATATAGATAGATAGATAGATAGATAGATAGATATAGATAGATAGATATAGATACAAACATACACATACACACATATATATACATACACACACATACACACACACACACACACACACACACACAATTTAAAAGGAAAAGAATGGAGAGATGCACAAAACTGGGGAATTTATAAGAAAAATCCTCAAGTAAATATCTAATGGATTGCAGGGTTTTGTGATAACATATTCAGTTTTCTACTTTATTCCTGTTCCACTAACAGTTTTGTTCATTTGCATGTAATTATAATTATTAACATTACCATTTCTCAGTAAAATTATATTGCTATTGGTGTGATTTTGAATGCATAGCTTTTAATATTTATTATATTCCTGAATTCTAATATTATGGAGCACTGTCAGGATCCTTTGGTTTTTACTTCTGTTTTCCTTAACAATATGTTTGCTTTATTAGGTTCCCTAGATTTTGATGAGCCAGTATCTAGCATTAGAACAAGGGACAAGGGATTGGTGAGCAACAATACAATTAACTTATTCAATTTTCATTCCTTGTGGAAAATAATAACTTTGTGAACTTATGTGGATATACTAATTAATATTCCTTGAACTTTTGCCTTTTATGTTCAGTTTTTCATTAGAGATTTCCTTTTCTTATAAAAGGATTATGGCTCCAGGTTTTTTTGTACTGGCTGGTCCCACCTAGGTTGTTTCTATGACTTCTTTAATGGGTACCTAATTTGTCTTCAATTAAAGTGATATCATGGGTTGCATGTACAATAGTATAATTTTCAAAGGCTGCTGGGAACTTCAGTTCTGTAGAAAGCAACAGTGCGTGTCAGTGTGGGCTGGGATTCACATTGTGAAAACTTATTAACAGTGTTGAATAGTTGTTTAATTGTTACACATTTCACTGTAATTAGAAAGCTGAAACATGGAACAGTATTCTAAAGGATCTTTAGTTATATTTTAAAAAACAACTTCTCAAAACTCTTTGAGAGAGTTTAAACTATTTCCTCAGTAGTGAAAGTTGGACACGTTTTGTTGAATACACTCAAAATAACTTGATCATTATTGTTTCAGAAATAAGTTATTTTGTATTTTTTCCAAACTGGAGATGTGATTATCAGATAAACTGAGACATAAAAAAATTAAAGATGTCTCACTTTGAAATAAATATAATAGAGCAGGTGAAACTGCACAAAGGAGAACCAAAGTGACCCATGGGTTGAAGTAGATCCATTGTTTAAAAAGTTTCAACTATTGAAACTTTTCCAAATCTTGGAATAAGGCAGAGAAAGACCACTTGCACATCTGTCACAAAAAAACCCCAAACCATATGGAGACATTCATAACACATTGAGTTCAATTGAAATGAGATTTTATTTAAAATGAGGAGACATAAAAAGTATAATATAATATTAGAGAAATCAGATAGAAGTCTTTTTCACTGTACTGTATTTCTGTGTTGCGTGTGCCAAATGGTAATGGAAAAAAAGCAGTTCTTTAACTGTTTATAGTTAAATTGAAATTTATTACAAGACATGATAGTTGTCAATTAGGCAAGAGATTAAATAAATTAATCCTTTAAAAGAGGTCCTGACTAGAAAAAACCTTCAGTGGCTAATAGTCTTGATAGTTATAAATTAGCTTCACTATTAAGAGATGTTAGGTGGACATGAACAGATTCTGTTGCATTTCCACACTGCTTGTGGGCTACACAGAGACATCTTGTTGATTGGACTAGATCAGGGGTCGGCAACCTCGGCTCTTTTATGACTCGTGGACTTCAACTCCCAGAATTCCTGAGCCAGCTATGCTGGCTCAGGAATTCTGGGAGTTGAAGTCCACGAGTCATAAAAGAGCCGAGGTTGCCGACCCCTGGACTAGATAAATATATCCTTGCTGCAACCTTTGGGGCTTTATTTTATTCCTTTATTTAATAAAATTTATTCTGAATGAGTACATATTTCCATGGTGGTCCAAAGATTATATACTTACACAATGAAAGATATATGGAAAAGAAATTGTGACTTGCTTTTTAAAAGGTAACTTTTCAGTGCTGTGTTACATTTATTCAATAATATATTGAGTCAAGATCCAGATTACTTAAGCATTATGCAACCATTATTTTGAAACTCAAATACTTTGGCCACCTAAAGAGAAGGAAGGACTCACTGGAGAAGAGCCTAATGCTGGGAAAGGTTGAGGGCAAGAGAAGAAGGGGATGACAGAGAATGAGGTGGCTGGATGGAGTCACTGAAGCAGTAGCCTAAATGGACTCCAGAAGATGGTAGAGGACAGGAAGGCCTGGAGGAACGTTGTCCATGGGGTTGCGATGGGTGGACACGACTTTGCAACTAACAACAACAAACCATTATTTCTGAAAGGCTATTATAGGAACAAGTGGGAATAATGGAAAACTGTTATTAATGTTAAACAAAATAAACTGTTGATTTAACTTGACTTTTCTCTGTTTTTCATTTGTAGATTAGAGATGCAGACTCAGATGAATTTATGAAAACCTCACTCCTGGAATCTGAGAGTGCTTTTATTGGTGATTTTATCTTTTTAGTATTTCTACATTTGGTAGACTGCTTATTAAAAACTATCTTTTATATATGCTGCATTCTTCTCAAGTTTATGTGGCATTTTAGTCATAGCTAATGTTTGTTGTTTGTTTGACAGGCATATATCATTCTACATTTGTAAGAATAGAATCAATTGATTTTCAGCTATTTCAGTTTTCTGGGTTTCTATAGATACATTTAATAGTTTTTTATTATTCAGAAATACAGTGATAGGAGTTTGAATGTAGTATGTTAAAGCATCTTTTAAATCAGTTCTTTAAGGGTTTTCACTGAATGAAGTTATTGGAGACTGTTTTGGTCTTGTTTTTCCATAATACAGTAGTCTTTAACTTATGACTACAACTAAGCCCAAAATTTCTATTGCTAAGCAAGACAGTTGTTAAGTGAGTTTTACCCCATTTTATGACATTTCTTGCCACAGTTGTTAAGTGAATCACTGCAATTGTTAAGTGAATCTGGCTTCCTCACTGATTTCCTTATCAGAAGATCACAGATGATCACATGATCCCAGGACACTGCAATCATCATAAATATGAACTAGTTGCTAAGCTGATGAATTTTAATCACATCACCATGGAGATGTTGCAATAGGCATAAGTGTCAAAATGGTCATAAGTTACTTTTTCAGTACCATTACAACTTCAAACAATCACTAAATGAATGGTTGTAAGCTGAGGATTATCTGTATATGGTTAACTAACGTAGATCAGAAACTAGCTTTGCAATTTCTCCACGAATATTGCTTAAAAATCTAGTATGAATTTATATTATGACACTGGCTTCTTCTAGGTACAGATGGTGAAACTTACCCAATTTTAGAAGAGCATAACTACAATATGAATATAACTCCTTCACCCCCTGTATCGGCAAGAGAAAGAAGGAGAGAGAAGAAGAAGGTAAAATAATTTATTGGATTTTTTTTCCTATTAAAGCTTTGTGAACCTAAATCTTAACTGAAATCAAATTTTACCATCTGTATATTTTAACAAGCCTTATTCAATTACATTTTTGTGTGTGTATTTATAACAGCGGTATCCAACTTTTCTGGCTTTGTGGACTGCCGGGGGGGGGGAAGGGGATGGTTTCATACGAGTGGTGGGTGAGTTTGCACAGCTCCATTTTCAAAAGCAGCAGGCATGCATGCCCCCCCCCTCGCTCATGCAAGTGTAGCTGCACATGCATGCATGGTTGTTCACTGCTTCTACAGCTGCGGACCTCTGGTTTAGAATATCTTTTTTATTCTATATTTTCTGACAGTAGAGCACTGAGTATTGAATTAAGGACTGATCGCTACCGGGCTAATCTACAACTCTGAAAATATCAGTTAAAACTATAGTCCTTCTTTCCAACCCAATATAGTAATAATAATGGTAACAAATAAAATGATAACATTATAATTAGTATAAAGGACAAAAAACAAAGTCTACATTAGACATTTAATCAGCAACCATGAAAGTATCTTGAGATAACGTAGGGAAAATTAACATCTGACAAACTGATGAAGTAACTAGCATTTCGTTTATAATGTTTCTGTGTGGTACACAAATTATTTCAGTTGAAAATGTGGTTATTTTGGCAATTCCAGTAATATTGACTTGGCAAGAATTTAATAATAATTCAATCTAACATAATTCTCTTTATCTTCAGGATGATGCTTCTCATAGGAGGACTTCACCACCACAATTTGACAACAGCTCTCTCCACTCGAATTCTAGTCTCAACATAGATCAATTAAAAGCCAGAAATGAAGAAAGGCTGCAAAGATTAAATGAACTACATAAGAATTCCATTCATATAGGTATCATCTCTTTATTGAATATTAGGAGAGAAATTATTGAAAGGTTAAACATTTTTGTTAGATTTGGAAGAATTGATTCATACAGTGTGAGCAAACTTTACCTAGAACAGCTTTTCCCAAACTTGGTGCCTTTCAGATGTTTGCAGTTCATCTTGCAGGGTTCTCAGAAATTGCCTCACTAGCTGTGGAATCCTGGAAGTTGACCTGCATGTTTGGTACCCATAGGATTGGAAAGGCTAGCCAAGGGCAAAGTACTGATGCTTGGGAATATCCAGCATATATGGCTAATATGCTACCAAGGCTAAGCTACTACACAGAAGTGCTGCACAGCACTGCACTGCACTGTCATTACTTCCCTTCCACATTCAGATTTTAAACATATGCAAGTAATATATTTTCCTTATTAGATTGAGTCTTCACCTCTAGGTCACCATACACAAGTATTTGAGGTCTTCTGTAAAATATTTAAGGGCTATGAATAGTACTACCATATTTTCCTTCAGTCCTTTTCTTCTTGAGGCAAGAGATATCCAATCCCATCAACCTTGTTCTTGTAGGCCTTGTTTTTTTTATGCCAGTTATGTATTTTAATTTACCTACCCCCTCAAAGTGTGATGCTCAGAGTTGGATACAGTCCACGCTTTGATAATATTTAGCCTATGCTCCGATATCATTTCCACCTGAACATGACTTCACCTGTAGTATTATGTGGATGGGTTTCCACGAACATCTTTTCTTCAGCTTTGCAGCCCTTACTTTCAATTTTGCAATTTGAGACTATAAATGTCAGACTGCCAACTTTAGCTGGCTCACACTTGGCTTCCCAGACACTTCTTACTTGGCACAGGGCTCTTTGCTTTTGTTTTTACAATAAGTGCAAAAATAAAGACAAGGACAAGGTTCAGGGGAAAAGGACAGGATGTAATGGCATGCAGGAATAATATTGGGAGATGGGGGAAGAACTGCAGTTTATACAATGGACTGATAAAATTTGAGTCCAAAGAAAGAGGAGTGGCAAAACCATCTCTAGTTTTGGAGAGCCTAAAAGTGCAAAAAATGAGTACTTCCAAACTTGGAAGATTCTATTAATGTAACCCCGTAATAACAATACTACTACTACTACTACTACTACTACTACTACTACTACTACTACTACTACTACTACCACCACCACCATGGTGGCACAATAGTTAGAATGCAGTATTGCAGGCTAACTCTGCCCACAGCTAGGAGTTCTGACCAGCTCAAGGTTGACTCAGCCTTCCATCGTGCCCAGCTTGTTGGGGACAATATGCTGAGTCTGTAAACTGCTTACAGAGTGCTGTAAAACAATATGGAACAGTATATAAGTGCTATTGCATTAAAACTAGCATTACTACTTAATTCTTTAAATTTCCTGTTTGCTTTCCTCCAGTCAGAATGCAAATTGGCTTTTCTCAAATTTATGTGCCTTTATTTGAAATTTCATCCTGGATTTTTGAGCCAGGCTTACCATTCTTCCAAGATAATTTTGATCTCCTCCCCCCCCCCCCCCCGCTTTATGCAGTCTATAAATCTGTTGAAATTTCCCTTCACCAGGCAGCATTATATCACAGGTACTATCACCATAAAGAAACTAAAGACATGTTGAAAAAGATTTTCCTGCAAATGTCATATATTCTTTCTTGATAGGTTAGCATATTCCATCACCAAAATCTGGACTGATTTTTCACATTTTCTTTGTAGAAAGGAAGTGATAGTCAGGGTGAGTAACTGACCAAATTTAGTTTATTTTAGTTATCTTTTAGAGAGACTGATAGATATTTGAAGATCCTTTTTGAATTCTAGTTTCTCAATGCAGCAAATGCCAAAATAGATTTCTGTTCATAGAGAAGCTGTTCTGGGTGCATAGAGAAGCTTTTATTTGATGAATGCTACCATGTGTTATTCAAACATTTCGTTTTGCCACATCATTAAAAAAAACCCAGCTTCTACATACCAAGAAAATTATTCTTTCTTTGGAACCTCAATAATGTGTCTACATATTGTTCCTAGATGAAATTCTGTATAATATGGAGTCCTTAAAACCTCTTAGGACTCTCTATATTGGACTGGACCTATTTTCAAATTTGACATAATTATTTATTGCTGAAGCTGCAATTTCAAAAAGAATCTTTATTGTAGTTTAACTTTTTGTATTATTAAGTTTGGGCTTGCTTAAAATTAATTTATACATCTCTTTTCATGAATTAGATATGTAACTGTATACCCAAAGATACTCAAAAGTGATATTTATCTTTCATATACACAGATCGGTACTCAAAACTTCCACCTATGTGTTTGGAAAGGACTGGATTTATCTGGAAAAGTATCCACTGTTTGATGCACATGTGGATTTTTAAGTTTCCCCTGCAATTAATTTTCTTTACATTTTACACTTTAGTAATTTATTAGTAGTAATTTGCTTTATATAGATACCTTTATATTTAGTTAAATCTATTCTTCTTCCCATGCATACAGTATTTCCTGTATCACTGGCTGCTGTACAATCCCTGAGCATCATAGAATCTCCTGTATATTTAATTGTTGGCAAGGTGTTTTTTTTCTTCAAATATTTCATCTCTTTTTCTCCAAGTCTTTTGTATTGTTGTGGTCAAAAAGTTCTAACTTTGACTCATTAACCCAAAGCACTATGCTCCAAAAGACTGCAAATTTGTAAAACTTTTTTTTGCATACTTGAGATGTTGACTTTTGTGATGAGGCTGAAGAAGTGTTGTTTTACAATGCCTTGGTAAGGCCACACTTGGAATACTGCATCCAATTTTGGTCACCACGATGTAAAAAAGATGTTGAGACTCTGCAAAGAGTACAGAGAAGAGCAACAAAGATGATTAGGGGACTGGAGGCTAAAAACATATAAGGAACAGCTGCTGGAATTGGGTATATCTAGTTTAATGAAGAGAAGGACTAGGGGTGACATGATAGCAGTGTTCCAATATCTCAGGGGCTGCCACAAAGAAGAGGGAGTCAAGCTATTCTCCAAAGTGCCTGAAGGCAGGACAAGAAGCAATGGATGGAAACTAATCAAGGAGAGAAGCAACCTAGAACTAAGGAGAAACTTCCTGACAGTTAGAACAATTAACCAGTGGAACAACCTGCCTCCAGAAGCTGTGAATGCTCCAACACTGGAAGTTTTGAAGAAGAGACTGGACAGCCATTTGTCTGAAATGGTACAGGGTTACCTCCCTGAGCAGGGGGTTGGACTAGATGACCTCCAAGGTCCCTTCTAACTTTACTATTATGATTATTACAGTATAATAAATCTCCCATGCAAAATCATTGTTGTATAAACAATGTTCTTCAATGGACAGGGACTAAAGTTCAGTAAGTCATTTGTGGTGATTTCTGGTTTCTGTTTTGTACATCTGATTAGTTTTCAGGCCATTCTAGCAGAATTTTTTTCTTAGTCTTCACCAGTCAGCAAGAAATTGAAACCTGAAGAGAGATTGGTTATTTCAGCAAGTCAATCTGAAACAATCAAATTGATCATGAAATCCCTATCTAACCAGGAGTGCCTAAACCTTTGCATATGGATGTATCTCTAATGTAAGAAATACAGGAAAAGAGAGTTGGATCCTCTAGTGTTGTTTAAAGGCATAGTGTGTAGTCGGTCTTGATCACCTTCATACTTACCTTAGGAATGCCATTTCTCATTCCTCTGTGTTAAATAAATAACATGTTATTTGACCAGTGACTCTAAAATAAGGAAATATTGAAAATCTGAAGTATCCCAATTGGGCAACAGTTGTCCTGGCCTTGCTGTATTTTTATTCTACAGAAGTCTTCTGTAATACTTGAGAATGAATAGTTTGGTCACTGAAATATACGGTAAGATACCATGTATGACTTCATATATTAAAGTTTGTTTCTTTTCCTCAAGCTGATGACATTTCACTGGGGAATGGTGATGACATCCTGAAGGAATTACTTCCTAGATATGGCAGAAGACCCAGTTCGATTGATTCTGTGGCAACTGAGCTGTGGCTTAGACCTGGGACATCAGAAACCTTTAAAAGACTCATGGCTGAGGAGTCAAGTCAAGCTAAACCCACTTCTGAGAAGAGGATAACATTCAATTGGCAGGGGCTGTCAACTGCCCATGGCTAAATAAACCTGTGTTAAAGCTGTTTGTGCCTTTCAAAAGTTTCTTCACTATTGCACTTTTATATTCATAGTTGATTGTAAAAACAATGCCTACCTTTGTTCAATTATTGATGCATTATTGATGACATCTAAATTTGGAAATATATTCGCACAGTAAATTTTCATGAAAGCTTCAGAATATAGCCAAATATACAATTTAGTGTAGTTTTAATGGTACTGAGGCAAATTTTTTCAAGTTTATTTCTGGATTATTTTTTCCTCTCAAAAATTACCTCAGACTTCTGCAAGATTGAGAAATATGACCTGAATGTAATCAAATAAAATACTGTGGCTTGTCGTTCTTACACATGTAATAGATGTTTAGGGATTACCCAGGATTTAAATTCATTGCTGCTTTACTTCTAGCCCGCAAGTCTTATCCAATCATTTGTTCTAAAATGCTATTTTTATATTTATATGTGTATATGTGTGTTCAAATGTCAATAGTGAATTCTATAAATGTATTTATGTTCATGACTTAAGATGACAAAATAAATTATATTTTTATCAGGATTCTAATGAAGTATTTGTGAAGATGGATATTTTGTGAAATGAATAAATTTTCTTTAATAATGAAAGTTCTGGAGCTTCCTTGATGCTTTTCTCATTGCAGTAGAAATGGCATGTGGGCTGAATTTCATTATTGAACTAAATTCTAACTGAACTGTATTAGGTCTAGTACAAATTTGTTGATTTGTTAACCCCTTCACATTTATTTGGAAGGAAAAAATACAAATGTTACTGGCTGAAGGTAAAACTGCAGGGTCTGATCAACATAGGTTCCTTTTTGTGTAATTTTATAAGGTGTTTATTGTATGTTACATATAATATTTAATAGTATATGTAATATACTATTAAAATGGACTCTTCCAACAAGGATCAATTTCCCAACTATAAACTCTGGAAGGCTAGATGGATAGAAAAAGGTACCATGAACAATTTTCTGATCACCTAAATATAACTTTTTCCTTATCCTTCACCTGGATGTAGTTCAAGTTCTCTTTTATTGAACATTTAATTGTAACAAAAAACAATTGCTTTTAGGTAAATATACAGGAGAACAGAATAGCAAAATATAGTAATTTGCAATGTCAGTCACTGGCAACTTCATTTACTAATCCTTTTCCCTCCAAATAGGGAAGGATTATTGAGTGTCTCATTTGAAGTCCAAAAAGTACTTCATAATAAGTTTAGCTTCTGTCCTCAATTGCTGAGAGCAAAGAGGAAAGCGATGTACTACACCAGTTTTCCCAAGGAAATAGTATTTGAAATCCTTCAGATTTTTATAGCTACTCTATGGCTATAAGATAGTAAAGATCAAGCAGTCTTGTTCTCATCTGCTGCTGCTTGCCTTTTCTGTTCTGTATAACAGATAAGCCACTTATTGGATGATGAAGCTACTAGTCTTGATCAATTACCAAAAATTTGCAGTATCGGCCCTGTCTTGTTTCTTGTCTGGCTATTGTAGAGACTTTTGCATGGGAGCCAGTTTGAGGCAGCCTTCAGTTCTGCCGTTTATATGTGAGACTGAATACTGTCCTAGATCTTGATTTGGCTACAGCTTTTCCAACAGGAAGATTTGAACTGAAAAATAGAAGGAATGATATTTGAATTAAGTTAAATTCTTTAATCACTTGCAAACATGCTGAAGGCAATCTGCTTCAGCACTGTTAACCATCATTCTTAAACTTTAGGTTTCTTGAAACATTAAAACAAGTAGTTTTACATTGCATTGGTTTTCATTGCACCGATGAAAGAATTCAAAAACTTTATTGACTTATAACCTGATTAGAATATGCCAGATGAGAACCAATATTGTACAGAAAGTTGTACAGAATTTACATAGAAAACTTTACAGAGCTGTACCATATACATTTTTCCATCTGAAAATTTTTTCTACATCCACTGTAAGACAGAATGCTTGACAATCTTTTCTTTAACCATCAGAGCACAATTCACAGTATGAATACATTTCCAATAAATTTAAAACTGTCCCTAAACCATGCCAGATTTGTTACTTCAATATATTTAACATTACATTCTGTACAGAGTGAAATCTACATCAAATAACCCCCCCCAAAAGGTGACATAAGATAAAACCTAGACTCATTTGCAGTGATTCAAGTTCCAGCCCAGAAGGATCGTTGCAATGGCTTGTTATATTTAAAAGCCCTATCACAGGTATATTACAAACAATTAAGCCAGTTGTGACTTTTTTCAATCTCTGCCCTTCTCTAAAGTTAGCGAGACTAACTTAGGATAGAGACCAAATCAATCACAACATAAACTCAAGACTAGTGCATTGGTAAACAAATGTATGGGTTTCTATGAAATAAAAGAATGCAGGAAGAACTATATAGTGTAATTTTATATTACAGACCTGCACTCTATGTTTTTTAATTGAATAATGATTACCTATATTTCAGCTTGAGTGTGCAGATTTTTTTTTTCAGAATAAGAATTCCATAAAGTTGCTAGATCTCTTACCAAGTATTTTCCTGTGCTCTCAGTACAAACCATTCTTTCAAATACAGTTCTCCTGAGTTGTACTCTATGGATGTTCAAACTTCTTAAGTGTTAGTTCTTTGGGTACATATCTTAAGTTCACAGCCATCATAAACATACGTATGCACACACATACACATAATATGTATGTATGTCTGAATAAGAGGACATCACAGTCCAAGCTGACAATAAGACTGTTTAAAACTGGCTCAATGCTCAGCATAAGCCAGGAAAGGTAGGAAGAAGAATCCACTGGAGAATTAAAAGTTTTGCAAGCCTAAGTTACAGCTTTACTTTATACTGTGAACCCATACATACACACATAGCCATTTAGAGACCCTTATTATGAACATCCAGTGCAAGTTGATTTGGTTCTTTGTTTCTTTAGTTATGCTTTTACTGCTTGGCTACATCTTCTTCTTGATCTGCTGGCTGAGATATTTGGAAAACAATGCCAATTCGTAGAAAAAATCTTCGCAAAACAGCCCGGAGCTCAGGAATCAGATCAAATTGCATTATTTCACACAAAAGAGGATAGTAGAAAGATGCATGAGCTTTGAACTAAGGGAAAAAAGAATTCTGTTAGACATTTAAGTTTTGGAACACATAAATGCACTAATTCAAACATTACAATTAGAATTATCTAGGTGTTAGATTCCCTCATCCCTTTTTCTGAAGAAACAAATGTGCATGGTCTTATTAGCACTGGAGTACTGATACCAGGAGAGAAAAAATAAGGCAAATGACAATATGACATGAATGGATTGGAATGTTTTTATTCCTCAGCAATGGAGGAGAATTGATCCAAAAACTGGTTCATAACAATTATGATCTGTTGTAAGGAAAAAAAACTGGGCTCAATCCCTGGAAAGAAAGAAAAATACCCTTCCTTATTCCTTCAAGCTTGAGTTCAACTGGACTCTGTGACCCACAACGTTGGAATTAGAATTGATCTACTACTGACAAAGAACAATCTACAAGGGATGTACCACAGCTATATTTTGAAATGAAAAGAAGCCCAACACTCCAACATCTGGAAAAACTTATTTTTTCTCAGGGAAAGATTTGTGAGATCCTTTATATTTAGTGCTCTCATGGAGGCTTCCCTTTATTTGAGCATAAACTGAAATACATGAAAAGCGTTTCCTATTTTTCCAGATTAATGAGGATGCATTATAAACATGTGATAATAGAATCTGCCAAGAGATGGGAATGCATAGTTCTTTACTTTTAGAATTCTTTATTGGTCAAGTGTGATTGAACACACAAGGAAATTGTCTCCAGTGCATAAGCTCTCAGTGTACATACAAGCAACCAGTGATAAATTTTAATTAAGATATTAATTAATACCTTTTATTATCCCTCACTATCGGTCATATTGACTGGTGTTACTGGGAATTGTCAGCAATATCTAACATGTCATATGAAAAACTTAAGTGCACCGCAAATACATTTTCAATGTATTTCGGTATATAGATATTTGTACTTCATTCCAACCAGTATTGATGCATAAAAGGATATAATATAGCAAATATAATGCACCATTTACCTTTTGTAGTCTATTTTGTAACTTAAACATACACAAAAATTTTGCATGTGAAAAAGGTTACCTCTATATTTATCACTACATATTATTAACATGCTTTTCAGTTATAAACAGAAATACTAGATTTTTGTATAAATGATTAGATCTGGAACTTGTCCAAGTGAATAATTAGTTTGATTTGCTCTTTACAGTTAAAGTGGTGGTATCATCATACCTACATGGAAAGAGCTCTCTAAAACCTTTAGAAAGAAGGTTATAGATGCCTATTAGTCTGGGAAGGAATTTAAAAAGATTTCCAATTGGACATTGATCATTCCACTGTCCAGAAGATTATCTACAAGGAGAAGATTTCAAACAATTGCCAACTTGCCAAAGCTAGCTGTCCCAGCAAGTTCAGCCCAAGAGCAGAATGCAAGATGCTGAAAGAAATCTCTAAGAATCCCAGAATATCATCACGTGACCTACAGGCAATGCTTGCCACTACTGATGCAAAAATGAATGAGTCTATCATTATAAAGAAGCTGTACAAACTAGTTTTACATGGGAGTTGTACCCGGATAAAACAATTGCTGTCCAGAAAGAGCATCAAGACAAGACTAAATTTTGCCTACGGTCAAAAATCATAAATCAGGACCTCTACATTCATCCATAACCAGACTTAAGTGCACTTACTCCCTCCAGCTTCACAGTTTGCAGTATTACAGAATTTTATACAAGAAAGCCTAGAATCAGTTTTCAACATTAGCTACTCCAGAAGAAAGTGAGCTTTCTGGGACAGTGGGCATATTTAAAATTTAGAGAACACAGCAGTGGCACAATCACAAATGGTTGTCATATAAAAAGACAGAGCCATTATAGTAAATATAGTTTGACGCTTTGTTTCACAGCACACCAGCTACTCCTCCTGCCTTGCTTTCAGACAAAACAATTCTAATAAAATATTATAGACACCATGGAAGTTTCCTGTCAGTATACTGCAGTCTACCAACACTTCAACTGCCTACTCTTGCCCTAACCATTTTCAGAAGGCTTACTTACCCGATCATCACTTATCTTCAGAACCTTTGTTAAGAATAAAAGTAAAAGGCTAGTCCAAGCTTCCCGGTGACTCTCTGAAGTCAAAGTGAGGAAGTAGCTGAGAGCTTCCTTGCAGACACTACAAGCAACATGCCAACATGAAAGCAAAGTTTAGTTGTTTATTTTCAAAACAGAATCCTTATCAGAAAAACTGCATATTCAGAAAGACAATTCAATAATCCCATCCTAAACCAACACATTGAAAGGCACGTCAGTAAGACCAAGCATACTTAAAAGTTAGACAAAACACTTTAGTATATTGTAAAGCTGTCAAGGGGCAGCTGCAATGCAGTATTTCACTGATTACTGAATGGATGATCTCATCTCAAATAAAGATGTCTATAGCTGACAGTCATTTATTTCAGATAATGGTAAGAAGTAAAAGGAGAAGGAAGGAGTGAGATCATATGTCTGTTTACTGAACTACTGAATGGCAATAATAGAAAACATTCCCAATAAACAAAAGGTTAGATCTAGAGAAATGCTGGTAGACAATGACTTGCTGGCTCTTTCCTTTACTGTCTTCTCAAGATTCTTCTTTTGAAGAACTTTGCTAAATGGATCTGTGTCATGAGGCTAATTGCTGAAAATTAACCAACTCAGTACGTCTTTAAAATTTTAAATAATGTGCAGTAAAAGCTATAAACAAGCCTTACTTTAGTAATCTTTGTTGCACTTCTTCCCAGGCATCTTTGCGACTTTCATCCATATACATGCGGAATAGTATACGTAACCCACAAGCAAGGCTGCTAGTCTCCTGTTTCAACAGATTGGGCTTCGATTTTCCTTTGAAACCTGCCAAAACAATATTTGTTATTTATATTTTATTGACTATCTAAAAATCAACACTTGAGTAAAATATGGGCACAAAAGGGCTATTGCATAGGCTATTCATAGCATCCAGACTTCCTAATGAGGATGCTTCTAAAATTCTACAAGAGTGGGAGCTGGATTTCTATTAATATCATCTTTCTTTAAGCAAAATGTTATACTCCATATGGTGCAGCAGCTTTGCACTATGCTGTTGTGGCAGGCCATGGTGATTGAGGCATGCTGGGGCATGCTGGCTTTGCACTGTGCTGCAGCTCAAGGGATTCTTACTGCCCCAGAGCTTTAGGGGACCAAGTATAGTCTTTCCTACATCTATCCATAAGCACACCCCATACTCTCTTTCACTGGCCTCCCAGAACTCACTAAGTTCAGTTTAACAATGATGGTTAATCGTGGCACCCTGTCCCAACTCAATGTGGCCTCTGCTAGGCCTACCAGGGCCTCTTTCACACACACACACACACACACACCCGTGGCACCTCTGGACTCTTTATCTGAGACTCTCTTTGCTTCTCATTTAGTGAACGGGACATCTGAAATTACAATAACAACTTGGCCTGTCAGGATTGCTGTCGCTAAGCAGCCATGTATTATTCTTTATGATGGCAGTATTTAGCAGCCGAAATTCTTGTATAATTGTAATCATCAGTCGAGGTCTACATTTTGGTACCTATGGGATCCTCTCTCTCTTCATAGCACGTCTCTTAAATGCCTACAGTGTTCCTGCTCATTCTGATAAAGCAAATCACTAGCATCCAAGAAAACCTAAGTTTAGATATAAGAATATCTCTGGGCTACATATTACATAGAACACTGAAAGTATTGTTAGACTATACAAAGCTGTAGCCCACTATCTTATTTGAACAAATGCCTGGCTGCCCAGGAAAAAAAGACAAAAGAAAGGTGAGGGTAGCAGGAAGCATTTTGAGGTTTTGCATGATTGGAAGGAAACCTTGCCATTTGGTAAATAGAAGTTTTTTCATTGGTTATATAAATGGGTGCAACTATGTTGTTAATGAACAGACTCCTCCTCCATCGCATCCATTTTGGGGCTATGACAATAATGAAATCTCAAAATTCCATGCATGAACACGTGATCAAAAATGCTAGTGACACAGCACAACCTTCAGTATTTATATATCATTTTTGTTGTTACAAATTATGGCTACCCATCAGAAAATATTTAACCTTTTAAAGAATTATTGAATTATTGAAATCCAGAATTCATATTCCTCTAAAATTTCAGTACAAAGAAATTGGGTTACAAACATTAAAAGACATGATTTAATATTTCTGTTATCAATACACAACTTGAAGCTAAAGGCATTGTTATGTTTTTTTAATCTATAATTTTACTATGCCACATTAAAATACATTACTGTACAGGTAGACCTCAATTTAAAGCCATTTGTTTAGCTATTGTTCAAGGTTATGATGACAGTAAATGAGGGGGATTTACCATCAGTCCTCCAAATTTTAGTCATTGTAGTGTTCCTGGAGTCATGTGATTGTCAGCTGTGTCCTTAGTGCCCAGTTTATAATTACAATGCTGCAGAAAGCTATAGACACATGATTACGATTTTCATATTGACTTTCCACAAGCAAAGACAGAAGCCAACAGGAAGCTGGAAGTCATTTCTGCTACTTTTTCACCAACCTATACTTTGTACTTTCTGCCTGTACCTGCCTGTGGGAACTCCTGCTTTTCTGTAGCTCCCACATGCAGCCCACTTGCCTGGGCTCTCATCTCTTCCCATACAACAAATTGCATAGTTCTGGGGTAATAATGGCAATTAGGACTACGGGACAGCCATTGCTAAGCAATGTGGTCAAGTCACAATTGCTGTCGTAACCTGAGGACTACCCGAACAGTATTTTTCTGCAATGTTCATCACTGAAAGTCCTTATAATTGGCAAGAAAGACTTACCTGCTTTCCAAAGTGCAGTTCTTTGCTCATTATTTGAGTTGAAAGCCTTAGCAAATTTGTGAGATTCTAATAAACAATCCAGCAGTTTGAATAGCTGCTGTGATGTTAAAAAACGATACATTCCTTGATCTTGTGTGTCCACATGAACGTTAAAGTCTACTGCATCCCTCTAGAAGGAAGGAAGGAAATTTTAAGTTTTATTACAGTTAGCTTTTTGGGTGTCACAATGAATCTCAATAAGGTTTCCAGCTATTGAGAACAAACTGATTTCATCAAGATATCATCATAATAAATAAATCTCAAATATTAGTTAACTGAATTTATGAAATTGGCTAATTATATTAGGACATGTTGATGCAAGTTAAATCTCTTTTTTTGGCCCAGTTTGCCTGAGGAAAAGAAGCCGCTTTAGGTCAGGGGTAGGCAACCTCGGCTCTTTTATGACTCATGGACTTCAACTCCCAGAATTCCTGAGTCAGCTGACTCAGGAATTCTGGGAGTTGAAGTCCATGAGTCATAAAAGAGCCGAGGTTGCCTACCCCTGGCCTAAGGCATACCTGGATATAGGGTGTTGATCTCCTTAAACCACACCCTCCCTCATTACATAAATACACATCACCTGATATGCTTATATCCACTAAGCACTCAAGTTTATACAGCTTGGAGGTGGAAAATATGCAAGAAAATGATGATATGGTCAAAAAGCTCACTTGCCTAATAATTGTGCACAATGTATATTGTTACTTAATGATTACCCATATCCAAAGGACAAGAAAACAGCATCCTTCAGTAGCGGCAGCTATCCATGAGCAGCTGCTACTTATGTAGCCACAGTGATGAGGTGAATCATGTTTTTCCTCCTAAAAAATCTGTAGCATTACCTCCCAAATTATTTAAGAGAAAGGTACATGAAACATTAAGGAAATTTGCATCAGATGTGAAGCTTGTTTGTATCTAAAAGCTATTCTCTATGTAATTGATTACATAGAGAATAATTATTTAATAGGATGCATTCAAAAGGTTTACAGAAGAAGCAAGAAACTAAATTTAACTTTTGGTATCTAATTCTTTTTTGGCATCTAAATAAGAAGTGTTCAAAGGATCTTTGGGAGTCAAGAAAGCAAACAACAAAACATACTTTGTGATAACACAACAGAGACTAAATCTGGAATACTTGCATCCAAACCCTGGCACTCAATTACAAAAGGCCAGGGATGTTATGATGCAGATCCAATTTTTCTGTTATCATAGTTTATTCTGGATGCTTACTGAAATGTTTGGAAATCCAGGAATTTTTCTCCAGAAATTACAAAATTTATGAAACAGAGCTTTTGACTCAAAACTAGAAGAAGACAACACTTACATGAATATGCATACTAGTGGACTTTCCTTACCTGTGCTGCAGCTAGATTCTCAGCATCTTCTTTTTTGCTGGTTGCTGGGAAAAATACAATGTTGTCTATTGTTTGAATAAGTTCCAGTTGTACGACACATTTGATTAACAGCGCACCAAACAGTTTCTGATCTGGAAATTCTTTTAAAACAAGAAAAAAGTAAAATAAATTTGGTAACTGAAAAAATCATGCAAACTACTAAAGATCTATGTGTAAGTGTTAGAAACTTTCTACTGTCTGCCAAATTACTTGAATACATACTAATACAATTGTCAATTGTATTACCCTAAATTATGTATATAAAATATCTATAGTACTTGTAAAATTAATAATATAAAGACTTTAAGTGTTGTTGAACACAAAATCCCAGGAGGCCTGGCCACAAAAGATAGTGAAAGATTACTGAAATGCAAGCCAATAATTTCTGAAGAGTTATATACTGTCCACCTGTATCTTTAACACAAATATCATAGACATGTATTGTTTAATTAAACATCAAAGCTGTGCAAACAATTGTGTTTGTGTTGAATTTCAGCTGCAGCTGAATTGTGTTAAATTTCAGCTGCAAATTTAAGTTCAAAAATAGTTTAACACTAAAATATCTAGAATAAAGTTTAAAAGTATGTCATCTAAAGGTGTAACATTCCTTTGGGGAATGACAGCACATTGTCATTTTAAATAAGCGTGGCCCAGGTGCAAAAGGTGCTGAGAGAAGTTTGGAATATTTATCGTAGGTCACTTCCATACCATAGTTTCTACTCTCCAGCACATAACTGTCTTCTGCCAACCTCAAACTGTTGAAAATAATACCATGGCGGCTTTATGATGAAATATGGGAGTGTAGGGCGGTAAAGAGTTCCTACCCAAAGGAGAACAAATGGTTTATAATTTCTGCAGAATTGCAGTGACTCTAGGAAAAAGAAACATAGTTTTGCCGTGATTTTAGTTATGCCACATTTCACCCAGCAATAAATCTACTCAACTTTCTAAATGTAGTTGTAATTGTAAAGCCTTCCAAATTCTTATGAAAGTGTGCTGTATTACTTTTAACACTGTTATATGACCTTTTTTTCCAGAATCTTTTAAAGCAAAAATGTACGAAAGACTGAAAACAATAAACCACTGAAAAGAACTTAGAAGACAGGGAATTTTTTATTTTTGTAACTTTTCTAAAAAACCTGAAAATAGGAAGCAATCGTAAACCAGGAAGAAATGTACACCCACAATTAGAAATGTAAAGAACATCACAGGTGAGAATTTTTTGTTAACTTCCAGGAATCTTAGGAATTAGGTTACTAAGGCATTTAAAATAAGAGAGTACGCCCTAAGAAAGCCAAACTCTTTTTGTAATGTTCATTCATTCTCAATGCTTATAGAATTTCAAAAGTTATTTCTGACAGCAAGGTGTCAGAAGGAAAAACCCACAAACATAGAAACAAATGCAGATTATCAAATAACTGTTTAGAAACATTTCTTCTTACTTGCTATAGGTTTGTTTTTGCTGACCTCCTCATTTGCAGGCATCCCTACAATAGGCTGAAACTGACGTCTATCTAAAGATTTTGGTTGCACAGAATCATGAATATCTACAGATTTCTGTGATATGGCATCCTGAAAATAAGAGAGAAAAATTATCTCATAATAGATTTGGCAAAGAAATAGACTTCCTAGGAGCACCTTAATGAATTTGCTTTGAACTAGGATTTTTGTTTAATTTGATTTGGTAATTACAGAACACCATGAAATGTGTAATTATACATTTAATTAAAATATATGCAAAAGTTATTTATTTTCCGTTTGCCAAAGCAACAAGTGCTAACGGAACAAATCCTTTTGGTCTTTCCATTTGTACAGATTCCCACTTAGCTCTGGAATAGCCTCTCAGGTAAATTTAAGGCACCCGTGGAATGTGTGCAGTGGAGAAAGTGAAAGGGGAAATTTTTTTTTCTGGTACTGAGAATTTTACAATAACCTATAAATAAATAATAATAATGAGCCTATTTTAGTGAGCAAAACTGAGCTAAGTAAATAGGTTAATTGCAAGGAAGTTAAGCAATATAATTGATTTCAGTTTTGATTTATTTTTTACAATAACATGACACAGTTGGCAAAATACTATAAGGGACTGTCTTCTAACCTGGTAAATTTATTTATTAAATTTATATGACATCCCTCTCACAGTTTCAGATATAGGTTATTTTCTTCTTCTTTTAAGTATGAAATTTTTAAGTAGGAAATCTATGTCACATAGAACATACAATGCTACATATCTCTCTTTATTCAAACATACCAACTGTTTCTCTTTTCCAGAAGATGGAGATGGAGGAGCAGTATCTCCTCCCACTGGCCGCCAAGTTAAAAGCCTTAAAAAGAGAATGCAACTTTAATTCTAAAACAGAAATATCTCAATGTTTTACAATTAAAAGCAATTAGAAATCTGTAGTAGTGTTTTCAACAAAAATGAATCCAAAATTTATATTAAAAAACTTTCCTGGGTTATAAGTAAATATAGCATATATTTTCACCCCTTTTCCTTAATTTACAATTTCTTTTAGCAAAGAAGGAAAAAAGCATGACCATTAGATTTGGAAATGTTATCTTAATGTTCCTGAATTAATAGAAGCCATTTAGGAATGAAAGTTCTTAATTAGTTTATTAGGCAATAATGTTATGCAAGGTCACCAGTCACTAAACATATCTGAACAAACTCAGTTCAGATGACTAAGAAAAAGCAGAAGAGAAGTCCAAACCATCTTACTCTATTATTTTTTTAAAAAATCATAAGCGGATGAGGGATTAGACCTGCTCTGAGTATGAATTAGTTAAGGATCTGACAGATAAGGATAAGAATTCCAAGATTCTTATGTGTGACTAAACCCAATATAAAGGCTATATAAATGTCACATAAAACAAATACATGTATGCTCATTATATCAAGACAAGCATAGCTAATGCATGTTCAATATTTCATACATATGAATTTGTTTGCAGACTTTCTCCCAAATATTTACAAAAGGAAAAATATCTTACGCATGGGGAATAGTGGTTTTGAAGATATCCAACATACAGTTGCAAGTCTTATCCCAGATTTCAAGGGTAAACTTTTCCCCATTCAGAATGACAACATTCTCTAAACAGTTTGTACCAGATCGTGCCAGTTGTTCATTGTCTGAAATGCAAACAAAACATTAGCCTGTTCATAGTATACAGAATAAACTGCAAGCATTGTCTGTAACAACTTGATGCAATATTACCTTGCTGAACACACCAGTACAGCTGAGCAAATATATCATCCAAAAGAACATCACTAAGTACTTCTAAATACTGTGTGAATACATCACAAATTGCATAAAGTGCATGATTGCAAGTTGTTGTCATCCACTCCGCTTTCTAGGGAAAAAAGCAGAGAGACCTTCTCAATAATAATTGTATTAACATTGAAAAGCAGCCAGGAGCATCAAAGTCCTTCAGGAAAGTTGGAGAATATTAAAAAAAACAACTCTGTAATAGAAGCCTAAACAGATTGCTGAGAAGAGGCTAGAGAAGGCCAAAGAGGATCTTCACGTAATATAACAGGAACATAAAGGAAATTATGAAAGCAAGGCACTTTCCTTTTACATTTTTAACCATTGATTTTAGGTCACTACTATCTCCAAAGAACTATAAAAATGTTTTTCATTTGCCCCTGTGTAATTATATATTCTTTGAAAATGTGCTAATTATTCATTTGGAATTTTAATATCATTTAGGTTATTATATATCACTTAAAGTATGCAAAGCAATGAAGCACTCTGAACCTATGGCGAAAAATTTTATTCAACACCACCACAAGAACTTTGCTGTTAAGTTGGTAGACAAAGCAGGGAAGTGTGAGCCAATTAGTATTTTCTAATACTATATACTTTCAGGATATTTTTGGTTCAGAGAAAAATATAAGCAGTTATGAAGTTTCAGACTTAATTGGAATGATCAACCTCATATAGAGATAATTTTGCTAGTACAGTTTTAAATTTTAATTTTAACTTAATGTAAATTATAATTTCTATTAAATGCACAGCTACTACAATGGGATAGTTACACATGGAAGTTTTGCCAAATAATAATCATCCAATTGTAAAATATAATACTACATTTATGAAAACAATCAAGAGGGCATTTTCAGTATCTCTTCAAAATATCATTTTTATCAAATTCCAGCTCAACACTTTAGCCAACTTTTAACTGACATGGCCCAACAATAAAAGTCAACATCTCTGCACCACTGGTATTTGTTAACTTGGTCCGTCTTTTAAATTTAATTCCTTTTAAAGTCTTCTCATGCTAAAAGAGGTGTTAAAAGATCCTGATGATTCCTTTTGCCTGATATTCTTAAAAATATTGGTTGCATGAGTTGCATCATAATAGAAGGAAACAGTAATTACACAAGAATTAACATAATGTAGAAAGTGACAATTTAATCTACAAAAAGCTTTAGTACATGACTATGTTCTCAAAATTGTTCATTATGCAGAAAAGACTTTATATAAAGTATGCCAATAAAAATAGCATGAAGTAGAATTAAAAAATGGATATCATACAGACAGTTCTCTGCTCAGCTTATGGGTATAAAATGTAATCTGAACATAAAGATGTAACGGTAGTAAAATATGAACTACTCTCAGGTTATTTTTACCTCTGTTTGTTGTTCTGGTAACTTCATATTGTCAAATATTCGGAAGACTATCCGAAATAAATCCTGCCACCAATGCTTTTCATATGTGTGACCATATGTTTTCATTATTTCAAACATAACTGTTAAACCTCTGAAATAAAAATGAATGTTAAGAATTACCAACTAGATCTTTCAGCTCTTACTTTTAAATTATTGTTAAACATAAACAGTTACACTCAGAATAGATAGGCAAATATCTTACAGGTAATATTTTACCGTCATAAGTCAAGGACTCCCTATAAACAACTCTATATAACCTTTTAGAAACAATAATTACAAAAAAAGAAGCAGCTCAAAATTTCAAAAGCCTGATAGAAGCATTTTATGTGGGCAAGACTGAGTCATTCAGTATAAAATTCAGGTCATATATGAAACTTTCTCTAATGAAAGTTAGAACAATGTATTGGATTCTTGTATGCAATCCACAAAAATATTAGTAGTTAATATACTCATAGAAACTACGCAATCATTCAAGCATTTTCTATCACAATTATCAGACTTCTAGTAAAGTGATTATTATATATAGTTCTTATGAATTTGGATCCATATATCTTTGTCTAAGTCAACTATAATTTTCTGTGCAATTTTGAGAATTGGACCTGTTCTCTCACTACACATAGGTTATTGCTGAGTTGGCAACATTTCTATTCTAAAATATTATGTGCAAAGGGAATTGGAAAGAGAATGAAAGTTTATAATCATGGGTTGATTAAGTTTTAGTAGTGGATTTCTCAAATCCCAATTACTGTCCACTTCATAATGTGCTACTTGTATTTTGGTTTGAGTTGCTTACATTGCTGCTTAAATGCCACATGCATGAGAACATGCTGCTTCAGAAATTTAGCTTTTTAGATTA
This sequence comes from Vipera ursinii, assembly GCF_947247035.1. Classification (NCBI taxonomy): domain Eukaryota; kingdom Metazoa; phylum Chordata; class Lepidosauria; order Squamata; family Viperidae; genus Vipera; species Vipera ursinii. The sequence goes on from NC_139516.1 coordinate 178,194,165, forward strand.
AATTATGAAATATACCTTAATGATTCTCCGGCAGTCTGATTATATTAGCTTGTTCAATGTGTTGTCTGCTACCATCTCTAGTTTTAAAGTACTATTGCATAATTTAGGTTTAGACTTAAATATAAAGATAAGGCTTTTTTATATAAACAGCTAGACAACCAGACTTGCGTATCATATACAGTAACAAAATTAAATACTAAATTCTCATCCACACATTTCTCTTCCTCTCTCTCCATCTCTCTCTCTCTCCCTCAGATATTCAATAGAGTTCCAACAATATACTAAAGTAAAAATGGCCTTAAAGCAAATACGTGAACGATTATGATTATCAGTGTTATTGTAGGGAAAATATAAGAAGAAAGGAGTGTTAGGCATGCCTACCACCTTGAGTTACTTATAAATAATGGTGAGATAAAAAGCTAATAAATTTGGCATGTATTCACATTATTTTGTTTCTTTGCAGTCTCTTGCTGACAGATTCGTTTTAACAAATGTGGCGATAACAATATCTCATCTAGCGCTTTCTAGGAGCTTACAACTAAAATGTACACTTTATAATGTCGAATGACAAATATGGATTGTTACCTGGTTCTTACATCTAATTTGCATCTATTGATAATACAGGACAGCTCAAAGAGAATTGGAAACCAGCCTCTCACCCACACCCTGTCTTCTGGAGCGACATTCATATCATCACTAGTGTATTCTCTGAAAGCCTTTAAAAATAAAGATAAGTTTATAACATTAATTCTCTTTAGTTGTAGCATTTTTATATGGATAGACAACATGGTCCAAACTTTACGCACAAGAAGTTTATTTCTAAACATAGAAGTATGATGGACCAGACTGACAAATTAAGGGGAAAAAAATAGAAGTTTACACAACAGAAGTTTTCAAAACAGATTTTATTATTTCATGGAGAATTCAAACACATATGCCATCTTATAATTTGCTGAAATTTAGTTTTCAGTACAGAATGTAATCAACATCTGGCACATGTAAATAATATTCTGACACAGAATAAACTGTACCTGAGGTCTTTCTGATACATATTTTGCACAATGGCGAATGAGGCGAATAGCTTCCATACTTGTGTCAGGAAAAGCTGCATTGCATGCAAATTCAGACAAGCATTTCACTGCATCCTGGAAGGAATCTATGGTTGCTGGGAAATGTTTTTCAAACACAATTGCTAAAAGAAAAAACATGTGTAATGTTCTAAATGTTCATTTTTAAGGCAAGATGTCATCACTACTACAGCAAAATAATGATATATTGATAGCATTTAAAATAAAGCTAAGAAGTCAAATATCAATAAACATAAATATTATTTTTAAATTCCATTAAAACTAAAAATTATTATTGTGCTTTTGAGTCAGCACTGACTCTTAGCTACTGCCTGGACAAGTCTCTGGAGTATTCCCTCCGCCCATCCCACCTCACTGGATTGTTGTTGTGGGGAAAAAGAGGACTGTTATATATGTTCTTTGCCTGAGTTACTTAAAGTAATAAAGACAGGATAAAAATCCAATCAGTAAATAAATTTTGGAGAATGATTGGTCCAAGGTCCAATTGTGCCTAAGGCAGTGGAAGTATCCATGGTCCCAGTTTCTAGCCACATGCCTTAATCAGTACACCAAACTGGCTCTAAAGTTAACCCCCCCCCCCAACAAAATATTATAACTCTTGGGAATATTCTATAAATTATATATTATTACTCACTGACAATGTGGCCGGTAGTCTGAAATGCCAGGTCCACTATACTTTCGTCCTGATCAGATGCAGCCAAATGAAAAACTGAGAAAATGTTCTTCCAGCCTGATCGTATATTGGCTGCTTGGGAATTTACCATCTGGGCTATGCAACGGACAACCATGTCACGAATGGTCGGTGATCTAAAATAAATTTCACAAATACATACATTTACTGGTTAAAATTGACTTAGTTCTAGTACTTTGATGTAATCTGCAGCAACTTGTTTTTTTCTACTTTTGTATGAAAAAAGTCAAATGTGCTTCTAATATAAATATTTTAAATTTAATTAGTATTGAGAATAGAATAGAATAGAATAGAATAGAATAGAATAGAATAGAATAGAATAGAATAGAATAGAATAGAATAGAATACAGCACAACTAGAGCTGGAAGATGATAGACTATTTCTTCCTCTTTTATTTTCAGTATTCCAAGTTATCTAAACAATATATCATTTTAATTACTACTATACAATATATTGAATCAAATACATGAAGAATTATAACAGTATAACAAAAAAGAAAAAATAAGATTCAATTCCATGTGTTTAGATTCCAGAATGATTTTAAATACCTATTTTTCTTCATGATGTGTTCAAATGGTCTTAAGAAATCCTTTTGGAATCGGAAATTAGCAAGCTCCCCTTTTTCTAAGAACTTCATTGATAATTGCCTTAAGGAATCTACGGCAAAAATAGCTACATCTTCATTGGGATTACAGCCAACCTAGCAAAGTCAAATTAGAAAGCATAAAGATATACAATGTTATCTATAAAAACCTACTGTAATAAAAGCAACCTACATGTTAAATCTACATTTGAAGAAAACACTACAAAATTATTTTAAATTTCAAAATGTTTAGTATTTCTTTCTAGCAATAATGTTTAGTAGAATAATTTTATTGCTGTCTGAAATTTCAGTATGTAATTGCAGTTCACAATGCAGCAACCCACATCCTAAAAGGGACAGGAAGGGTTAGCATAATATGGATACTACACTAGGCACACTGATTGTCAATACGATTCTATGCCCAACTGAAAGTGTTTGTTTTCTTATATATAAAGTTGTTTCCTCCCAATTTGAGATAGCCTGTACAGGTACAGCCTAATAATGAAGATCTCTACCCTTTATGAACTGAAGAGGGTGGGTGCTCTTTTTTGATGGCAAACCCATGTCACAGAACAATTTTCATGAGGAGCAGAGCCTCCAACTCTGCTTAGCTCTTGTAGGACACTAAACATCTTTCTGTTCCAGTGGGCTCAGACTGCTAGTGTAGATGGACTCCTATGAAGATAGTATGTTTTGATTATTTGATTTCTTGGTTAGCTTCATTTTTGGTTATATCTGTTGGATCTGAGGGTCAATTAAAAGGTAATAAAAATAAGGATAATATATAATAAACTCTGACATACCTTATTGAAATGATCTCCAATAACTTCCCATATTCTAGACCACTGTAGCCTTATTCGTCCCATGTTATAGTAAGAAATCTCTACTATTTTTTGTAGGCTGAACATCCGGGGATGAGTTGCAGACAACAATTCATCCATAGAAACAGCACAAAGCCATCTGACAAAATCCACTGTTGAATCCAAACACAATCTACTTACTATTATTTTCAAAATGTCAATTAAATCAGTCTTTATTACAGAATTTATGTTCCCCCATATCTAAATTAATACTCACCAATAGCATTTCCATCTAGTCTGGTAGATCCTGTAAATATTCTGCCAAATAAACAAAATTGTGCAATAATTTTTTGTGATATGTTTTCTTTAGTACAAATTAGGTTACAAAAGAGTTCTACCAGTTATGAAGTGAATATTACAATTTCTACCTCTGAAAATAGGTTTGGAGTTAAAAGAAACATGAAGAGATAAGAATATTTTCATTTCCCATTTTCATAAGCATGCAAACATAAACCACCCAAACGGCTTAATTTTATTTCCTTTTAATTTTTTTACAATGCTTTATAAAAATAACTATGCTACCACTTGTACTAATGAATAAAGAATACTATTTTCTATATAGCAAGTTCTGATACTAGATAAATTACCTGTCTACAGCAACAACAACACTTTGTGAACTAGTTTCTCCAATAGATTCTTGAATACTTGCAATCTGCTTCCAGTCCATATTTCCTCCAACTATAAAACACATCAAAAAAAGAATATGGTTTGTGAGAGAAAAATGACTCTGTAAATAATTAAAGGTATGTTTACTAACATTAATAAAATAACATTGACAAAATGACTGCTACCCAAAAATTGTTTACCAAAGAGAAGATGCATTTGAAGATGCACGTTAATCCTACATCGTCTATTAACTGCGAGATGCAGCTACCTCACTATACTATGAATAAAGACTAAAAGGATATATTGAACTTATTTCCATCTAATTTATCATTATTTAAAACGTAAACACTAGCAGAGCTGAAGAAATGAGTCACTGATGGAAAATAAATAGACTGATCAATGATACAGTTTTTGCACTCTATCAAATAAAGGTATTTCCATTGCTGATCTATCTGGGTGAAGAATACCCTTAGTCACAAGAGCAAAAAATAATAGAATCAGAATGACAGAATTATGTTTTACACCAATGCGACTAATTGTCTTAAGTAAGGGGAATTATGCCAGTCATCACCCACACTAATTAAAGATCTTCTGTTCTTTGCAGTGATACAGGGACCCACTATGCTATGAAGTTTTAGAAGATAAACAATTCCATTCAGCATTGAAACTCCCAGCAATATATTAAAGTTTTCTGTGAAATACAGTGCTTGGGTTGAGGAAAAGTTCAGCCTGCAAACAGGGAACTTTGTCCAAGGTTGATGCGTAAGAATCTAAAACATGACCGTACGCAGTTTGTTAGAAGTTGATAATGTGCTTGGTGCTTGGACTACATAATATAATTTAACAGCAGAGGAGAATAAAAGCATGCAGTTATTCCATCTATGTCTAAAAATGATTTCTTCATGAGATATGTACATTACTTTTTACCAAACACTTTTCATATTATGGAGATGTTCCTACATAATCCCAAATAATTTTTACCTGAACATTTTGTTTGTTCAATTTTTCCTCAGTACTTCCTAATAGTATCAGCTATTGAATTACTTTAGTGGATTAAAGCTAAACTGTACATGCAAAGGACATGTCGTTTTTGAACTAGTATATATACACTGGCTCCTATTCAGCCTTTTCTAAATAAAACCTGGACATGGAGATTCCAGCAATATTTCCCTCCAGGTATAGAACTAAAATAAGATGCCAATAAATAAAGCTATTTAGAGATTAAAAACACACATTTTTAAGTGTCATAATTTTTCCACGTTTTATTTTTTTCAAAGAAAATGCACTGACATATCTATGTCAAAAATAGGTATTATATATATTGTTAAAGGAATTATTCCACTCAATAATTAGTATTTACAATACGTACCAAGTCCCAGGCTTGCAAATTCGTCAGAAGCCTGATCCTTTGTTCCTATAAATGAACCTTCTCGGCCTCTCACAGTCCCAGATATGTAACGTGGTTTTACTCCAGTACCTATTAATTGTGCTAGTTCAAGCTGGCTGATGCATTTCAAAATCTTGAATTAAGAAAAGAATGCTACAAATTAACTAAACAATCCACAAAGGCCCATATTTTAGAAATAATTTTACTACAACCTAAAACCATTATAGGTAGTTCTCAGTTAACAACAATAATTGGAACCAAAATTTCTGTTGCTGAGCTATGCGGTCATAAGGTGTGATGTCACATGACCTTATTGTTTAGCGATGGTAATCCTGGCAACACCTACTGTCTTCATTAAATGAGGATAGCAAGTAATTACTTGCGATCCTCATTTAATGAAGACAGTCGGTGGTTTTCAAGCAGGTGGTTTTCAAGCAGGCTGGCAGGCAGATAAGGCATGGTATAAGAATGGCAGGGCCACGATTAGCTGTTGCTGAGCAGGGGAGGGGAGGGTCTATGAATGGCTTGCAAGGCTCGATGTGAGCATGTTGGGGCCTGGGGTGGCTGTTGCCAGGCAGGCATATGAGAGTGGTCCATGAATGTGGTGGGGCTGGTGTGTGTGTGTGTGTGTGTGTGTGTGTGTGTGTGTGTGTGTGAGAGAGAGAGAGAGAGAGAGAGAGAGAGAGAGAGAGAGAGAATGGTTGAGTGGCCTGTGTGGTGCAATGCAAGAGCAGCAGGGCCAGGGTGGCTGTTGTCGGGCCAAAGAGGGTGTGACGAACTTACTGGAGCCACCTGCGACCTTCCCAGACAGTTTCCCCACTGACTTTGCTTGTAGGAAGGCAGCATGGAAGGTTGCAAACGACAATGATGTGATCCTGGAAATATCATAAGTGTGAAACAGATTCCAAGTGTCTAGATTGCAGTCATGTGACTGAGGGGGTGCTGTTTTGCATGGAATCTCAAGGTCTCTTTTTTCAGCATTGTCATAACTTTGAATAATTGTTAAACAAATATTCAGTAAACAAGGATTAGCTGTAGTTAACCGTCGTCCAGTTTCCTTATGGGGTATGCTTTCCAATATGCAATATTAAGCAAAACTATGACAGTAGTGTAATCTTACGTAATTTTATTAATTTTATGTAATTTAAATTTTACAATAGATGTTGCCTTGAATATTACATAATTTCAATTACTATATATATATTTGAAAAGATAAATCTACCTCGTGCCAAGAATTTCCCAAATAATTTCCATCCGTATGAGCCACAGTAATTAGCGTTTTAATTGTATCGATATTCTTCTGCTTCATTTCAGTAATACCAGAACTCACAGTAAGTAAAGTAAATCTTGCTAGTGCTTGGACATAAGCATCCCTCTCAAGCTATAGGAAGAAAGAAATAATCTGTTTCTGTTTGATAGTACCTATTCCATGTTATAATTTTTAAATATAATAGTTCTGCACACATAGAAATGAAAGTAAATACTAAAGCAATCAAATTAAGAAAAATGGATGAACTAAAACTGGCTGTTCACTTATTATACTCAAATGCACTATACATAGTACTTGTGTCATGGCCACAACTGAACCCAAAATTTCTGTTGCTAAGCAAGACAGTTGCTAAGTGAGTTTTGCCCCGTTTTATCACCTTCCATGCCACAGCTGTTAAGCGAATCACTGAAGTTACTAAATTAGAACCATGGCTGTTAAGTGAATCTGATTTCCTCATCGACTTTGCTTGTCAGGTCACAAAAGGTGACATTCTGTGCATCCATATAATGCTGGTATGGATTTCACTTAGAAGGTAAAGATTTCCCCTGTCCAGTCGTGTCTAACTTTAGGGGGCTGTGTTCATCTCCGTTTCTTAGCTAAGGGAGCCAGCATTGTCTGCAGATGCTTTTGTGGTCATGTGGCTGGCATGATTATGAGGACCCAGATTGTTGGGGGCAATTAAGCTGACTTTGTAATAATGCCGCTTGGGGTGTGTGTGAAAGCCCTAATAAGCAGGCATATACATAGAATGAAGGCTACTGCTAAGCTTGTAAGCCGCCCTGAGTCTTCGGAGAAGGGCGGGATATAAATGGAATAAAATAAAATAAATAAAAAATTATATGCCAAGGTGCAGAGAACACTGTTCCCTTCCCATCAAATTGGTACCTATTTATCTACTTGCATTCACATGCTTTTGAATTGCTAGGCTGGCTGGGGCAAGTAATGGAAGCTCACCCTATCTCATGGTGCTCAGGTCTCAAATAAGCCCAGTATCTTTAACTGCTGAGCCACCATGCCCCCATATGTTTTCACTTACATCAGATTATGGGGAAAATAAGCTTCTTCAAAAGCTGTATCTGAGCAATTCTTTAAAAAATACAATGCACATTTATTGTGTACTTATTAAAATAACAATTTCAAAATTTTTACAGCTAATAAAATAAACAGTAATATGTTTAACAGGACATTTTTTTCCTTTAGTAAAAATGTAAGAAAACTTGAATTAATTTCAAAATTAAGTTTCGAATACCACTTTCCATTTGGTCTATTATGAGGAATATAGTTATTTTAGTAAGTGGAAACAATACAGAACTATGCTGTTGCCTAAATTTAACTACGTTATTACTTTGAAGTTGGTACACGTAATTTATTTGAAATTGGAAATTAAAGATTGCTTTCAATTTGCAAAATTACTTTTAATACTGCTTACTATTTTTAGAACCAATACTTGTTCTATGAAATTTTAATATTTAGTATTACCTGGATAGTGAAAATGCACGCTATCCTGATTGCACATCGAATTCCTTCCAGGCAAAGAGAGGCAACTTCTGTGTCATCACAATCTTGCAAACCCACACTGAATGCAGCTAGGAATGGTGTCCAGGCTAACTAAAATACAGAATTTAAAAAATGGTATGTCACATTTTAATATTCAACAAAATATATAAAGCTAAGTATGGAAATGACATAATTTGCACTTTCTTTCACTTTTAATATATATTCTATTCAGCCATATTTTCTGTTTTTTTTTATCTCATGCAATTTATTTATTTGATTTACTATTTCTTATTCTTTTTCTGGGCTAAGCATTATGCTATTTACCGCAAAAGAGAATAGTGAGATGGCTATTGATATATACTCTTATTCACAGACGTTAATGGTGATTATGTGAGGTCTCTCATTCATTGAATTCCTAAAAGGGTTCTGTAAAATAAACTGGCTGCTAGTGACCTTCATATAACAAATGAATATTTGTAAAAGGGTATTCCCAGTCTTGATTCAATATCCTATTCATTGCAAAACTCATAGCTTAAATTGCTATTTTCTTCTGCATAAGAAAAAAAAGAAATATGTTTACTGACTCAAATAAAAAAGTAGAGTGTTAGGGTTTTATTATATCTTGTTACACAATTTGCCACTCCTTTGCAGGCATAAAATATCTCTTTCATCACTACTAGAATGACTGACACTTGTTTTCCTGGTGATTTTTCACAGTGAATTGGAAGTTGGAAGTGATTGAATGACAAGAAAAATCAACATGTGCTCAAAAGCTTAGAATAGTGATGAGTATCCTTACTATTACAATAGTTAGAGGACATCTCTAAGTAATTGATTAGTTAACAGATGGAATTTTGCTCCCAAACTCACTATTTCATAATCAAAACCAATTTAGTAATATGAAAAAGATTTAGAGAAGTAATGAGCTCTTAGCCAGGCCATGATGAGAACGTCTCACCCAGTGCACATGCTTAGAGATTCATATATCTGTGCACGTGAGTGTGTCTGTGTGTTTGTATGAATAAATGTAAGCTTCTTTAACTCATATTATTAAAAAATACAATCTAACTCATATTATCTAACTTTATAATACTGTTAACACATTTTGATTTGCCTAAAATTGTAATACTAACATTATTAGAAAAGTGATTAAGAAACCAAAAAGATCTATTCTTCAGATGATTTGATTTGATTTTATTCAAAGAGCCTTGGTGGAGCAGTGTGCTAATGCCTCCTTAAGTAACACCAGCTGCCTGCAATTAGTGCAGATTCGAGTTCCACCAGGCTCAAGGTTGACTCGGCCTTCCATCCTTCCGAGGTAGGTAAAATGAGGACCCAGATTGTTGGGGGCAATAAGCTGACTTTGTAAAAATGCCGCTGGGGGGGGGGGGGGAAAGCCCTAATAAGCAGGCATATACATAGAATGAAGGCTATTGCTAAGCACATTGATTTGTGCTTCTTAGATTGTAAGCCGCCCTGAGTCTTCAGAGAAGGGCGGGATATAAATGGGATTAAAAAAATAAAAATAAAAAATGTTAACTTCCCCATATGAAACATGGAAGAATGAGAAACTTGAAAACACTTACCTTGAACATGGGCCTTACATGTTCCAAGTGTGTTGCACTTGTAAAAGGAGCCTGAACATGGCTTACTGCTTCCATCAAAGCTTTAGCTGTTTTAGCCATTTGCTCCATTTCTAAATTATAAAGTAGTCTTCTCTGCTTTTCACTAGGTACATCTGTAAGCAAATTATTCTAATGAAATTATTCACCATCCACATCACAAAGAATATTCACATCCAAATACTTTAAAGATAATCTTTTGTCATAAACTACATTAAATATTTTTCTATTTGAATTTGTATGTAACATTCTTTTGGTAGCTATTTATGTTATAAATAATCAAAGAAGCTGTTCTTGAATATGTGGAGACTTCAATTGATACAACTTGCAGTGGCCTAAGTAGTTATCAGTATATCAAGGTTTGCCCATGTAAGATTACTACTACTGGGTTGGCTGCCAGTTAGTTTCTGGACGAGATTAAGGTCATCAGTTCCAATCATCACAGCATCCCTGCAGTCTCTTGATCATAATCTTGGCTTCTGGTTTGTGATTACAATGTTGCACCAAGCCATGGTAGCATGATTGCTATTTTTGATGTTCCCTTTTGGCTTCTCACACCAAAGGTCAATGGGGAAGCCATCAGGAAGTCAGAAAATCTGGTCACATAAGTTCCTCACTTAATAACCTACATGGTCTTTCCTTAACAATGGCAATCAGATCGCCACCACTACCTTCTCTAAGTGGTGTGGTCATTGAACTTACAACTGAGCACTTAGCAATGGCAATTCCAGTCCCAATAGCCATCTTAAACCGAGTACTACTTGTAATAACTTTAAAAAATAAATTAAGAGATACCTTATATGTATTTAAAACTATGCTCATTACAAACTTATTACAAAACATACGGTTCTTGATAAATGAATGAAGGACAAATTTGTAACTCTTAACAAAATTGTGCATTTCTCTAGAAACCATCTATCCAAATTTTTCTATTTTAACGTGCAAATGAAAAGACAGTGTTTGCAATATGAACTGTCTCAAATTTAATGTAAGAAAAGATCAAGTATTTAAAATATATGTTTGTCTCTGTAATTAAGTATCTAAATTAGGTTTAAAGATCAAAACTAAGACATTTAGCTATTAAGTTGAATGTATATAATAATATCTATCTGAAAGCTGTGTGTTATTTAAATTGTTTTCGTAAACTACAAAGTAAAAGAGATATAGTAGATCAATACATTTAGCATATATTTGCATGATATAAGAATATGCATCTTCAGACAGTTTTATTAGATTACAGCTATCAAAAAGAAAACAGAAAACCAACAATTATCCTGTGAATTATAGTCTTCTACAGATACTTACTTTGTTTATTTGTTTTTGTGGGTATTGTTAGTTCTTTTGTTTCCTTCATTGAGATCTTCTTTCCTGCTATTTCATTATAAATAGCTGACAGATATTCTTCAGGGAGATCCTTACTATCATTAATACCTCTGTTCATCTTAATGTATTGTTCTTTGGTCATTTTATTCTTTACCTAAAAGTTAGGAGAAACATTCCAGTATTAAAGGTGAGAAAAAAAGTTTTATTAAATTAGAATTCATGAACACTAATCAGAATATGGTGAAAAGGCAAATCAGGTTTAAGATGAATCTGATCTAAAGAAAGAGGAAGCTAATCTACACGTTTTAGTATTTTTTTTTATTTACCACATCATGCCATATTTTTAGCCTCATTATCTACATAACAATGAAGGTGGCTATACAGTTAGTATATTTCTAGATTGTATTTAAAGACATTCTGATTCAATCTGGATAAAAAGTTTTAGTGAAACTGTCAGTATGGATTTTTCCCCCCTGATGGTCATGTTTAAGAATTCCTGCTCCCAGAGATTTGCTTTGCTATCCTGTTATGATCTTTTTGATACTAGTTGAATACTTCATTCTTCTTTCATTTTTTTATTCTTTCAATTTTAAAAACATTTTATGCTTTTTTGATCTTGACAATTTTGGTGTCCTCTCTGTTCATTTTACTTGGATTTTGCTCTTTTACATGTTTTAAATATTTAGGAATTTTGGGATGTACACCCTGAACTTTGTGAACTGCCACAAGAGGTTACTAGACAATATAGAAGTATAATGAATACATAAATACTATGCGAGCATCTGTTTATCTAGGCACCAAATTAATTAATTCTTCTTTTAGGAACAGCTAGAATGGAGTTTTCAACTATTTTCTACCTAATTTCCTGTTTTTGACAATCTGCTAAGAATTTGTAGATAAAAATAATGGAAAGCACAGGTAACTGAACTGAAAATAGACCTGAAACCTCAGAAGCAGAGATTATTTGTTTCTGAAAATGTGTACCAATTAAGGGAGGGGCAAAAATGGGATAAGACACAACAGAAATATTGTCTAAAGGCAGCATTAATGAGCAAGAGGAAAGAAAAGAGTTGTAATTGAAATGTCTATACATTTAATTCTTCATTTAAAGGCATTTTAAGAGATTTATGAAACATACCTGTGGGCTATGGAGATCTGTTGTCAACATAATAATTGAATAAGCCAAGACATATGCAGTGTCTGCACTAGCGAATAGAGTTTGCCTGTAAATAATAGGTGCAGAAAGAGAGAGAGAAAAAAAACATTTTTCCTATTATCTGGTTTTAAGAAACATTTTTTCCATTATCTGGTTTAAAAAAAATAGAGAAAAATGCTCACCCTTGATTACATTCCAAGTATCTAGCAGCAAATTTCTCCATTAATCTATCAATTTTTTGAGCTTCTCCTGGAAGACGGAAGCCTTCCAAAAACATACGCAGAGCAGAAACAAAATCCTTTGCAGAAAAGTCATGCTGATCCACATAAGCATACATAACTTCCTTGTTAAATTTATCATTGTCTCCTAGAAACTCTCCAACTTGAGTCTAAAATGAAAGAAAAACACTGAATTCCATATAGCCAAAAGAAGGAACATGTTACTCCATTCGTTCAGTGTGAGAGCTTCCAAAACTGTGATACACATACAGACAGACAGACAGATAGGACAAACAAATAAATAAGTATTAAAACAAATTACTATCATGATTTTCTGTTTCAAATATAGAATATATAAATCTTAGACCATTCAGGTTCTATATTGCAGGCAATCCTTGACTTACAAACATTTGTTTAGTGACCGTTTGAAGTTACAATGGCACTGGAAAAATAAACTTATGACTGTTTTTCACACTTAATGACTACTGCAGCATCCCAGTAGTCACGTGATCAAAGTTCAGACACTTAACAATTGGCATATATTTAGGACGGTTGCAGTGTCCTGGGGTTATGTGATCACTTTTTGCCACCTTCTGACAAGCAAAGTCAATGGGGAAGCCAGATTCGCTTAACAACCGTGTTACTAATGTAACAACTGCAAAAATCTACTTAACAACTGTGACAAGAAAGGTCATAAAATGGGGCAAAACTCACTTAACTGTCTTGCTTAGTAACAGAAATTTTGGTCAATCATTGTTGTAAGTCAAGGACTACCTGTATTTCTTCAGTTAATTACAGGCATGAATTCTGATTTAAGAAACAGAGTAGTATCAAAAAGTAGGTTTTTGTTTTTGACAAAAAGAGCATTGTGGCTAATCCTAGTTAATATTCTCTGCTTTCAAGAGAGTGCTTGCTATCTCTTCTTCTGAAAGTTTCAGCATTTTCTGGAACAAGTACCTAGAAAGGGGCAGAGATTTGTTAAACAACACAATAAAGAGAGGTAAGCTTTATTCATAAGGAATCTCTTAAAAACAGAGAACGAGTGCATGTTCCATACAGCCAATAAGCCCTTTTTTCTACACAGCGGAATACTTTTATAATTGAGAGGAGGTTTCAAAGCAGGGGACAGTTAGCATAGTGGGCAACTTCTTCAATTTGTTCTGTCACAAATCCCTTGGAATAAGTAGTCACCTGGAGTATATCTGCATAAAGTCTTTGAATTATAGGAATAAGCCAATAACCGGAATCTAAAATTACTTGTTAGCCTAGATCAAATAAGGGTAATTAGGATTATAAAGGTAATTTTATTGAAAATGGAGTAGTTTTCTTACAGAGTCTAATCTTTCTTCTTGATGCAAGAACTGGGCAATATCTTCAGAAGTAATACCAAGCATTCCTTGTTCCTGTAGATACTGAATTCCTCTCTTTGGCTTCTTATTAAATCTGCACATGAAATATGTTAATTAAGTGCTGATAGAAAATATACATTTTCATATCAAAAGAGTATTCAGATTAGCATAATTATTTTAAAATAATATAAATATCAAATTAATCTTTCTCTTGCATCCAAAAGTGGAAGTTTATGATAGTGGCACTTTCCATTTTTCTTATTTAAAATTTTTTGAATGTATTTGGGGTGAATGTTTTACACGAAGGACATAAAACATTAGAAATGTGTAGACTTCATACAAAATTTTAATGCCAGACTAAAAAAATTCCATCATAGGATGCTTTGCTGTTTATTTGACTGTTTCCCTACTGCACAGAATCAAATACAACAGCACTTAGGATTCTTGCATAGTCAAAAAATAATCACCAGAAATCAATTGAACATGATTTAACCCAATTGGGTATGCTCTGCAAGAGGCTATCCCTGAAAATGATCCTGTGATGTGCCTATAGTTAGTTGTGACAACTAACTATAACCATGTAATACTGATCCTTACCATTTTTATTTAGATGTCTAAGAGCTTCAGGGCTCAATTCAAATGCTGACATTAACTGATAAAGTCCCAACTGAATTAGATTACAAGTATTTAGAAAACTGCTTCCTCTAACAGTGGCTCCCAACCTTTTCTATACCCCACACTCCTAGAATGCTTCTGATATATTCTCGCACCCCTTACAAAAGTTTGAAACAATGGCAATGAATTATGCATATACACTCTAATTTGGAAAACCCAAGTTTTCGCACCCCCTGGAATATCCCCAGGGGGTGCGAGCACCCCTGGTTGGGAACCCCTGCTCTAATATATCAAATGCCTCCACCAGGTGGGGGAGTTGTACTGCTTTTAGTCTCTCAAAATTGATCTGCTTTAATCAGTCTTTGTCATAGCAAGGAGTATAATATTCTTGATGGGCATGTCTCAACTGTGACACTCTCTGCCAGGAAAAATACAACTAACTTTTACGCTATCTAGTTTTTGTAATAACTGAAGAAACCTCATTTGGGGAACTTTAGAGTAACAACTGCTCCAAAATCAGATTGTCATTTAATTAACTTATTTTGATTATTGAATACTATTACTTTGTCTTATTTTATTGATTAGTTTATAAAAATAAGGATCCACTCTTAAGAAACAAGCACAATATTTGACTATTACAATTGAACTGAGATGAGCAAAGCCCTTCTTATTTTCTCCAGGGCTCAAAGTCTCCATCTTCACAAATAAAGCCTCATACTGGAAATATATGGGGTAGAAAAGTACAGCAAAATTATTTTTCTCTTAGTTAAAGCAATTAAAACATTTTTACAGTTTTCTCTTTCTCTCCTTTTGTTGTCTAACTTGCCCAAAATCTACTACAGAAGATTTTTCAACCACCCAAACAGCAATGGATAATTTTAATTAATGAAAATTAATTATTATAGCACAAAGGAAGGGAAATATATGATTCTAGAGGCACATTCAGGGGGTAGGCAGGCAAAACAGCATGAACCCTCCTTCAAACATAAACATACAAACAAGTCCACCCACTGCTTAAAATGAATCCCTATGCATTGTACAGAGAGAAAACAGCAACCTCAGTGAAAGAGGTAAATCACTGTTTTTGCAAAACAGCAAAAATAGTACAGTTTAAACTTTCACTGAGATAATAGGCAGGATTTGTGGCTTACAACTGTATCCCAAGAAAATGGTTTGAAATCTTTGACATTTTCTGCTAATTACAGAGATTTTGTTTTCTCTTCACTGGCACTGTGTTCTCCCTAACTTTCTTCTTCCTCCTTCTTCTTTTCTAATAGTCCTTACTCTCAATTGTATTGTCTCCTCCACTTTAGTAACGGGAAGTGTGTGT
The DNA here is from genome assembly GCF_947247035.1 of Vipera ursinii. Lineage (NCBI taxonomy): Eukaryota > Metazoa > Chordata > Lepidosauria > Squamata > Viperidae > Vipera > Vipera ursinii. The sequence continues at coordinate 178,209,760 of NC_139516.1, forward strand.
TACATGTCTTAACACTCCTTGAAGTGTGAAAGTTAATGAGGTTTATTTTTAAGATTAGTATTGTGGCATTCTGCCAAGATATTTAAAAGTAGCAAAACAAACAGAAAATTCTGAAAAGTCATCATGCAGTGAAACAAATAAAACGTACAAATCTATTCCTTGTTCTATTATTTCTTTCTGTTGCTTTAGAACCTCAAATTGCTCTGGATTGTCTGTACCAGACATCTGGGTGCTATAGCTACCAATTCCAGAGGAGGCCGTGGAGTCTAGGGAATTTAAGCTTCCATATCTGTTAATTGTCTCAGGATGTCTAGTTTCAGTACTTTCTTGCTCAGTGGGTTTTTCCTGTCCTGTGGAAGAGGAAAAAAAAATTATGTTTTTAAAGTATATCTATTAGCTAACAGCACACTGAATGTTATTAGTAGTAATGTTAAATATATGTGAAGTAAAAGATTTTACACGGTGCTAATAGCATAAATTAACATTTAACATTTTGTAGAATCTATACAAAATAATTTCTTAAGTGTTGCTCTCCTATATTTGCATTGCTTAAAGCAGGGGTTTTCAAACTTTTTTAGATTTTTTTTTTAAAAAAATCCTGGGATCCCTAATAAGGGAAAGCTTTAGTGACAGAAAAGAGGCTGTGAAACTTCTTCAGCACAAGTAATTACTTCAGCAAAGTATGATGGAAATCCTAGGAAACAGCTTTATTTATCATCACTATAATAAAATAATAATTTACCTAAGGTTGTTTGAGAGTTGGGATTTACATATTGATCCTTACTCCATTCCACCATGCACTTCAGTATTGATACTAAGCATTCAAGACCCTTCTTTCTCAAACTTAGTTCCTGTAAGAGGTTGTGTGTATAGAAACATTAAGATGGTTGGTAATGTTTAATCATGATTAATTTTTACAACATGAAAAACATGGCATGGTTCTTACCTGAAGGCTGGTCATGCCAAGTTCTTGGCTGCCTCTTCCTTGAGCAATCTTAGATAGGTCATTAACTAGTCTTTCAAAAATATTTGCAGCATTTAAATCACAGTCATAATTTACATAAATGTCTACTACACTCTGGGCATCTATAAAGAAAATAGAATTTACATTGAAGTGCTTTTATCAGGTACAGAAATAAGTATAATAGTGAAAACTGTCAAACAAGTAAGATATCTGAACAGCCATGTTAAAGTCTATTAACACGCCCAATGGAGTAATACCTGCGCATATCCGTGTCAATGTTTGAATAACCATCCATTTATGATCGAAGGAGCTAGTGGAGGTTTCTAAAATATATAGAAAAATCTCTTTGAAGAAAACCTAGGAAAAATAAAGATGTTACCTGCTTATTTGAAAAATTTCTGCCTTCTATATTTTTCATTATAAATCAGTATCAGGTACGCAATATAGAAAATTACCAATGAGCCTTTCCCTGAGAGACAGTGTGACCTTCCCCACTCTCTCCCAAACAGGCTCCAACACTAGATCTTTATGCTATTCTTCCTGGAAAACATGTAAACTGCTATTTAAATTTCCTGGTTTCACAATATTATAATTATGTACAATGAAAATTATTCTATCAGAGTAATAGGCAAGCATGTATGGTAAAAGAGATCTGATTTTAAACAGTAATTTGATTTACTTAAATATCTAATACATTTAAATTCTATTCAACCGATCTGAATGTCTTGCTATACAAAATTGAAGAAGATACACTGAACATAAGCCTTCAAAAATAAGCCTAGAACAGCTTCTTTCAATATAGTTTTCTGGATGGTGGGAAGATCAATGTAAAATTTTAGTATTAATTATTTGTATTTCTTGGCTGGAATCTAAAGAACTACTAAGAAATATGTGGAAAAGCTTGCACACCTCTGATAGTTAGACACATGACTAAATCACTTATGTCACAAATAGAATTAAGAATTTTTTTCAATTTCAAAATGGCTGACTATGCTGAATAAAAAATTGGGATTTAAGAATCAGAAATTTCATCAACTCTCTTCATGATTTTTTCAAATATTCAAAAGTTCCAAACATTTTTTGCTTTTAGAATATATTCACAAAATCAAAACCTGCATTCTTCTGCCATTACTGCTGCTAAGGAAATTCAATGCACAAACCTGCTATGTAACTGAAGATACATTACTGTATCAGGGATGCCTAAAGGCAAATGCTTTACCATTTTAATTAATTTTACATTTGTATCTCAGTTTCTCCAGAAATAAAACACAGAATACAAAATGTTTCATTTTATGGTTTACAACTGCATCATTTTAATGCAAAAATAGTAACCAATGGCCTCATCTAACATTCCTATATGAGATTTCCAATTTGAACAGATTTTTACAAAGAAATTGCCATTTAGGTACCTCAGAACACATATATTAGATCCATATAATTTAATATGTGGAAGTAGGCCAATAATACCAGATATACTGATCTGTACATAAGAAGACTCTATTTAAATTTAAGTTCAAATGTCAGAAGAACAGAATAATTCATTCTGAGTAGTATCTGAATGGTTGCCCAAGATAACATATCTACTTATTCAATGCTATAATTCATTATTATAATAGTAATAATTTGGGAATAATTTACATTATTTATTATTGATTCAGGATGTTTTGAATGTAAACAAGTCCAATAAATTGAAACTAGATTAGATGTTCTTTTTTTTTATCTTTCAAGTCTCTCAATTATGTAATTTTATAGTACAATAACTACACTCTTTAAACTACTAAATGTACATTACCTCAATTTGCATCTTCAAATGTGTCTTAAAATTTGAAAGTAAAGTCAGGAATATAGAAAGGGAAAGTTCAAATACTTCTGGAACAGATGAAACTCCATTTTTAGACAATGCTACACAAAGGTACTGCTTAATAGCGTTAATGAACATTTCATTCGTCCTAAAAACAGGTCCTGCATTTTGCAAAATAGATAGCAGCAACTGCAGTGAAAGGATTTTTGACCGCAATTCATGCGACCTAGAAAGATATAATCTTAGTATGAGAAACAATTTATGGAGACATCTTTCTTTTTAAGAAATAAAAAGAAAAAATAATTGTTCCAAATTCTCTAACGAGTGGTGCAGAGCAGATAGTAATAAATGTTCAATTAACAGTAGAAATTAACTAAACAATAAACTATGATTGACTTAGCTTAGATTGACATTCTTGTGTTCATTTTTGTAGTGCATAATGTTGTTTGTACATAAAATCTCAAATTAATATAATATACAGATATATAACTAATTGATTCATATATACTAAGTCAGGGGTCCCCAACCTATGGGCTGCAGAAATGGCTGACTGGTGCGTGCATGTGTGTGCGTGTATTCCTCCCCACTCGCACTAGTGCCCATGGCCGTTTGTGCATGTGCGCAGGCATAAAGAGGAATGCTAGCATAGAGCGGGCGTCCATAGCCCTGTTTGTGCATGCACAAGGCTGCAAACATGCCTGCTAGCCTGGGTGGGTTGCGCGGCCCGTTTGCTCATGTACAAACTGGGTCTCTAGCTGCCCTGGGTGTGTGTGCCCATTCACACATGCGCATGGTGCTAATGCATGCCACATGCACAAATGAGGCCACTAGTGTCATGCTAGTGTGTGTGGCCCTGTGCATGCATGCGTGCACCAATTTTGAACCTGCTCTCCTTTCCTCCAGTCCGCGAGCCTGGAAATGTTTGAGACCTCTGTACTAAGTGACAAGAACAACACTTTTTAAAATAATTGTATAAAATCCAACATTGATAGAAGAGATTTTTGTGGCTCACGGTTAAACTCTCTGAGAGTTCCACAGACCCCACAAATAGAACATTCCATAATAATATATTGTACTACATTGGAAATGGGAGGAGAATCAACAGGCTATAACCATACGTTTATTTCTTTACAATTTCATAGAAAAAATGGTGGCAACTTACTTTGGATCAGGTGGTCCATCTGACAAAGGCTTCATAGACAGTTTACACAGTGACCTGAATACAAGAAAGGCATCCTTTTGTAATATATGGGAAAATTTAGCACCAGGTGTAGGTCCTGAAGAATTTCCAGATTCCTGAAGTTAAAATATTTTCATTCTCAATTTATATAATAAAAATACAATGTAATTATTTTACACGAGAAAAAACACAAAATTACAATGAAACTTTGATTAACAGTATTTATAGACTGCCTTAATCTATATGGACTGTGGTGTAAATATATTTCTAGAAATTACTTAACATTAAACATTAAAAATAAACATTTTTCTAGAACTGCACGCTTAATATTTTAGTTATTTTGTTAAAACTAGTCAGCATCACATATTTATATATTAACGATCAGACAGAAGTTATGTCTTCCAGAGCCCTGAATGTAACAAACCACAAACCACTCTCACAATTATAGTCTTCTACTTCAAACACTTCTTTTTTCTCTCTTCTTAAAAACACTGTTAATCTTTTATGGGATTGATATTTCCAATAATTAACAATCCTTTTTTTCCTGTCCTAAAATAAATAGAAAGTGATTCCAGGTTTTTTATTTTCATTAAAAAAAACTTAGATCATTTTCAATTCATTTCAGATCAGAAATTATTTTTTTAAAATTAAAAACCACTTTACATTGCCTTGGCAATCACATTTAATATAGAAAAATATCTTAGTAATGCTAGGATGTTTATCACTAATTACTATTTTGCAATAGTTCATGTGTTAATTTTTATTTACATATATTTAAGTTTTAGCACATTTGTCATATGCTGTATCTCTTTCATTTTACTGCAATTCCACTATGCACATTATTTTCCCTTTATAACGTATGTTTATCTATGTGATGTATTCCTGTATGCTTATTTCTATATACAGAAAAGCAGATACATGTAACAGAGAACAAAATCAGAGCCTTTAACATATTCCACATACATATGCAACTGATGAAGGTAACCATGCATATCAAGAACTGATTTTCAAAATATTCAGTCATCTATTAAAATAAATCTGTTATAAGAATAGAATGAGCATTTCCCAAGACACCATTCTGCTTGCCAACTGTGCTAGTGCTACATCTGTTCTAGGAAGAAACCTGATAATTATCTATCCTAAAATGACATTGAACATCAAGCATTGGTCATATTGATAATTTACCAATAGAATATTTATCTTAGAACTCATATACTTGCAGAATAGGAATAGATTTTCAAACAATACAGAATGCATTGTAATGTATTGTTTGTGTTGTATTCACATGTGCCAAACAATTGTGAAAGCAAATGTTTGCCAGTCAAGTTCGCAGATGATACAACTGTGGTGGGTCTTATTACAGGTGGGGATGAGACAGCATATAGGGCGGAGGTACAAAAACTATCCATATGGTGTAGTAACAACAACTTGCACCTAAACATCGGCAAGACGAAAGAGATGGTGTTAGACTTCCGGAGAAAAAAGGAGGAACCTGCCCCACTTCACATCGGAGAGAACTGTGTAGAGAGAGTTTCCTCCTTTAAATTTCTGGGAGTCTACCTCTGTGAAGATCTGACCTGGAAAGTTAACACAACTCAGGTGGCTAGAAAGGCCCAACAGAGGCTTCACTTTCTTAGGGTCTTGCGGAAGAACAGGGTAGAACAACAGCTAATGACCCTCTTTTACCAGTCTACTATAGAGAGCGTCCTCTCGTATGGTATTGTGGTTTGGTATGCTGGTCTGACAGCCGCGGATAGGAAAGTATTACAGAGGGTAGTGAGCACAGCACAAGACATTGTGGGCTGTTTCCTGACACCACTGGATGACATCGCCAGGGCTCGTTGCCTTGGAAGAGTGAGGAAGATTCTCAGGGATGACTCACACCCTGGACGGTATCTCTTTACTCTCCTACCATCCGGTAGGAGATATAGGAATATAGCCAGCCATACCAACAGGCTGAAAAATAGCTTTTATCCGTGGGCTGTTAGGCTTTTAAATGGGACATAATCTTATGCAGAATTGACTTGGGAGGCCGGTGTGTGGTGTAGTTGGTTAACATAGTGTGGTGGGATGGAGGGTTTGTTGTCACTGTGTGTTGGGGGAGAGAGCACGGGGGGAGGCTCAGCTAATCTCAATGTACACATGTTGTACTTTGACAATAAAGGTTTATTAAAACACATTAGCTCCAGTAAAAATATTTTACAACACATTAACAAAACAATTGAAAGAGAAACACTATTAAATATATACATTTGGAATATATGTTTTTAAATTAGCAAGCAGCAATGAATTTCCTATAGAGCTTTAAATCCATATTTAAAGCACAAAGGAAGTTATAAAAGTACAGATATGGCTTAAGGAACAAATGTTGTTCATTTATGCACATGAATCATTTGAAACTGCTGTGAAAATACAAAAACATTAAAACTGTAATGTTTTGCTGCAACATCCTATATAATACTGGCTTACAGCATATAAATAATCTCTGTCCTATGCTTATTGATTCACGTAATTCCGAATCAAAGCACCTGTAACTAAAGATGCTATCTGTCAGAACCCTATGTTCTGTGTGCATGAGATTTCTTATTCTTTTCGGGTTCTGCCATTCTCCTGGGGGGAAGGGGGAAGCTTGAGGTGCCGATGTGTATTTGCTTTGCTCTGTCTCTTGTTCTATCCTCTTTGTACCTCTGGCTATCTGCCTTATCTCCAAGTGCGGAAGAAACGGTGCAGACACCTAACAGCCTTGGAAACAGTGCCTTATCACTCTGTTCCCTCACTATTTTCACACCCGCGGATTGGCCTGTTTGAACCATCTGGATGGACACTTTTATTATGGACACTTTTAATTACTTGATTCATGTGGGAAACCCTCAGATCCTGTCTTCTATTCCTGCTAACACCTCCCAATAAAAGTTCCTTTTGAAATGATGTCGTTTCAAGTCTTCTGCTTTCTTGGGAGAACTAATTGAGAAGGGTTCTTACACTATCTTATGTAAGCTTTGTTTACATATTATACAAGCTAGGTGCATCAGTTGACTGTAAATATCCCCCAAATCAGTTTGAAACTAGTTTTCAAAGCATAATCATTATTGTACCTGAGTATCATTGGATGAGACAGATAACCTGTCATCAGGTAATGATGGTGTATACACAATAGAAATAGGTGTCCCAGGAATTCCATTTGCCTGGATATTTTCACTATCACTACCATCCTCTGAAGTACCTATTGGTCCATCAACCACAATCTTTTCAATAAATCTCTCACCTATATCTAAAAGAAAAAAGAACTATGTTATACAGTAAAATTATGGCATTTAAAAGTAATTGGTTGTACAATTAGAAGTACATTGGATTAATATTACAGAAAAAACAACTCAATATATATTACCACAAAATGAACTCTGAGTATTATCAGTGTGCTATTCTTGATGCCATATCAACGTTTCTTCAGCATTTCTTTAAAAATTAGTATAAATACGATTAACATTCTACATCAAAGATATGATTATTCACTAAGCAACTCACAATAGAACCATTATGATCTGAATCAAAATATATTTAGCTCTATCTGGGATACCAAGATGAATTGTCTAGGATATTTTATAATGTTCATTGTAAATTACTTATAGGTTATAGGTTATAAATGCTTAATTTTTTACTTTATCTTGAGTCGGAAGCCAAACAGGAATATTTTCAGATCTGAAAAAACACTTCATAAGGTGCTTGAATATAAACAAATTTACTGTAATTATTTTAGAACAGAACTTGCTGTGAAAGAGTTTACACATAACAAAAAAGCCTGGCAATGAAAAAGAAGGTAGCAAATTCTCAAATCCTGTTAACCTAGATCAGGCTGTCTCATTTGCTTAAACACTATTCAACTTTCCTTTAAGTTATAAAGAGGTCTGTTAGCAACTTCAACTGTATTTCTTAATTTTACTTAAATTTTACTTTATCATCCATGTTTCAGGAATCAGTAAGTGATAAATTAGCTACTCTCAAGGCTGATTTTAATGTCTTATAAATTTTATCAACATTTGTATTAACTTTAAATAAATAATAAATCCAGGTTTAGGTGTCTAACTAATGATCTTCAGCTTTTTCTCTACGGAAAAACAGAAAAGTCCCGAGGCTCCCTCATTGCCTTCCTTTAAGAGAAAAAAAAATTTAGTGATCCCCTTACAGCTCTCTGAGCTGTACTGACAGCTTCTGGGGCTTGGAAACAGCCCAGTCTGCATCTATTTTTTAAAAAAATAATAATCATAAAAGTATTACTTTATCTAATATTTTATTTCCATATTAGTACACCTAAAACTTTACCATCAATTCCTCCTATAAAATTCTTTTAATTTCTACCTCAATTCAGCAATATGGTTTAATGAAAGTATATTACCTCTTACTACTATGTTGACCATTTCCTGGACTATACTCTGTACAACATCCTGAGCTGTTTCTTCACACTGATTACTTTCCCCATCGTAGGACCCTGCATCATTTTTAGTTACAGCTACAAAAGACAAACATATTATTCAAAATTATCAGGAATCCAGTCTGGTCAACATATTTCTAAACTATAAATGCTACATAAATACATTATTTTATGACTGTTCATAAAAGGTAAAGGTTCCCCCGCACATGCGTGCTAGTCGATTCCGACTCTAGGGGCCGGTGCTCATCTCCGTTTCAAAGTCAAAGAGCCAGCGCTTGTCTGAAGACGTCTTCGTGGTCATGTGGCCGGCATGACTAGACACCAAAGGCACACGGAACGATGTTACCTTCCCACCGTAATGGTCCCTATTTTTCTACTTGCATTTTTACATGCTTTCGAACTGCTAGGTTGGCAGAAGCTGGGATGAGTAACAGGCGCTCACTCTGCTACGCCAAACTGCCAACCTTCTGATCGACAAGCTCAGTGTCCTAACCCACTGAGCCACCGCGTCCATAGTTCATAGCATTCACTATATCCGGGCTTCTAAAAAATATACTTTAAAAAGCAATATGAAATTCTATAAAGTTTATAAAAAAGAAAATCATAACCATTAATATTAAAACCTGATAACTGTGGTTTTTAACCAAATGAACTTATTACTCTTTTTAAAGAAAAAGGCAGCTCAATATGACATGTGTTCCACCCAGCTCAATTTTTTTGTAACTCCTCAAAGTACCTCAAAATCTCAATAGTAAAATATAAAGCAAATCTGCCAATTTTCAGCAGCATACATATTGCCATTTAATGCAAAATAGAATTGTTAAGCCTCTAAGACCCCTCCATTTTACTCATTAAAACTGCCTGAGCCCTTTCTCCAGAGACATCACAGGGTATACCGTCTGGATCTTCAAAAGCAACAAACAAGCAGAAAGCAAAGTTAACTCCGAACTGAAAAGATCGCCATCTCTAACTTAAGTCAGTTTGACAGTAAGATAACAACATGCCGTCTATCATCCCATCCTGATTAATCATCAGTATTACTTTCTGCTGCTGTTGCTTGATCAGGTTCTGTTCGTTCATTTTCTGCACTAGAAATATCAGATCCATTTTCTCCTTCTGTCTCTTCTTGAAGGCTTTTGTCCACATCATTTGTATGATGCTCCAAATCCACTTCATGGTCCTGGGATAATTGGTCAACAGTCTCCTCTGAAAGATGCCTTAATTGAGGTGATTCAGGCTCATGATGGCTTAAAGGAGATTGCTGAAGATGATACTGTTGCCGATGTCTCTCTTTCTCCATTTGCTTGGCTTCTTGAAGCTATAAATTGTATTTATATGCGAAAATAAAGCATGTTATTAACATATGTTATATTTGACAGACATGATACTATTTTGTACACTTGGAGTCTTAAAAAGTTGGCACAGAGCTGAAATTTTATTGTGATATATGCTCATTAGGTAATCATCTTAATTAAATACAATTCAGTTTTTAACCTGGATCTAGCCACTTTACGATCACAACTCTCAATATACTATTGGGAAAATAAGAACCGATCTTTCTCTTAAAAACTTTGTGTATGATGTAAGTTTGGAATTTATTTTTTTCACATGGTCCAATCATGTGCAAAGTCTGTTAATTTGATTTATATATTTAATTATGAAGCAATAGAACTTTTGACTATGTATCTATGTGTCTAACTATCTAGCCACCCATCTCATAGGAGTTATATAGCAAAAACAAAATAATAAAAACATTTTAAAATAACCATAAAAACATGAATATAACATGGGGGAGTATTTAAAAACTTATACATAATAAAGGCCTCTTGCAGGCTCCTTGTTCCCAAGGGATCCCCAGATCTGCTGAAAAAAAAAAGTCTTGAGAGATCTCTGGAAGGCTAATAGGTTTGAGCTAATCCAGGGGTAGGCAACCTTGGCTCTTTCATGACTCGTGGACTTCAACTCCCAAAATTCCTGAGCCAGCATGGCTGGCTCAGAAATTCTGGGAATTGGAGTCATAAAAAAGCCAAGGTTGCCTACTCCTGGGCTAATCTCACTTCAGAGTGAATGATGTTCCAAATGATGGGTGTTAAAGCAGAAAAGACTCGCTTTTGGGTTCTGTACGATGGAACTCCTTAGCACAGGCATGTCAAACTCGCAATGTCACGTGACGTTGCGCAATGTATCACAACTTTTTCCCCATTGCCGGCAACCGGCCCACAGGCCTGGGACTGTAACAGCCTTCCTGCCTACCCTGATTGTATGGGTAGATTAATCAGGAAGAAATGGTCCCTCAAATATCCTGGCCCCAAAGCCAAGTAGAGTTTTAAATCTTCCCATGCAAACCCCTGCAACCTCCAGGCACCAAGACAGGACATCAACAGCACTGCTTAGTTTACTGGGGTGGAGATATACAACTGAGTGTACTTGTGATACTTCACTCCATGGTGGAAAATGATCTCATCTGAAGGCTTGAAGTTGGTATTAAACAGGAGTGTAAAAGGTTCCAAGTCCTGCAGAACCTCACATAGCTTGCTTGAGTTAAAAATGGGATCTCTCACTTTCAATCAACACCAGTACCAGCTCCACAGGAAAGAAGAGAACTAGCACAATAAGTATTGTGGACTCGCACTCTACAGAGTCAATCCAGGAGGACATCATGATTGATAATATTGAAGGCTGCTGTGAGGTCAAGTAGAACAAGGACAAATACACTAACCCAGGGGTTCCCAACCACTGGTCTGTGGACCAGTACCGGGTTGCGGCATGCCAGAAACCGGTCCATGCAAACAATAAAGCCCCATCTGTGGGATGCAGGCAGTACAAAACCACGTCTCCTCCAGTCCACAGAAAAAACTTTCTCCACGGAACTGGTCCCTGGTACTCAAAAGGTTGGGGACCTCTGCACTAACCCATCGTGCTTCCGCCAGGTTATCCAAAAGCATGACCAATCCCTTTTCTGTCTATAAAAGGTAAAGGTAAAGGTTCCCCTGCACATGTGTGCTAGTCGTTTCCAACTCTAGGGGCTGGTGCTCATCTCCGTTTCAAAGCCGAAGAGCCAGCGCTTGTCCGAGGATGTCTCCGTGGTCATGTGGCCGGCATGACTAGATGCCAAAGGCGCACGGAACACTGTTACCTTCCCACCGTAGTGGTCCCTATTTTTCTACTTGCATTTTTACGTGCTTTCGAACTGCTAGGTTGGCAGAAGCTAGGACGAGTAACAGGTGCTCACTCTGTTACGCGGCACTCGAGATTCGACCCGCCAAACTGCCGATCTTCTGATCGACAAGCTCAGTGTCCTAACCCACTGAGCCACCACGTCCCCTTTTCTGTCTATATCTAGAGCTAAATCCTGACTAAAAGGGATCCAGAAAATCAGCTTCATTCAGGATTTGTTGAAGTGATTGTATGACCATTGACACTGGATGAAAATTGTCCAGTATGATGGGATCTAACAATGGTTTGAGGGGGGGTGAACCATTGTTAGATCCCATTGTTAAAAGGGGAATAATCCTATTTTTCAAGGAAAAGTGCAAATGCTAGAACCAAGCTACCTCAAACCTCAGGTTTGCTAGTTGGAAGAGGCATGAATCTAAGGAGCGGATTATTGACCTCACAGCCATGTGACCCTGTCCACCTCCTCAATCTCAGTCCTTTAGTTATTTGGTGGCACAGTGGTTAAAATGCAGTATTGCAGGCTAACTCTGCCCACAGTCTGGAGTTCAATCCTGATAGGCTCAAGTATTGACTCAATCTTCCATCCTTCCAAGGTTGGTAAAATAAGGACCCAGATTGCTGGGATCAATATGGTGACATTGTAAACCACCTAGAGTGCTGTAAAAGCACTGTAGGGCAGTAAATAAGTCTAAGTGCTATTGCTACTCAACGATTTCTAAATGAAACAAGTAATTTCTGGCAAATGGGTATTTAGTTATTTTAAAGTCACAGCACAAATGGTAAGACTGGACTTCTTTATATTTGGTTAAATGATTTCCATGTTTTTAGAAGGCTTGTTCCAACTATGGAACACATCTGTAGGGTTGGAATGGGATGTTTCAGAATTGGAACACTTTTCCCTTATATCTCTTGTACAATTCAACTGGCAAGCCAAATCTAAATGTTTGCTATTCTTAGAGCTGAAAGAGATTTTTGAAACAACTCTTTATAAAGGTACAAAGAAACTTACCGCTTGGTTTTCCATACGTGCAAATATTACATTCAACATTTGTGTGAGAGTGGCTTTGGCTGTGGTTTGATTTATGAGATTCTTGCTTGCAAGGTAAATATTGTAGCATGTTCTCACAGCTTGCAACACAGTCCCTTCATGTATCTCTATGTGTTGAGATGTTACTGCTGTTAATAGAGCCTAAAAATACATTACATTTATTTGCAAAGTTAGAGCTGCAGTTATTTACTTAGAAGTCTTGTATACATATTTCTTTTACATGTAATTGCTACATGCTCAATTCATGAATATATTTTGTAAATAATGAGCCATATATGTATATACATAATGTATAGAGTTAATCTGCCAATATCATAATATTTATTCCAATCTACAGGCACCAAAAACTTTAAATGAGATAGGAGCAGCACAGAAATGTTTTTTTTACTGAAAGTTGATAATGCATTTAAATTAGTCTTTGTACATATGGATACATATCTCATTCTTTTCTAATGAACATTTCTAAGTTATCAGGACTTTATTTGTCTTCAGAGTCAGTATCAAGCAATGTTATCTGATGTAAATATAATAAATTATTGTAATCAGGTCATGTCCACTTTGAAATTAGTATTAACCTATAATCCTTATAAACAAAAATAACCCTATAATTTAAGAATTTGATCAAGGGTATAAACTAGAAACTGCACAAACTTCAAATCCAGTTAATATCCCAAGAGCGTTAGAGGATTTAATAAAAAACATATTAGATTATATTTTTAAAAGTTAAAGAAAAAAGTATTTATTGAATTATAATGGAGGGATTTGATTGTGCTGTAATGGATTAGGGTTTCTGGGACTTGGTTAGATCTAGAACTGGTGGTTATACCCCCCTCACTGAAGTTAAAAATCCTTTGGCGACCCGAACTTAGCATTTAATAAAATCATTGGTACAATTTGGGAAGTTGGTGGGTCAATAAGAAAACTTTTAATAACCTTTTAAAATCAACGTACTTCAGGGGTGCCAGTTTAACAAGGGTCCATATGAAGATAAGTCACTTATTTTTCCTAGCTCAAATGTGAAGTGCTATTACAAGTAGGTAAGAAGAATCTGTCTAAAAATGTGCTATTAAAATGTCCACTGAATACCCAATAATGATCAAAGTTAATACTTTCAATTGTTAACAACTCTAATTACCTTGTAACCATGAGACCATTACTCTATTCTTGAGTGACTACTCTTCAGAAACCATTAAGATTGCAAAATTTTTATTAACAGCTAATGCAGTTAGATGTCATTTGCTTTCTCCTTCGTGTTATTAATTGTTAGCTGTTAATTGTTTCAGGGTTTACTTTCATTTTTTAAAAATTCTTTTTTATAGTTATTGTATTGTTGGCCTTTTTCTTTGGTCTTGGACAATAAATGAAATTTCAGTTTGATTTGATATAACTTTTGCACAAGTGCAGAGATGTTATATCAATTGATTTACTTATATTAACAAAATGAAAATTTATCCAAAGGCCTGGAGTTGGGTACAATTGTGTGTGTGTGTGTGTGTGTGTGTGTGTGTGTGTGTGTGTACACAAGTGTGTATATATGCTTGGATAGATAATACATAAACAAGAATCAAAGAATTTTTACTAATCAAAGTTCTGAGTATTTCTGCCAAACTTTATGTCAAGATACTATTAGATAAATTAAATAATTGGATACAAATTAAAGAAATTATTTATACTACAGAAATACCCCTTCATGGATTACTGCCTTGTCGTGGCGAAGGGGCTTGCGTAATTCAATGAAGCTATGAGCTATGCCGTGCAGGGCCACCCAAGACGGACAGGTCATAGCTGAGAGTTCTGACAAAACGTGATCCACTGGAGAAGGAAATGGCAAACCACTCCAGTATCTTTGCCATGAAAACCCTATGGACAGTACCAAAAGGCAAAACGATATGACGCTGGAAGATGAGCCCCTCAGGTCGGAAGGCGTCCAATATGCTACTGGGGAAGAGCAGAGGGCTAGTACTAGTAGCGCCAAAAAGAATGAAGCGACTGGGCCAAAGCCGAAAGGACGCTCAGCTGTGGATGTGTCTGGTGGTGAAAGGAAAGTCCGATGCTGTAAAGATTTTTTCTCCATAGGAACCTGGAATGTAAGATCCATGAATCAAGGAAAGCTGGACGTGGTCAAACAAGAGATGACAAGACTGAACATCGACATCTTAGGTATCAGCGAGCTTAAATGGACAGGAATGGGGGAATTTAATTCAGATGACCATCAGGTATACTACTGCGGGCAAGAATCCCTCAGAAGAAATGGAGTAGCCTTCATAGTCAATAAAAGAGTAGGAAAATCAATACTGGGATACAATCCTCAAAATGACAGAATGATCTCAGTTCGAATCCAAGGGAAACCATTCAATATCACAGTAGTCCAAGTCTATGCCCCAACCACCAGTGCTGAAGAGGATGAAATTGACCGGTTCTATGAAGCCCTACAGCACCTTATAGAAGTAACACCAAAAAATGATATCCTTATCATCATGGGGGATTGGAATGCTAAAGTAGGAAGCCAAAAGATAACTGGAATAACAGGCAAGTTTGGCCTTGGAGTACAAAATGAAGCAGGGCACAGGCTGATAGAATTTTGTCAAGAGAATACGATGGTCATAGCAAACACTCTTTTCCAACAACCCAAGAGACGGCTTTACACATGGACATCACCAGACGGTCAACACAGAAATCAGATTGACTATATGCTCAGCAGCCAAAGATGGAGAAGCTCTATACAGTCAGTAAAAACAAGACCAGGAGCTGATTGTGGCTCAGACCATGAGCTTCTCCTTGCAAAGTTTAGGCTTAAACTGAAGAAAGTAGGGAAAAGCACTAGGCCACTCAGGTATGAATTAAATCATAACCCTGTTGAATATACAGTAGAGGTGACAAATAGATTTAAGGAATTAGATCTGATAGACAGAGTGCCTGAAGAACTATGGACAGAGGTTCGCGACATTGTACAACAGGTAGCAACCAAAACCATCCCAAAGAAAAAGAAATGCAAGAAAGCAAAATGGCTGTCTGAGGAAGCTTTGCAAATAGCTGAGGAAAGGAGGAAAGCGAAAGGCAAGGGAGAAAAACATAGATATGCCCAATTGAATGCAGAATTCCAGAGAATAGCTAGAAGAGATAAGAATGCCTTCTTAAATGAACAGTGCAAAGAAATAGAAGAAAACAATAGAATAGGGAGGACCAGAGATCTTTTCAAGAAAATTGGAGAGATGAAGGGAACATTCCATGCAAAAATGGGCATGATAAAGGACCAAAATGGCAGGGACCTAACAGAGGCAGAAGAGATTAAGAAGAGGTGGCAAAATTACACAGAAGAACTATACAAGAATGAGCTTAACGTCCCAGATAATCACAATGAGGTGGTCACTGACCTCGAGCCAGACATCCTAGAATGTGAAGTGAAGTGGGCCTTAGAAAAGCTGAGCAACAACAAAGCTAGTGGAGGTGACAGTATTCCAGCTGAGCTATTCAAAATCTTAAAAGACAGTGCAGTAAAAGTGCTACACTCAATTTGCCAGCAAATTTGGAAAACTCAACAGTGGCCACAGGATTGGAAAAGATCAGTTTACATTCCAATTCCAAAGAAAGGCAGTGCCAAAGAATGTTCAAACTATCGCACCATTGCACTCATTTCTCATGCTAGTAAAGTCATGCTTAAAATCCTACAAGCTAGACTTCAGCAGTATGTGGATCGAGAACTACCAGAAGTACAGGCAGGATTTCGAAGAGGCAGAGGAACTAGAGATCAAATTGCTAACATACGCTGGATCATGGAGAAAGCTAGGGAGTTCCAGAAAAACCTCTACTTCTGCTTCATTGACTATGCTAAAGCCTTTGATTGTGTGGATCATAACAAACTGTGGCAAGTTCTTAAAGAGATGGGAGTACCAGACCATCTTATTTGTCTCTTGAGAAACCTATATGCGGGTCAAGAAGCAACAGTGAGAACTGGACACGGAACCACTGATTGGTTCAAAATTGGGAAAGGAGTCCAGCAAGGCTGTATACTGTCGCCCTGCCTATTTAACTTATATGCAGAGCACATCATGAGAAAGGCAGGGCTAGATGAATCAAAAGTTGGAATTAAGATTGCTGGAAGAAATATCAACAACCTAAGATACGCAGATGATACCACTCTAATAGCAGAAAGTGAAGAAGAACTAAAGAGCCTCTTGTTGCGGGTGAAGAAGGAGAGTGCAAAACTTGGGTTGAAACTTAACATTAAGAAAACCAAGATCATGGCATCTGGCCCTCTCAATTCCTGGCAAATAGATGGGGAAGAAATGGAGGTAGTGACAGATTTTGTTTTCCTGGGCTCCAAGATCACTGCAGATGGGGACTGTAGCCAAGAAATTAAAAGACGCTTGCTCCTGGGAAGGAAAGCCATGGCAAATCTAGACAGCACACTAAAAAGCAGAGACATCACCCTGTCAACAAAAGTGCGTATAGTCAAGGCTATGGTCTTCCCAGTTGCAATGTATGGCAGTGAAAGTTGGACCATAAGAAAGGCTGAGCGCCAAAGAATTGAGGCCTTTGAACTATGGTGCTGGAGAAGACTCCTGCGAGTCCCTTGGACTGCAAGGCGATCAAACCGGTCAGTCCTAGAGGAGATCAATCCTGACTGCTCTTTAGAAGGCCAGATCCTGAAGCTAAAACTCCAATACTTTGGCCACCTAATGAGAAGGAAGGACTCACTGGAGAAGAGCCTAATGCTGGGAAAGATCGAGGGCAATAGAAGAAGGGGACGACAGAGAATGAGGTGGCTGGATGGAGTCACTGAAGCAGTAGGCATGAGCTTAAATGGACTCCAGAAGATGGTAGAAGACAGGAAGGCCTGGAGGAATGTTGTCCATAGGGTTGCGAAGAGTCGGACACGACTTCGCAGCTAACAACAACAGAAATACATTTTATTAAGATTCAAAGCACATTTGCCAGCTTTTTAAAATATTATTTAATTATATTTTATTTCAAAAAACATTTCTTTTAACAAACTATATTATTTAAAAACTGAATAATTCAGTAATATAATTATATCACTTTTTTATAATAAAAATATTTTGGAATAGATACCTTATCTACTATGTTCTCCAAAAAATGAAAGAAATAAATATAAAATAATGTTTTTAAAAATCCTACATTTAAAAAAATCACAAAAACAGAAAACGTGGTCTCATAAGAGAATCAGTACTATAAATATTTCTAGCATTTTCAAAATTCTATAAAAGGAATATATATAACTTATTTAGAAAGGTTGAATGGGAATACATACAGTAAAAATGTTATCTCTCTTACTAAGCTGCTATGCCTATGCAACCTCAGAAACACCAGTTTTAAAGTTTTTAGAGATCCTTTTATGGAAACTAAACCAATAATTTCTCATCAATTTTTTTAAAAAAAATTAAAAATAAATTTGGATAATATTCAAGCAATTTGAAACAATGGAGTATTCTATAATATTCAATGGATCAAGGTTTAAAAAATAAAAAATAAAAGATACGATTGCTTATAGATTCAGCTGGTTTGGGATAATTGTCTTTAAGAGTCTATTTGCTCCTTAGGGGACGTTGGACAGCCAAATTTTTGCTGGTTCATATTCAATATGTAAGTATATTCTATGTAAGATACTGAGTGAATACTCTATGAGTCTATCACTCAGTAGAAAATACTGACATTTTTAGATATGAATAAAAATATTTATTAGACTCATAATTTCTGTTCACTATAAACTTTTTTGAAAAATAAAATATAACCGTAGAGAACCTCTTGCATTCAGTAATACAATTGCTCATCTATAATTTTAACCTCATTTTCTGCTTAGTGTATTTAAAGTCTGCTCGTGTTAACAATGCGAAATTACCTTTATAATTTGTAGTTGAACACCTTCATCTGTCTGTGGACCTTGGAAGCAGCCACATATTGTTTCAATAATTCTATCAATCAATTTTTTCCCAGGAGCAGTACTATCTGGAGCATTACCAGTCAAATGCCCATAGGCTATAAGTTTCTGGGAGTAAAGCAAGTAAACAACAATGAACAGGCAAAGCTAATATATTATACATTATGTTTTTTAGTCAGGGAAATCTTCAACTAAATATCACAGTAAGTTTCAAGTTTGAATAAATATCAGAGCCATTTAGGAATAAATATTTATATTTATTATCCCTGTAAAGATAAGATTTTGATACTCTTTCACAAGGAACTGAGGACATGTTTCTTGCAATGGGCCTGGGGACCCCAGAATGATATGGAGTCCATCAAGTGGCTTGTTTGATTGTTGTCGCTGAATTGGGGGGGGGGTAATTGCTTTTTGTATTGGGATTTTATCCTTGTAAGTTGCCCAAAGCCACTGAGAATGAGTTGGGTGGCCATATAAATTTTCTTAAATAAATAACACCTTGGGGTATTTTCTTCTCCTAGGTTCACAGTGATTGCCTTTTTCAGACAATTGAACTATGGGATGATGATGATGATGATAATAATAATAATAATAATAATAATAATAATAATAATAATAATAATAATAATAATAATAATAATAATAATAATAATACAGGGAGTGCAGAATTATTAGGCAAGTTGTATTTTTGAGGATTAATTTTATTATTGAACAACAACCATGTTCTCAATGAACCCAAAAAACTCATTAATATCAAAGCTGAATATTTTTGGAAGTAGTTTTTAGTTTGTTTTTAGTTATAGCTATTTTAGGGGGATATCTGTGTGTGCAGGTGACTATTACTGTGCATAATTATTAGGCAACTTAACAAAAAACAAATATATACCCATTTCAATTATTTATTTTTACCAGTGAAACCAATATAACATCTCAACATTCACAAATATACATTTCTGACATTCAAAAACATAACAAAAACAAATCAGTGACCAATATAGCCACCTTTCTTTGCAAGGACACTCAAAAGCCTGCCATCCATGGATTCTGTCAGTGTTTTGATCTGTTCACCATCAACATTGCGTGCAGCAGCAACCACAGCCTCCCAGACACTGTTCAGAGAGGTGTACTGTTTTCCCTCCTTGTAAATCTCACATTTGATGATGGACCACAGGTTCTCAATGGGGTTCAGATCAGGTGAACAAGGAGGCCATGTCATTAGATTTCCTTCTTTTATACCCTTTCTTGCCAGCCACGCTGTGGAGTACTTGGACGCGTGTGATGGAGCATTGTCCTGCATGAAAATCATGTTTTTCTTGAAGGATGCAGACTTCTTCCTGTACCACTGCTTGAAGAAGGTGTCTTCCAGAAACTGGCAGTAGGACTGGGAGTTGAGCTTGACTCCATCCTCAACCCGAAAAGGCCCCACAAGCTCATCTTTGATGATACCAGCCCAAACCAGTACTCCACCTCCACCTTGCTGGCGTCTGAGTCGGACTGGAGCTCTCTGCCCTTTACCAATCCAGCCATGGGCCCATCCATCTGGCCCATCAAGACTCACTCTCATTTCATCAGTCCATAAAACCTTAGAAAAATCAGTCTTGAGATATTTCTTGGCCCAGTCTTGACGTTTCAGCTTGTGTGTCTTGTTCAGTGGTGGTCGTCTTTCAGCCTTTCTTACCTTGGCCATGTCTCTGAGTATTGCACACCTTGTGCTTTTGGGCACTCCAGTGATGTTGCAGCTCTGAAATATGGCCAAACTGGTGGCAAGTGGCATCTTGGCAGCTGCACGCTTGACTTTTCTCAGTTCATGGGCAGTTATTTTGCGCCTTGGTTTCTCCACACGCTTCTTGCGACCCTGTTGACTATTTTGAATGAAACGCTTGATTGTTCGATGATCACGCTTCAGAAGCTTTGCAATTTTAAGAGTGCTGCATCCCTCTGCAAGATATCTCACTATTTTTGACTTTTCTGAGCCTGTCAAGTCCTTCTTTTGACCCATTTTGCCAAAGGAAAGGAAGTTGCCTAATAATTATGCACACCTGATACAGGGTGTTGATGTCATTAGACCACACCCCTTCTCATTACAGAGATGCACATCACCTAATATGCTTAATTGGTAGTAGGCTTTCGAGCCTATACAGCTTGGAGTAAGACAACATGCATAAAGAGGATGATGTGGTCAAAATACTCATTTGCCTAATAATTCTGCACTCCCTGTAATATCATCATCATCACTATCATGAACAGGAAAAAAATGTTGTGGTTCACAACATTTAAAATATTGCTTCACCACAAACTAGATCATTACCTTTATAGATCCCAACTATACCACTCAATTCTCTTTTTGACTAAATTTATTTTTTAAAAAAATGTTTAAATCAGAATTTTTTACATTGAAAATTGGATAAAATCAATTAAAAAAAATCCTTAAAAAATAGAACATTAAAAGCAGGCAATAATAGCATATATTTCAGGGAATATAGATCCATACAGACCTGCAAACAATCTAACGATGTACTAACAATTCTGGGACACTTGGATTGACATGCCAATTCAAATGGTAAGAAGTATTTGTCTGCTTCAATAAAGCTAGTCTTTGATTTCACTGGTGGAAGAGTGCTTGAACCAGGTTTTGCTTCTCCATGAGGTGGACTAAATAAAATGGAAGTAAAATAAATAAGTTAAATATGAATTCAGAAATAGCTGGAGCTATTATTATATACTTGCTTTATCTTTAATATCTTTATCTGATATTCTTATAACTATATGGGGAACAGTTACAGTTTTCCTGTTTTTTTGTACAAAAATGCAAAAAGTGTTCAAAGAATCTGTGCTTAACTTGGACATTCAGAGATGACATATTTGATCATTTTCTGAACTAATTTGAAGCCAAAGCTATTAGAAATTATACAGTATGCTATGAAATTTTAAATTTCTTCTTCATTTTTACAAAACTGGAGTGCTTCAATTAATTTATACAATACTACTACATAAACTAAGCTAGGACTTTTAACCATGGTTTGTGAAAGAAGCCATAGCATCTAACCTGTTATGGGTTGACATGCCTATTATATTAAATCATAATATGAAAAATCATATTATGGATAAATGTTTATGTATGAACTAAGCCAAGCTGTCTCATGAAGTTTCTGTACTTCAGACATGATAAAGTGCTAAAAAGGTAGTTTATAAATCCTTCTCCTTAAAAAAATAGAATGGCAGATTTAATCTCCATATAGAGCCAGATGTTTGTGCACATAATCATCTCATAAACTTATGTATTCATATTTAATATGAACAAAATTACCTTTGTTTTCCAGTTTCTGTTTTTATTTCCTCTGGAAAAAAAGTAAATAAAACCTTTTTATAAGAATGATTAAAACTTTAAAATAAAACTAATTCCCACATCTCATATATAACATTTCAAATTAAAAAGCTGAACTTACTTATCCCCCTCCCAAAGTACTAAATAAATATAAACAGCAATTTTTCCTATAATATAAAAATATGGGAAAAGCATGTCAATCTAATGGCATCCATGACATTATTCCTTATATTGTTTTCACATATTTGTGAGGGAGATCTAGGAATACATGATAAATGGTTTTAAAGTTTGCAAACTTCTAAGGAAGTTGCTGCAATCTGGGATACTTTACAGTTTGGGATTCTCTGTGTTCACAAATGACAATTTGAAGAGGTACAGCTGATAGTGACAAATAAAACAACAAAAAACATAAAACATAAAGCAGTCACCTAAATGTGTTGTGCTACATCTTATACTGAACTCTTGTTTGTTTATTATTTATATTATCCTTATGTGAAAGAAGGGGGATTATATAAAAACATTTAAGATGATACTTACTGTTACAGTGTATTCACTGAACATCAGTAAATCTCTGAGCTATAGACTAGACTCGGGAATGTGGGGAAAAATAACTGAAGAAGGCAGTAAGTACCAAGTCATTCCCAAACGTCTCCAAAACAACTGTATGAACATCTCAAGGGCTGGTTTCATGCAAAGGAGACTTATAATTATTAATATTAAGAATAAATTTAGGAGTTAGGCAGTAAATTAATATATGTAAAATTTTCCCTAGGGATTGTCACCTATAAAATTTTCAGATCTTACTGGCATTAGATTTACTGCTTAACTCAATTATTGGTTTTTCAACTGCATTTTAAAATGAGACATTTTCTATGGATAAAAATAGTGAAAAATTGCCATCTTTTCTGATTCAAAACAATATCTTAAAAGCTATAATATTTAAAATATGCAAACACAGAATGAAAAAGCTTTTGAAGTATCATACATCAATTTCCTTTCTTTCATCATCATTACAAATACGTTACAGCTAACATTTCAAGTTTAATAAGTCATGAGGAATGAACCAGTTAGAATTTCCCTAAATATATAATGAGATTTTAAACTTGCCCATATTAAAATATTATCTGGCTTCCATAATACAATACAATCCTACACAATAATTTTCCCAACATGCACTTTCTTGTTGAAAAAATATTTTATGTAATTACTTCTGATATTTTGTTTAGTGCCTGTTATTATTCTACCATTTTATACATGAGCAAAATTACTGGAGTTAATACTTTTTGCAGAAGAGAAATTGTAGGCATTTTTAAAATTAAGATATCATAGTGTTAATATTGATAGCATTTCACAATGTTTGGGAAAAAGAAATGAAGAACCAGAAATGACCACAAAAGCCAATATAAAGAGGTTACAGGGCTACAGAATTTCAGCTGTTCTTCAGCAGAATACAAAATACTGAATTTGCAAGCAAATTCTCTCTGTGTTGTTTTGTCTATACATGTGCGGGTATACACACAGACTCATACGCATAATGAAAAATCAGTAAACCATTACATAATCCATATTGAGATTATCTGACTTGGATTTTTGTGCATTTTTAAGAAAAGGCCAGTCTTGTACACAAATATTTATGCTACAGTACCTCGTTTATTGACTACCGTA
Source organism: Vipera ursinii (assembly GCF_947247035.1). NCBI lineage: Eukaryota > Metazoa > Chordata > Lepidosauria > Squamata > Viperidae > Vipera > Vipera ursinii. Next base: position 178,233,248 of record NC_139516.1, read on the forward strand.
TATACTTGAGTATAAGCCGAATTTTTCAGCCCACTTTTTGGGCTGAAAAATTCCACTTCGGCTTATACTCCAGTCAACAAAAAAACTTACTGAGGACTTGTGCGCGGCCGAGGCATTGGAGCTTCCGGGATCGCGCTCACCTCTCCCAAGCCACCGCCGTCCGGAGACCTGCCGAAGTTTGGGGAGGTTTGGGGAGGTGCGCGCGCACCTCCCCAAAAGTCCCCAAACGAAGCCGGGTCTCCGTTCCTCTGCGCCCTGCCTGCCTGCTTCTTTCCACAGCGGAAAGAAGCAGGGAGGCAGGGGGCGGAGGAACGGAGACCCGGCGACATTTGGGGAGGTTTGGGCGCCTCTCCAAATATCCCCAAACGTCGCCGGGTCTCCGTTCCTCTGTGCCCTGCCTGCCTGCTTCTTTCCACAGCAGAAAGAAGCAGGGAGGCAGGGGGCGGAGGAACGGAGACCCGGCGACGTTTGGGGAGGTTTGGGCGCCTCTCCAAATATCCCCAAACGTCGCCGGGTCTCCGTTCCTCTGTGCCCTGCCTGCCTGCTTCTTTCCACAGCAGAAAGAAGCAGGGAGGCAGGGGGCGGAGGAACGGAGACCCGGCGACGTTTGGGGAGGTTTGGGCGCCTCTCCAAATATCCCCAAACGTCGCCGGGTCTCCGTTCCTCCGCCCCCTGCCTCCCTGCTTCTTTCTGCTGTGGAAAGAAGCAGGCAGGCAGGGCACAGAGGAACGGAGACCCGGCGACGTTTGGGGATATTTGGAGAGGCGCCCAAACCTCCCCAAACGTCGCCGGGTCTCCGTTCCTCCGCCCCCTGCCTCCCTGCTTCTTTCCGCTGTGGAAAGAAGCAGGCAGGCAGGGCACAGAGGAACGGAGACCCGGCGACGTTTGGGGATATTTGGAGAGGCGCCCAAACCTCCCCAAACGTCGCCGGGTCTCCGTTCCTCCGCCCCCTGCCTCCCTGCTTCTTTCTGCTGTGGAAAGAAGCAGGCAGGCAGGGCACAGAGGAACGGAGACCCGGCGACGTTTGGGGATATTTGGAGAGGCGCCCAAACCTCCCCAAACGTCGCCGGGTCTCCGTTCCTCCGCCCCCTGCCTCCCTGCTTCTTTCCGCTGTGGAAAGAAGCAGGCAGGCAGGGCACAGAGGAACGGAGACCCGGCGACGTTTGGGGATATTTGGAGAGGCGCCCAAACCTCCCCAAACGTCGCCGGGTCTCCGTTCCTCCGCCCCCTGCCTCCCTGCTTCTTTCCGCTGTGGAAAGAAGCAGGCAGGCAGGGCACAGAGGAACGGAGACCCGGCAACGTTTGGGGATATTTGGAGAGGCGCCCAAACCTCCCCAAACGTCGCCGGGTCTCCGTTCCTCCGCCCCCTGCCTCCCTGCTTCTTTCCGCTGTGGAAAGAAGCAGGCAGGCAGGGCACAGAGGAACGGAGACCCGGCGACGTTTGGGGATATTTGGAGAGGCGCCCAAACCTCCCCAAACGTCGCCGGGTCTCCGTTCCTCCGCCCCCTGCCTCCCTGCTTCTTTCCGCTGTGGAAAGAAGCAGGCAGGCAGGGCACAGAGGAACGGAGACCCGGCGACGTTTGGGGATATTTGGAGAGGCGCCCAAACCTCCCCAAACGTCGCCGGGTCTCCGTTCCTCCGCCCCCTGCCTGCCTGCTTCTTTCCGCTGTGGAACGAAGCAGCCTGAACGAAGCGGAGGCTTGCAGAACGGCGGATCGGCTTATACTCAAGTCACCAACTTTTTCCAGTTTTTGGGGGTGAAATTGGGGGTCTCGGCTTATACTCGAGTCGGCTTATACTCAAGTATATACGGTACTTGTTTAATGATAAAATTATGATGACACTGGAAAATGAGACTTGCAACTTGTCTTCAAAGTTGCAGCTGCAGGATTCTTGTGGTCAAGTGATTGCAATTTACAACATGTGCAGCATCTCACAGTCATGTGATCACTATTTGCAACCTTCATAGCCACCTTTTGCCAAGTAAACTTTTTTGGAGTAATGAAGTACGAGAAGTATGTGTCTGAGAATAAACTGTAGTCAGCCTAAACTTCAAAACTTTTTATAATGAAATAATCAAAACAGGTCTGCAGAAAAGCCTACCAGAGAAATACCTGGACGTAAACTCTCACAAATTAATTTGGTTTATTTAATTTAATACTTATAGGTATTAAATACCAGATCTGGAAACAAACTTATAGAGCTTTTATCTGTGTAAATAGATCCCTACCAACATAAATCCTATTGGACAATTTGCAATTCTCTAAAACAAAATCAGGTGGTGACTAATGTCAGAATTGGAGTAGAAACATTTATTTATTTATTTATTTATTTATTTATTTATTTATTTATTTATTTATTTAATAACATTTCTATACCGCCCTTCTCCCGAAGGACTCAGGGCGGTGAACAGGGCAAGAATAAAAATACAAACTACAAAAGTTAAAAATAGATTAAATAAGTGCCCACATACTAAAATACATCCATAAAACCTAGTAAAATAAAAATAGCAACCCCCCCCCAATCCCCTCATCAGGCCAGGCCAGCTTGTTCAAAAAAGTATGTTTTTAGCTCGCGGCGAAAGGAGCGAAGGTCGGGCGCCATCCGGAGCTCAACCGGTAGCTGGTTCCATAGCTCCGGGGCGCCCACAGAGAAGGATCTCCCCCTGGGGGCCACCAGTCGACATTCTCTGACCGGTGGCACCCTGAGGAGGCCCTCTCTGTGGGAACGCACAGGGCGGAGGGAAGTCGATGCCAGCAGCAGGTGTTCCCTCAGGTACTCCGGACCCCTGCCATGTAGGGCTTTGAATACCATTACTAGTACCTTGAATCTCACCCGGAGATAACCTTTAAGAAACAAGAGTATCACTGGGGGAAACTCAAAATGTATACAAGTAAACAAATCTAAAAATTAGCAGATTCCTTTTTCCTCAAGATAGCAATAATGATGTAGCATGTTCAATACACAAAGAACTAGCCATTTAAAAAATTGAATATTACAGTAATGTAATTGAGATTGGTATTATTGTTTGATAATTTAAGTCTGCAAGTGACTAGGTTACAGCCTGAGATTCTTTGGAAAGGTTTGGAAATGATGCAAGTGGATTGCACTGATGTTACTAAAAGCAGGCGTGGTGGTACGGTAAAGGTGTTGGATTGCCACCAGGGAAATCCAGGCTCAAGTCTATACTGAGCCACAGAAGCTTTGGGAACTTTGGAATGATCACTCTTCCCCAAGCTACTTCAGATGGCTCCTGTTGTGGATAAGAAACAGAACGAAGGAATACTGTGTACAATACCTTGACCTCCTGAGGGACAGATAAGAGGTAATAAATAATCTCAAAAAACAATTCAGATGCTGATTCTTGCAACAAATATATGAGATCAGGAAATAAAGTTCGAGGCCTTTATTTAGTTAATTATCTTCATCCTGGCATAAACAAGGCCCTTTACAAGGTGGCTGTTGGCTATATCAGGCCATCTTCCCCAGGTCTTGTGAGGAAACTACCACATGTAGTGTGAAGCTTTGTATAGCATGAAGGTCAGCTAGGACGACAAAGACTGCAGAGTGCCAGAGACTAACAGGCCATATATTTGGAGGGGGAGGGGCAGTGGCTGATAAGATGGAATGCTGAACTTACTTCTGAGCTAAATGAGCATCTTATCCTATGACACATTTTCTGCTCAATTGATGAAGGGGAAGCACAGAACATTCATCGATTGCCACAAACAGCCAAATCGCAACTGTCTTTATATAGCTCTCACTACCAGCTTATTACTAACTTAGTACTACAATTTGATAAACCATTATTCTTTCCTTCCTTAACTTTGATTGCTTTTCTCTTAATTTGTGACACAGTGCTGGATTAAGATCTTTTCTAGCTCCGGATCTGGATTAGTTGACTCAGCGTGTTCCTCTGCCACTTCATCAGTATGTTCTCTTCATCTGATTTCTGTGGTGGCTGAGTGTTAGACTGGTGAAGCCCTTTTTATTTGCATGAATTCACTTCTTAAAAAGTTTTAACAGCTTTTAGAATGATAAGCATATATGTTTGTAGGAGGAGATATGTGTTAGTTTATAGTGGCAAAAATTCAGGAGGTGTCTGGTAGCACCTTTTCTGATTAACAAACTTATAAAAAGGCATTAAGCTTTCATGAGCTGCAGCTCCCATCATCTCTATGCATCTGATGCAATGAGCTGCAGCTCATAAAACTTATGCCTTCTTAATATTTTGTTATATAAAAAAGTGATATCAGACTCCTCCTGATTTTTTGTGCAAATACCTTTTTTCCATTGTGACTAGGATAATACATTCAGGTTTTGACCACTCCTCTGCTTTAGCTTCGAAGAGGTAATATCTTTTTTCTTAACCTTGGATCAATAGTTTCTCAATCCAAAGCACTAATTTAAACAAAAGCAAGTAAATTTTTGCATACCAATTAAGCAACAGAGTAAAAAAAGATGAGAAGGTAGTCCCTTAAACTAATGGAGGTGTGAGATCATAAATCAGAATGTTGTCATGCTAATTGGAAAGTAATTTTTATTAATTTTTATTAATTTAGAAATCAAATACAGCTAGTCCTCGACTTACAACAGTTCATTTAGTGACTGTTCAGTTACAATCACTGAAAAAGTGACTTATGACCATTTTTCACACTTATGACCACTGCAGCATTCCATGGTCACATGATAGTTCAGATAGTTGGTAATTGACTCCCATTTATGATGGTTGCAATGTCCCAGGATCAAGTGATCACCTGTTGCAACCTTCTGACAAGCAAAATCAATAGGGAAGCCAGATTCACTTAATAGCAAAGTTACTAACTTAACAACTGCAGTGGTTCATTTAAGAACTGTAGCAAGGAAGATCATAAAATGGGGCAAAACTGACTTAACAAATGTATTACTTAGCAACATAAATTTTGAGCTCAATTGCGGCCATAAGTTGAGGACTATCTATAGGACTGAGTTACAGCCAACTGGGAGGGAGCCTATTTAACTCAAACAGAAAACATTTAGTTTGATTTGTTCTTTGTTGCTGAAGTGAGTGCTATCACACACCTAGACTAAAAAAGGTTCCCTGAATCCTTCAGAAAGAATGACAGAAGACAGGAATGAGCAATTTACCTCTCCAGAATGACACTTTTAATTACATTCTATAACTTTCATTGTTTTATGGCAGAAGGAACAACAAAATACAGGTAGTCCTCAACTTAGCTTAGCGAATGTTCAAAATTATGATGGAGTTCCCAAAAGATATTTACAACCTGTTGTGATTCCGTGCCAGCCAGTGGACCTGGCAGCTGAGTTTGGGGAATCAGAGGAGGAGAAGGAGGGGCCTGGAGAGCCATCAGTCGGAAGAAGGCTCTGATGAGCTCCAGGACTTACAATCTGATGAAGATCCTGGCCCCTCCACTCGTGCTCAGGCTGAGACCCAGCTGTGTTGGGAAGCTGAGTCAGACTCTGACGACTCACAGCTGGAAGACATCATAGACACTCGCAAACTCCGAAAGGCAACAAGAGCAGGACAGAGGGAGGCAATGGGGCAACTCCAAGGGCAAAGGAGAAAGCATTGGGAAGCCATGCCTTGGGGCTGCATAATAAAAAGGGAAGGTGTGGGCAGTGCTGGTTGCTGAAGGCAACCGTTTGCAAAGGACTCAAGTTTCATGGGATCATGTTCGCATTGCCTTGCCTGTGGACAATTCTCCGTTTGAATCGTGTTTTGTTTGTCTTTGCTTTTGAGATATTTTGCATGTCTGTAAATAATATTAAAAGGGGTTTGTTTTTTCCTGCGTTTCCAGCCTACTTGTTAAAAGAGGGGTTTGTCCTTGTGAGTTAACAAGGACTCACATAGGCTGGGACAGAACACAACCTGATTCTGATGACTGCCCCCTGTGATTCATATGACTGAATTTTGACTGTTTGTATTATCTTCCAGTCACTTGATCACAATTCATGACATTTTGCAGGAAACCAGTTTACTTCTGGTTTTCTGCAAAATTACTCTAGAGTGAACAATGGCTTCACTTAATGACTGTTGCAGAAAAGGTTGTAAAATTGGGTCCAGTCATGTGATGACCTACTTTAAGACTATCACAACTGACAACCAAAATGGACAGGCTCCATTAGTTCTAAGTCATGTTGTGTTGAAAAGACAGAGGTAGAATATTCTGTATATCATTCGTTGATAAAGATTCTCAGTCATCCACATAGAGTTGTCTGGAAGTTGAATCATGACAAGTATACTTCTTTTCTTTTTTATTTGAAACATTTCACTGCTTATCAGCTTATCAGACTGCGGAAGCTACTTGGATATTTCAAACCAAAAAGAAAAATCCATTTCCTAAGATTCAATTTCCAGACGTATGTAGTTTGGTTCCTAAACAATTGCTCCTTATTCTGAACAACCTGAAAACCACATTAATATTTTGAACACTATTTCCTCAATGCGGACGGAAAACATCTATTATGTTGGATAATTTGACGACTTCTGCAGGTAGCATGCCACATCAGTTTCGATGGAATATATTGATTCCAAATTGGTAATAGCTCAGTTGCTGGAATTCTTGCAAGTCCATTCCATTTATCTCAGCAAATCTTGTACAAGAGAACTCTGGAAGTATGAGGCTTGGGAAAAAATCTATCCTATGGTTTAAGCAGCTGCCAAAGAACCTGACACCATATGTGCAAACAGACAACATATAACTGGATACATCTGTTGATCATCACAGAACAAGCCTTAAACTTGGTAATTAGAAATTGCATTAGGCATCTAAATTATACCAATAAAACTTCAGATGGCATACTAAAAATATAATTCCTACAGACTTTAGACTTTTTTATATGGTCAATTTTACAATCTAAAGAACAGTTAGTTAGGACTGGACTAAAAGCATTTATCATGGCCTATTAAAACAGGACTGCAAGAGCAAATGATCACAAATGCTAAGGAAAACATTTAAGAACTAGGGTAAAAATAATAGTAGGCAAAAGTCCTTTTTTTGCAAAATGAAAACACTTTTATTTGAGAATAGTAAGTAAAGGTATTGCCATTAATAACAAATATATATTGCCATCAAAGCAAGATGTAATAACATCTTGGTTACAGAAAAACATCTAATATTCTATCCCATTCTTTTTATCAAGCAAGCGTGCACTGAATGGCATAACATATAAAATACATACCGTGTTTCTCTGAAAATAAGACCCGGTCTCATATTTTTTTGGCACCAAAAGACACATTAGGGCTTATTTTGAGGAAAACACAGTATCAGGGTGATCAGCCCAGCTGGGCACCCCCCCCAGTGCATTCACAAGAGGTGGTGAGCTTGCAGCGGCTGACGGTGTCCGGCAGCAGCCGCAGCCTGCCGGCCCCTTGGCATAGCGCAGGTAAGTCCGAGCGCAGAGATAGAGGAGAAAGACAGGCATTCCGGATATGCTGCGCGGTCGCCTGGCTTGTGGGAGGCTCATGAGGCAGGACCACCAGCAGGCAGAGGCATGGGGGGAGGTAGATGATCTGGATGTGCTGCATGGCTGTCTGGCTTGCAGGAGGCTGGCGCAGTGGCACTGGCAGCAGGGGGAGGCATAGGCACAGGGGAGGAGGTAGGTGATCTGGATGTGCTGCACCACTGCCTGGTGTGCACAAGCCTCCTGCAAGCCAGGCAGCCATGCAGTGCATCTGGATCATCTGCCTTCCCCCTGTACCTCTGCCTGCTGCTGGTACCACCATGCAAGCCTCCCACAAGCCAGGCAACACATCTGGATCGCCTGCCTTCCTCTGCCTTCATGCTCAGACTTACCTGCGTGGCATGGGCTGCAGCTGCTGCCAGACATTGTCAGCCCCCGCGTGCTCACCACCTCCTGTGCTGCCCACCCCCACCCCGGCTTATTTTTGGGATAGGGTTTTATATTTGCAGCATGCTAAAAAGTCAAGCTAGAGCTTATTTTCTGGTTGGGTCTTATTTTGGGGAAAACATGGTAGTTGACTTGAAAATTGTACTCAGAGTATTTATCAATGTTTTCTCATTAAATTGGAATAAAGTACTATATGGGATACCACAATGTTCTCTTCTGAACCTTTATTTTTCAGTAATTTTCATTACAGATAGTCCTTGTTTAATGACCATTGGTTCAGCAACTGTTCAAGTAATGGCAGCACTGAACAAACAATAGTTACAACTGGTCCTTGAAAGTATGGTTGCAATAGCATCACTGTGGTCACATAATCAAAATTCCACCACTTGGAAGCCCACATGCACTTTCTACTGCAGGGGCATTTCAATACACATGCATACACAACACCATCCCCACCTCCAGCTGATTCTTTGCTGTCTTCTTCCTCTGCTGCTGGCCCAGAATCTAGGTACTGGGTGAGGACGCAGCCGGTGGCTGTGAGCACTGAGCATGATACGGTGACAGAGCCTCATCTGCTATAGGGAGCTTGCAGGCCTGGGACAGGATGGTGACGTGCAGCACTCTCCATCAACAGGTGAGGCAGAAAAAGAGGTGGCTCCCCAGGTGAAAATAGAAACTGTGCCTGAGGCATTATTCAGAGTGGCAGCAAAACTGGAGGAAACGGAAGGAAAATACCTTCCCAGAGGTGAAGTGCAGGCTCTGCACCTCACATGGGAAGTGCTCCTGGAGACTCAGCCTGCAGGGCTTTAACGAGGGTGGAGGAAAGCCCAGCACCAAAAAACCTATCCGCAGGTCTTCTGCTCACTCTTAGCCCAGCCTTCCTCCTGCAAAGCCTTGTGAAGAGCCAGCAGATGCCAATACATTGAAGCCAGCAGACTGATTCTCAAAGGGCACTTTCAGGAAAGGCCGAAGGCAGTGGGGTAGGTGGCAGAGTGCAGGAAAGCAAAAATGTCAGATATGGGAACAGGGAGAGATAGCTGTGTCAGGGAGTTGAAGTGGAGGTAAATACAGATCAGAAGAAGCATGAAGTCCTGGACTAACAACAGTATGGTCCTGGTCTAACATCATTAACTGGAATTACTGCAACTGCCATCACTAAGTGGTGCAATCATCTTCCATCTAACAACCACTTCACGTAGTGATAGAAATTCCAGTCTCAATTAGGGTCATTAAGGGAGGATTACCTGTAAGAGGATTAAGAGGAGAAACCAATGCTTACTAAAGATGAATATAATATAAAATTGGGTGGGGTGGCTAATAGTCTAGAAGGTAGGAATAAAATTTAAAATTAGATTAAGGAAACAGATTGAAACCATCAGAGAAATATGCCAAGTTGTTCATCTGGGTAACAGAAATCAAGTGCACAGGGATAAAATCTGAGATCTTTCTTATTAAATGGACTTGGGGAAAAAAGATCATGGATTAATATTTGATTACAAACTGAGTATGAGTCAGCAGTATAAGATGACTGAAAAAATGGAAATGCAAATTTAGACTGTATCATCAAAATAATTTCTAAATCTACAAGTTCTATTTTATTCTACATGGATCTCAAAACACCTCGTGCCGTATGCAATCCTGGGAGCCAACTTTAAAAACACTTCGGAGACACTGAGGCAAATGTATCGAAAGTGCTTTTCCAAAACGCAACTGGACTTTCAAAGTATCTTGCTTCTCACCCAAGAAATGTCTTCAAAATTGAAAAAGTTTCTTGGGACAGAAGTGAATGTTTTCAAAGAAAAAAACTAAGGAAGTCTAGTTGCCTTTTAAAAAAATTACCTTTGAGACAACCTGGACCTGGATGATTGAGAATCTTCGTAGCCATATTATATGGAGAAATCACCAAGTTCTGTTTCTATTATAACAAATAAAGGATTTAATTCTTTTTAAAAAAACAGATTCCAACTGAATGTTAGGAAACGTTTCTTCATATTTCAAACAGTATTTCAATTATTTAAAGTAGTGGTAGGTTTTCCTTCGCCTGATGTGTTGCAAGGTCAGGTTTTTTTTTAAAAAAAACCTTCATAGGAATGCTTTGTTTTTTACTGACTGTTGATCCAGTTTTCATTTGACTGTAAAACATGAAGACTGGAACAGCATAGCAACAGATTAAAATGAATATTTAAGAAATGGAAAAGAAGGAGAGTACACAATCTATGCCCTTTCTATATTCTGAACATAGTCAATATCTTTCCTCTCAAATGAAAAAGTGAAGCTAGCTTGAAGGTATAAGCTAACTGATTTTCTAAGATTTATTCCTCAACCTATACATGTAGGATGAGTTATGCAACCTAATTCTATAAATGTGCTTGTTACCTTTTATTAGATTGTCATAATGATTTGCATAGTCAATATAAACAAGTTTACTACGTACATTGATTTCTATATTTCTAGTAATCACTGTTATTTTGATTTTTCTCCATAGGCAAAATTTAACACGTTATTTTTACATATCACTCAGCAAAGTCAGCCTAGTAATTTTTTTACAATTTGAACAGTATTTTTATTAGATTTATATCCTGCTTTTTACTGAGGAGCTTTTGTTGGCAGATATAGTACTTCTTCCTATTTTTCTCTATAACAATACCCTTTAAGAGCCCTGGTGGCACAGTGGTTAGAATGCAGTACTGCAGGCTACTTCTGCTGACTGCCAGCAGTTAGGCAGTTCGAGTTAATTGGGCTCAAGGTTAACTCAGCCTTCCATCCTTCCAAGGTCAGTAAAATGAGGAACCAGATTGTTGGGGGCAATATGCTGACTCTGTAAACTGCTTAGAGAGGGCTGTAAAGCACTGTGAAGTGCTTTTGCTATTGTTATTTAAGACAGTCTAGAGTGAAAATAACTGGCCCAAGCCATTCAGTAAACCTTTGAAGGTAGGTAAGAACTTCAAGTGTTTTTAAATATAACTTTACGTACTTCTTGGATTAATCTTGACTCCATTAGAACTTTTATGTAGTTAAGTAACAAGGCTTGCACTGGAAGAAAAACAGGCAAAAGCAAAAGAGCAGAAAATATATATTATAAAAAATTAAGATATTATACTAATTAGGATATTATCTAATGATAAGAATAAAATGAAAATCAAGATGATTCATCTTAACAAGCTGGAGGAAGAATTTTTCCTGTTTGATCTCAGTTCAAATAAGGATTGCCCAACAGCAAAATATACATAAATGCTTTACTACATTTACCATTCCTTCACTTTATTATCCAATTTTAAGGAAGAATCATAATGGTTGTCCTTAACAATCTGGAAATAGACAACTCTTTAGAATACTCATGTCTGCTTTCTGTCTTGTACACATAAAAAGCAATGCAACTGCACTATAGCTTGGGGTTGGAAGCCACAGCTACACTACAAAAACAGCTTATACTTTTGAAAGCCCTTTCTCTCCAAACACTCCCAAGGGGGAGAAAGTTTGGTAAGGCAAAGGAAAGAAATCACTCCCAAGCAGGGAGATTGGTTAGAAAAATAAATCCAAGAAAGAAAAAGATCTCAGCAAGGAACTTGACAAAAAAAAATAGCAGAGCTATTAGAATTGACAAAAGTAGTATTACAACAACATTTGCAAAACTACGAAAGATGGAAACACAGAAAAACAAGTAAAGACTCCAAGACAGGAAGAAGTCACAACCTTCAATTAGTATGCCAAAAGATGTCAATGGACAGATAATTTGTCTCAAATAAGATTACAGATGGAAGGAGCGTACTGAAAATTTGTACATATGTCAACATCCAAGATACTTTAGAAGATATTCCATTTATAAGAATATCCAACAGATTGAAATAGATCTGTCAAGTAACTAATTACAGAAAGAACATTTAACAGAATGTTCAAACAACTGCATAATATCTTTAATGCTAGCAAAATAATTCTTAAGATCATCCAATGCAGATTAGAGCTCTACAAAGAAAGGGAGATGGCAGATATTCAGTATGCTTTATAAAAATCTGAAAATGAAAGACATTACTGCTAATGTATGTTGGATATTTGAGAAAGCCTAAAAATCTAGTGTTTAATTGACCACAGAAAGGCCATCAATTCTTTCAAGCTGTGTCAAGGTGTGAATATCCTTAAGAAAATGAGAATCTCAGAATATCTAACACAAAACCTGTGCATAGGGCAAGAAATCATGGTCTGGGGAGAATATGGCAAAAATTTTAGGTCAGCAAAAGAATGAGAAAAAGACTGTGCACTCTCTATTAACTAGTGTGGTGAATATATTTTGAGCAAGGATAAATTGGAATTAAATGAGTTTTAAAACAGGAGGAAAAACTTTTAGTTACCTGCATTATGCTGATACTACTCTCAGCTGCAAATCTAAAGTAAAATCTAATAGAAAATGATTAGATCTTACAGCATTCATCTGCAAATTCTAGTAATGAAACTCTAAGACCATAGTGAAAAAAGAGAAATTATATATAATAAAGATCAGACTGATACAGCAACCAGATTCAGAACTGACAACCAAGTGCTAGATAATTTCTGCTTTCCAAACAACTATTAACCATAAAGGAATGCAAAGGCTCTCATGAGAGTCAATTTCAATACAGTACCTTAATACTCTCATTGTTTACACACACACACATATATATGTCCCTCTCTTTTAGCTTTGTAAGATCTAATTATTTTCTACTAAATTTTACTTTTGAAATGAGATACTATTAAAAAAAAGCACCTGGATCCTTTTTTTAAAAAAAAAATCAGTTATAATATTTATTTCTTCTGATAAATTTAAAACTAAGACATTGAATCTCAATAGCTTTGACAATATGGAAGATAGAATGAATTTAAAATATTTTACAATTATATTTAGATTAGAAATGTGGATAAAGTAATGCAATTTGGTCAAAAGTAAAGAACAAGATATATTTTTTTCAAATTATGTAAATATTTAATAACATGCAAGTAACAACAAAAATATCAATTGCCTGGTCTAGGACTAATTGCATAGTTTTACATAACCACGTATAAACTAGTTAACCCACTGGATTCCACTACTTTTATACAAGAAGTGAAACCCACTGCGTACTATTTTATATGTCTCAGAATATAACACAATGAAAGAAAATGATAAAGATGAATATCCACATTTATATCGATACCCATAAAACATTTCAATAAATACCTTTTTTGGACCAAAAGCCTTAAGTAGAGAGATTTAGATTACGTTCCTTTAATATTTTAAGGAATATTTAAATCCATATTTAATATATATCAGTTTCATATTTCCTTAAATAAACTGGTAAGACAAGAAACACCAATTCTTCCAAACAACTCTTTTTTTCCCCTCTGTATGCTACAATAGATGCCCTCTTCCATCACTGCCTCCTTTTCTGATGTTCTGCATTTTCCTTACACAATAGCCTCTCGAATCAAGTATCAAATTTAAATGTTGCCAGGGTATCACTGTCCCTTGTTTTTTTTTTCATCATCTTCTTGTCTTCAGCTTCGTTCTCTCCCCCCCCCCCCCGCCCATCACCTGCTCCCTCGCAGACGGCCTTGTTCTTCCAGGTCAACTCTTTACACACCTTCTCTTGCCTATTCATGCAGGGTGTGTTTACGAGCGAAGGAGGAGGCAAAAAAAAAAAGCCATGTCAAGGCAACCGATTATATTTCGCCGTCGACGCAAGGGAGGGGGAAGAGGCGGATGGTTAATTGATAATTAATATTCTTCCTGTTCGCCGTGATTCACGCACCAGGTTTTTTTTCCCCCCAAGACTACCGGTAGTACAGAATACACACGAACAGCGTACAGGGGTTCCCCGCCTGTCTCACATCCCGGTATCCACCTCGATAGTGACTCGCCGCATTGCTAGATCACAAAGGCCTGGCTCGCGTTATCAGGAGGGCCACGGCAGCTCGTCCTCTCCCTTTCGGCTCCCAATCCAGCCGAAAACTGACCGCGGTGCATCTCTGTCGCCTCTTACTCCGCGCACGCAGCCCTTCACCCTAAACGACCCTCCTCGCCCCTTCTGTCGCCTTTGCTTTCCCAGGCCGGCCTCTCCCTACAATGACAGCCGCCCCGTTCAATTCTAAGGCCCAGCCTGCCCGCCGCAGGTAGCCGGGTTCCCTTCCTTCGCTTCCCCCCCCCCCCGCGCTCTCTCCTTCCCATTTACCTAAAGCCACTTCACAGGCTTTGCGCAGCTGGGAATGGTGCGCCTTCTTCACCTCCTTGTCGGCTAGGATCTTCTCCAAAGCCCGCGTCAGGAACATATTCTTCGTTTTCTTCCCCTCATACATGAGGGCGCGCTGAAAGTGAGGGAAAGTGGGGGGGGGGATGAGCGGGGGTGACTCTCAGGGCTCCGCCGGCTGAGACCCGAAGATACTTCCCGGGAAAGAGTCTCCCTTCCTCGGACGGAACCGAAACCCGGCTCTGACTTAGGCGGCTACCGCAGCCCCTGCTCGACGCTGAGGAGGGACGAATCGGCTCTCACAAGAACGCAGCGCTGCCCGTTTGCCTCAGCCTCCATTAGAAGCAGCGGCAGAAGCCAGAGCGAGAGCAGCAGCAGCAGCAGCGGCTGCGGCGGCGAAAGCAGCAGCAGCCTCCCGTCCTCGCCATGTTGGAAGGAAACGACGTCAAGGCCGGAGCCGAGTGGTTACAGAGGAGGAAGCGGCAGCAGCGGCGTCGAGGTTGCTACAACTGCTGTTGCTTCCAGGCCGGGAAAGAGGGCGCAGCCGCAAGGAGGGAGGGAAGGAGAGAGGAGGCGAGCAAATAGCGGCGCTGCCAGTCGCGCAAGGTAGCAAAGGGGAGCTGGGACTGGCTGCTGGCCGCGCGCAACAGGTGCGAGGAGGGAGGGGCCTGGGATTCCTCTTCAGAGAGAAGGGAGAAGGGACTGAGGAAGTGATTGGAGGCGAGGCCGCTCGCCTCCCGCCTTCTCCCGCCATATTTGATTTCTCTGAAGACTCAGTTGTCCGGGCCGGCTTTTTCCCGGGCGACTGATAATCGCGATTGGAGCTTCGCTCTCTTTGCCCCTTCTGATCTATTCGCCTCACGTTGGAAAAGAATTTACGGGCGTCTGGCACTCGACTCGATCAGGCTGGGATTTTACCTCATTTAATTTCGGCTGTAAAATGAATATAGCAAAGCTGGGGCAGTTGCGTTTTTGTGATCGAGTACTTCGAGGAACGGCTACGGAGTTTAGATGTCTGACAGACTGTAGGCTGATGGTTTTTCTAGTCTTTGTACTCCTTTGTAATATTTTGAATTCTTACTCTTAGCTATGTGTTGTATATAAATTCACGCAGAAGGGTGTGAGGGCATCTTTAGTATTAACAGACTGATTAAGCTGTGGAATATTATGGACTCGACCCCGGTGTTCAAATGCAAACATTATGTGTTAAACATATTGTAAAGTTTTTCGAGCCAGTTTGTTTTATAGAAAGACAAACAGTGATATAATTCTGTATACTGTAGTGGAGTTACTAACATAACTGTTTGAATGTTAAAGTAAAATGTTTCCACCTTCAGCAGGTTTGCATCCTTTTATTTGCAACAAAATAGCCAATTTGTATCTGGAAATTTTATGAACAATGTGAAGGAAATCTTTTTTTTTTTTGCTAAATTATGCTACCTGGAAGAAAGAGTTTGGGATTTGGCTAGGTAAGAATTTGTTTCTAACAATTCATCAGCTTTTCTTGCTCAGTTCTATTTATCTGTTAAAAACTTGAATAGATACTTATTCTAAACAAGTTATTCCTAAGGCAAGTTGGACATGGAATATGATTGGATTTCTTAAAAAATGAAAAGCTTGTTTTCTAACATTTGCCTCTGCGTTAGAACTTATATCTGAAGTAGGAAGCATATTTTCAGTACAACACATCATTGGTTCAGTTTTAGTTTAAACATCTGTTGGATGGTAATGAGAACTATTCTTTGTCCCAGGCTGAAAAGCTGATGTCATTTGAAGTAGACAATATCAGGATAGAGCAGGGGTGTCAAAACTCAATTTCATTGAGGGCCGCATCAGCATTGTGGTTGCCATTGGGGGGCTGGGTGGGTGTGGCCAGCATGGGCGTGGCTTACTGAGTGGGGCGTGGCCAGCTTGACATCACTTATGTCGGGGGCACCTGTGCGGGCCTGGGCAGGACTGGGGCAGATCCGAGGGTCTCCGGTAGAAGACCTTCCTTTTGTGTCAATCATACTTCCCTCTTGGCATCTTTAAATTATCACATGTATCTTCCTTTCTCCCTATACCCCTTATTTGAATCCAGGGAGTGTATCCAAATGTCAGTTTTGCAAGGAAAATGTCCCCTTTGTAACCATTGTATTTTTGCTTTGATAATTCAGTTTTTGGTGGTTGATATAATTGTCATTAAATCAGTCAAATCTTTTTGTTCTTCCAATTCTATCTGGGTTAGGTAGAAAGTAGTAGCTGGTATTATGGTTGTCATTTGATTAATTGAATTCTCAATATAGTGTATTTGAAGGTCTTTAGTGTCTTCACTCTTGGTGTTGCTTTCTTCAGGTGCTGTTGCTTTTTGGCTTGTAAGTTTTGTAGTTGCCATTAAAGTTTGGACTTTAAGGTTTTCTGTAGGTTGCTTTTGTTGTTCTTTGAAGTCTCCTATTTTAGTGTTAGTTTCCACTTCTATTTGGTTTTGGGTTATCTTTTCCTCATTTACAGTCAGAATTTGATTTGGTGGCTTTAAGTTGTCAGATTTTTCTTGGAATTGGGCTTTAATTTGCTCTGTCATTGCCAAGATTGTGTCCAGTATCAGTTTATAATCAAGTGGTGGGATGTATTCATCCATTTTGTTGTTGTTTGCAGTTAAATCTTCCATGGAGGCTGCTTTAATAATAGTCAAAGCTTTTCCACTTCCTGAAGGGTTGTATTCAGTGCCAGGTGTTCCCACACTTATCTTTAAGCATTGTTTCAAGCACAGCTCTGTTATTCAGTCAGCTCTCACAACAGAAAAAGGAAATTTACTTGCTGTACCAGGTTTCGCCACAAGATGTCATCAATAACATATAACATGCAATGTAAGATTTTTTTTTCTCTAAAAATTAATATAGAACGTTTATAGGATTAGTCCAAAGTTTTTCTTTAATTTACAGCTTAGAGAGAGAATAGGATAGTGGATCCCCAGCAACAAATAGAAGCTTTTTAGTAAAAACAGATGAAATTGCTTAAATTCTTTGCTGAATTAATTGAATTTATTTTGTAGCTTTGAGGCTTTAAGATTTGTTCCCAAAGTAGATATTCACCGTTTTCTCAAAAAATGGGGAAGGAGATTTTCAGGGAAGTCCCACAGGAAGTTGGTTAAGGGAATAGGAAAGGTAAAAGCTCACCCAGGTCCTCCAGATTGCTTCTTAGTGCTAGGTAGTGTTTTGGCTTTCTGCAGGGAGCAGCTTAGTGAACGGCCATCTTTATGGCCGGTCTCTTCTTCGGGCCAAAGGAGATGATCCCGGATTCCAGCGGAGGGCTGCCACCCTTGCGTGATTGCAGGGAACTCCTCCTCTTGGTAATTGCCCCTCCAGGGCGATTTTTGACCCTTTTCAGGGTCCTCCAAAAAAGAAAGAAACAGACAGCAGGAAGCAGACTGTTCCTGCATGTCCGGAAGTGCCGTGCACGCGAACCAGAAGCCTGGATTTTCTGTACCATTCCTAATTTCTTTACAGTATGATCAAGCCAAACAGCTCACAAAAACGTACAAGCAATATGGAGTTTCAGGTTAAAGTTAATAGGCTGCCCCAACATGGCAGAAAATTAATAAAAAAAGGACACTTATGAAATCTAACTTTGCAGGATCCAATCTGCGTCAGTCACTAGGACGAGAGGTTTTGTCTTTCGAGCTTTTGGACTCCCTAGGCTACAGAGAAAGTTCCCTGAGGATGGGTGCTCCAGCACAAGTCTGAAAGCTCAGAAGATAAAATCTCTGGTCCCAGGGACCAACCCCAGTTGGATCCTGCAACGTTATCCTGTGACACATATATTTGCATTCATTCATAAAATCTAACTTTCCCTAAATTGAGGATAGCATTTGTCAAAGCCAAAGACAACATTTTACCAAATACTGCAAAACCCCACTAACCAAGCATGCATGCCCATGTAATTGAATTCATTTCTCACATATTATTATGCTGTAAATTCTATAAGGATGTTAGATCTGCTTATATTTTGCTCATATGTAAATTCCCAGAAAGGCTAGGCAAATTCTATGCGAATCTTTTAGAAGATTCAGAGTACTTTAAAACTTGTGCTGAAGCCAAATTCTGTATTGCCACAATAAAAATAAGACATAACTGGTCACAGAAATAGCCACTTTTGTTTTA
This sequence comes from Vipera ursinii, assembly GCF_947247035.1. NCBI lineage: Eukaryota > Metazoa > Chordata > Lepidosauria > Squamata > Viperidae > Vipera > Vipera ursinii. The sequence goes on from NC_139516.1 coordinate 178,251,435, forward strand.
ATCATCATTTCAGGTTTAGTACGTGTTAGCTATTTTGTTTTAGGTGACATATATACTTACCTCATAGATTATAATATTTTAGATATACACTGGCACAGGTAACTAACACTATTATAGTAATGTAAGTTACATTTTCAGTTTTGTTAGTTGCGAAGTCATGTCCGACCCATCGTGACCCCATGGACAATGTTCCTCCAGGCCTTCCTGCCCTCTACAATCTTCTGGAGTCCATTTAAGCTCACACCTACTGCTTCAGTGACTCCATCCAGCCACCTCATTCATTCTCTGTCGTTCCCTTCTTCTCTTGCCCTCAATCTTTCACATTTTCAGCATAGAGCCCTTTTTATTGTGCTACTATTTTATCTCATCCATTTTATTTTATTTTGGGGTTGTATATTTTGTTGGTCTGACTGAATAAAGAGTATGTCATTTCATTTTTGGTAGTGCTTTAGATGTGCAACTTATTAGCTAGTTGATTGTGTGCTATTGGAACATTTATGCCAGAGCACACTATTAAACAATCTTTTTACTTTATTTTTGTTTTTTTTTAAAAAAAATCACTTTGTACTAAACTAATTCCTAAATTAACTTGTTTGAAATAGCCATGGAATAAGGTTGTTTTCTGGGGAGAAAGGAAAGGAAAGGAAAAGAAAGGAAAGGAAGGGAAGAAGGAAAAAGAAAGAAAGAAAAAGAAAGAAAGAAAATGTAAATACTGCTTTTAAAAAGTACTTTGGAGTTTCCTTTTAAAGACTAAGAAATTATATTTGACTGGCTTTCTTACCTTTTTGAAGGTATCTTCATCTCATTGCTCATAAATATGATTATGTTTAATTTAATGGCAAAAGCTGTCTTTCAAGTTTCGATTATCAATTGACTTTCAACTGCCTTCATTGGAAAAGTCGGATGCGTTTATTGATTTATCGGCCTTAAAAAGCTCATCAGATTTTGGACAAATACTGTAAATTAGTCCATTTGAGGTTCCTTGGTTCAAACACTGTTGCCCTGTGATGCACCATTTTGCCCAGTTAAAAGTTATGGGAATGAGAGTTTTAGTATTATGTAGATAGCTTTTGGTTGTATTCACATAACATGATTAATCTAGTTGACTTATTTTCTGGTTTGTTCATTAGAACTATAAACTAACCAAATATGCTAGGTATTCAAACAATAGCCAAAACTAAGAAATCTAATCACAGTTAACATTAACCAAGCTTAATGTACTTATCCATATATATCTGGTACATTTTTTTTCTAATCCAGTGTTGAATTGGCACAGCTACTGAAATACAACAATAATGGAATAGTTTACCATAGTAGAAATGTATATATAGTAATTTCTAATAAGGCAGAAGTCCCCAACCTTTTGGGCACCAGGGACCAGTTCCGTGGAGAGAGGTTTTTCCGTAGACCAGAAGGTGCGTGGTTGTGTGTGCTGCCTGCATCTCATGGATGGGGCTTTGTTTGTGTGGACCGGTTGCTGGCATGCCATGGATTGGTACTGGTCCATGGACCGGGGGTTGGGGACCCCTGTAATAGGGCACACTAAAAGAAAAATGCACAATTTGCTCTTTTTAAAAATCAAGCCTCTTTCTTTCAGAAGTGAAATTTGCAAATCATTCCTATGTGCTGTAATCCAACTCATGATTTATCCAGTTTGCCTCAGCATCTGTATATCCAAAAGGCATTTAGTATAAAACTAGAGCTCACAGGATACATTCAGCCAATTGTCACTAATTGAGCTCTGACAATGCCAAACAATCTGCACTCACTGTGTTTTGAGCTTGTCAATTGAGCTTGTCAATTGTTTTTTTTCCTCTGCACCTGGTAAACTTCTGGTACAGTACTTTGTAAATTAACAAACTTACCTTTCCTCATTTGTTTATAAAAAAAGAGAAGCAAAAGGTCCTTTGGACTGCTGGCAAACCCTGTGAAATATATTACACCAGCGAGTCTCCAGAGAATAGTAATTCAATGAATTGAGGCTATATTGCTGGGTTGGGTGGAATCTCAGAATGTACATGCCAAATTAAGAAATAATATACCTGAAAATATTTCCAGTATTTAAATATACATTACACAGAATATTATGCTTCAGAAAACTCGAACATATAAGTTTCTTTTGTTGTGTAAAATATGCATCTTTTGTTAATTTTCTCAAAAGTCTCTTATAAAGATTGCTCATTCAAAATCCTCACATAATCTCACTTTAATATATGATATTTTAATATACTCAGTTGATAAGAGTTTGTCTTTTGACTGTTATGTAATTAATATTTTATACCATTTGTGTCACGCATGTTATTGTGCAAATGATGCCATTTAACATACATTGTATATTGCCCAGGCTGTTTCAAATATGAAAGAATGTTTTTGTTGCTTGGGGGTAAAATCTGAAGAAAATTTTGTCCATTAAAGAATCAAGATTGGTTGTATATTGTAATGTAGCATTAAAGCAGTTTTGAACTCTGCATAGTCTAAAAATTGTCTTCCTAACTCTATGTGGATATTTTGCATGCAGCCAGCTAAGTAATAGTATATGTTGATTGGGCAAGAATGTGATTTATACAATTTTCTATGTAGAACAAAGTTTTTTTTTCTTTTATCTGCAAAGACTTATCCATCTATATCAATGGGATTCTTTCAATTGCTAATTTAAATACATATTATATTAATAGAGGGACAATTCATGCAGTGGACTTGATATTTTTCACCCAAGGGGAGATATTTTGCACATGAAGACATCTGGATTGTTGTTCTGCCTGACTATTCAGTTTCTGTCGGCAAAGACAAACAGAAGACCGACAGAGATTTATCTGTCTTTTGAATAAAGACTGCTAGTGCTTTGATTTAGAACTAAAACGTTCTCCTCTGAATTCATCAGCTTAGGGGGCTAATATTTTCCAAATATTAAAAATGCAGGCATAAGTTTACATATGTAAAATATATGTTTTATTTGATTTGATTTGTATGGCTGGCTATGTTCCTATCTATGTTATTACACACACACATTTATAAACATACAGTAGAGGTATACAATACATTTATTTGTGTTTGGTTTTTTTTGTTTAAAGATCCTGCAACTATTACATGCAGCAACTGTATCTACCATGCAGATGGGATATTACATTATAGTTGTTAATGTGAAAATTTGAGATCATATAAACTAGAAGCCTACACATACATTGTTGGAGTAGGCTAAAACAAATAGGCTTAAGGTTTACCCAATAAAGAACGATGTAGTGTATTCTCGCCATCCACAGATTATTATTTTACAGTGGTGAATGCCAGTGTTTATGATCCTACCAGTGGTACTTGCAAAATTTTACTACTGTACTTTCATCAAAATAATGAAAGCAGTATTGCACTACAAAGGTCCACCCCCTTGGTATATGCATATGATATTACAACAAATGTACAAAATGGGCAAGGAATGCACTACAACTCTGCTTTTATTGGTGTGACTTCTTTCCCTATGGATACCACTGTGCTATACATTGGGTGCGTATACTTGTACAAGAGTCATCCATGATTGGCATGTGATAGAAAGGGATCAGACTAGACGGACATTCACAAATAAGCATTCGTGTAGGAGGTGGTTACATTAAAATTGAATAGCTATTGATGTGCACCAAAGGCAAAAGGAAAGTTCAGTGTTGCCAAGTCATGCAGCATATACCAGTGCTATGTGGAATATAAACATCATGAAAACAAGGCAGACAATGTTGGCAGAGCATTGTCAAGACTGACCACTGATATTCTTGGGAATGGAAAAACTGAAAGAAACTGAAATCAATCAGATCCTTTCAGAAATAGATCAGGCAAGAAAATCATAGAAGAAATAGAATACTCTAGGACGCTTGTAAGCAGGACAACAGCTAATAAGACACTTTTGCTTTGGTTTCTCAGCTGTTAGTATTCAGAAGCATAGGACCTGGCCCTGGTGGAATACAGGTTGAATATAGTCACAAGAATTAGTAACCATTGATAACATTTATTCTTCTTAGTTCTGACAATTTTTGACAAGCATAATGTCCAACAAAAAGATATTGTCTGTTGTTCTAGCATTGATGCAGGCAACTTTCTTATGGTTAGATCTGTAGTTTAGGTGTATTGATCTCAGAAGCAGCAAAGGATACCAACAATTTGCCCATTTCTTTAGGGTTTCTCTGAGGATAGTTAAGGAGGTGGGGGGGAGCTACAAAAAGGTACCAAGAAATGTAGCATAAAAATGTATACGGCATGACTTTATGCCACAGGCAGACCATAAGCCATTCTGTTCCTTACTTTATAGGAAACATGTTCTAGTTACGGAAAGAGATATGCAGAAATGATAGTATATTTTATTTAACTGCTGAAATCTAAAATGAAGTGAACCTGCATTTAATGTTATTTTCCCTTCACAAGTAGGAATAGATCCTTCCTTCTTCCCTTCCTCCCTCCTACATCTAGATAAAAATTTTTCAACACTTTCCTCATCTTACCGACCAAGAATTCTCACAAATTACTTATAGACAGTATTAAGAGCCTTGGTGGAGCAGTGGGCTAATGCCTCCTTAAGTAACACCAGCTGCCTGCAATTAGTGCAGGTTCGCATCCCACCAGGCTCAAGGTTGACTCAGCCTTCCATCCTTCCAAGGTAGGTAAAATGAGGACCCAGATTGTTGGGGGCAATAAGCTGACTTTGTAATAATGCCGCTTGGGGTGTGTGTGAAAGCCCTAATAAGCAGGCATATACATAGAATGAAGGCTACTGCTAAGCTTGTAAGCCGCCCTGAGTCTTCGGAGAAGGGCGGGATATAAATGGAATTAAAATAAAAAATAAATAAATAAATAAGATATATTTCTCTCCCTCTTCTAGTACAAATAGCAAAAAATAAAGAAAACATTAAAATAAAAAATGGAGGCAGTGAGTGGCAGTAGCTGCACTGGGAAGGAAAAAGAATAAGAATAAGATAGAGATGGTGAAGGGAGGAGATAACTAGACAAGGGGGGGAAAGGTAGAAAAGTCCAGGCATTAAAAAAAGGGTTAATTTTCCAAGTGAGTCTTCTAAGCAACAACCAGGCTTCAGTGGCATCTATATTTTCAAAGAACTATAACTGAAAAATTCTCTAATATTCTCAGTAAATATTACCAGACAGAATGCCAAGATAGGAAGTAGTCCCAATTTTTATATATTTTTAACTACGGTATGTGCAAACATAAATATAGTGGTCAATTAGTAACAGTAATCTATAAATGGAAAGCTGATTGTTGTTGAGTTTGAAGGTTCTAGCACAGAAATGCAGTTATATATTCTTGATCATTCTTCATATACTATTTATATCTGAAATGAATGTCCACTTCCATCAAGCATGTATCTCAGGGGAATATACATGGTAGAGCAAAGTAAGGAACTTGACAGCTTCATCTGTCAAATCAACCCTGGCCATTAACAGATTAATAGTACACCTTTATATACAAAATTGAATATTATTTTTACAGCTGTATTTAGAGCATGCATATGTACCAGTTTTAAAAAGATTAACATATATCGTACCTGATGCAAAATCAGGTACGATATACACATTTACTATGTAGGATCTTCTTTTTATATGGACAATTTGCCTTCAGCATAGCACCTATGTTGCCATTTCAGGAAATATGTCTATGGAGATTCTCAATCATCTAGTCATGGTTGTCTAAAGGTGCTTTTCCATTAGGCAACTGGACTTTCTTGGTTTATTCCTTGAAAACATTTCATTTCTTGCCCAAGAAGCTTCTTCAGTTCTAACTGAATATTTCCTACCATTCAGTTAGAACTGAAGAAGCTTCTTGGGCAAAAAGTGAAATGTTTTCAAGGAATAAACCAAGACAGTCCAGTTGCCTTTTGGAAAAGCACCTTTGGGATTTTACAGCGGATTTATTCAATTTATATAGCCACCCATTATTGTACATACTTATTATAAGATAAACAGTGCTTGCATGCTATAGAAATACTATATTTAGAAAGTGATACTTGACTGAAACCCAGCCAGACTGACTTACTTTCTTTATCACTTACGGTAGTATCTTGCAGGGAGAGTGGTTACGATTTCTGTGGCTATGCAGAGCCATGCTGCAAATGACCAAAACTTTACTTTTTTTTCAATACACAAATGATCTGAGCAGCCAACTGATTCTGATCCAGTTATTTATATAATAGCTGTTTCTATCCTGGTTTCAGAGCAGTTCATTGTAGGTTGAGATTGCCTGGAAGCCTCCCTGAGCTTCTCTGCTTTGGCTGTTATTTACTTATTTTCCACATAGCAGCAGATCTTCCATTTCACTGTGCCTGGGGAAATGCAATACTTATTGGGTGAGTTGACCCTTTGATTACGTCTTACACTATCCATTTTCTACACTGAATCGAATGACTTCATACTGACATTTCCAAGGTGATAGCAATAAAGGTTATTCAATCTCTAGCTATGAAGGAGAATTCTAAAATATAATTTAAATGAAATAGGTTCCCTGGAGTTCAAAGCACAACAGTTAAAATAAATGCTATTATTCTTTTACAATTGGGACATGAAAAATAGAGTATATAATGAATGTAATAGGTAAGGTAGAACAGGACATTATTCCACCAGGATGTTTCCAATCTTAAGGTTAATTTTGGAATGAAGCTCTTTGGTGACATTCATACAAGAATATACTGTATCCTCTATTAGTATATTCCTCCCATGAGGTTAATACCAATGTCTTTCCAATGTTTTTGCTGCATGATGTATTTTATTCCAATGTTAATAAACATATGATCCTAACTCTGGAAATAAAATACCTTTATTATTGCAAAAGATTTAGTTTAGGTTATACATATTTGAGCTATAACTAACTTTCAGTGGTTCAAAAATCAACATTTTGAGCAAAGATAATTCTGATTCTTCTTTGGGCCAAGCCAAGATTCATAATGTGTATAAATTAGACAGATAAAGCACATTTGAACAAAGATTTCACATAATTTATCCTTTTTCTTGCTAGACATGAGTTTGAATAAAGCCTTGGTGCTTCCTTCTCATTTGAAAATTTTCTTTTTACTTTTTCTCATTTCCACCCTTCAGAATTTCATCAATAATCATTTAGATAAGTTTTTCTGCCTTCATATGTTCCGATACCACAATATGCCTAGCCTAGATATCAAATATTTGGATATCTCTTATTTTTAGAAAATGTCACTTCTTTTTTCAATGGATTCTGCTAGTGGGAAATGCCATATTCTATATTCGAGTGACTTCACACTGTATTCTTAAGAATTAAAAAATTAAAACTTGGCTGCAACACTTAAATGACACTTTTTAAGGACGTGCATTGTTATATTTTTAACAGCCAGCATGATCTCTGTACAGGTTGGCTTGATTAGGTTCTCAGGCAATAAAAATCCAAAATGACCCGTATCACGCAACTCAAAGGCAAATGAATAGTGGATTCCGTTTTTATAAGCCCAATCCATTGAACTCCCAGAACTCACATCTGGAAAAAAAAGAAAAACAATATGTTTGGTTTAGTAAACAATTTGCTAATACATGGATCTACAACATTTGAAGGGTGATCTCAGGTTCCCAATCTTCTGCAAAGGTAAGATGAGCAGCCTATAAATTTTATAAATAAATAAATAAAATAAAAGGCCCTCATGTAATGGGGTAACTGCACTGGAAAGAGCAGGGCTAATGGCTTCTTAATCAATTATGGTTTGTTGCACAGTCAGCTAGATCTTCAGACTGGATTTGGCCTTTTTATCCACCTATCACGTTCTTCCCGAGGACCTGGAATAGGCAGATGTGGATGTTTGAGGGTGTTAAATTATTAGTATTATTATGGTTCATTGCATAGTTAGCCGGATTTAACATTTTTATCTACTTATCGAGGCCTTCCAAGGACCTGGATAGGCAGATGTTGATGTTTGATAATGTTAGAGGTATCATTACAGGAATGTAAGCTGTTCCAAATAAAAGCTGACTTTTGCAATTGATTGATAGTGAATTTGTCAATGCTGAAGATATTCAAGTAGTATTCCAGTTGCTTTAGTATTGCACCCAAGGGGCCTATTCAGTGGTGGGATTCAAATATGTGAACAACCAGTTCTCTGCCGCTTCTGGAAGTCCATTCTGAGCCTGGGCAACAAAAAATTAGCTACCAGTTCTGCTGAACTGGTGCGAACTGGCTGAATCCCACCACTGGGCCTATTAATATTTGTACTATCTTCGTTTTCTTTTTCACAGTCTGTGGGGCTTTGTATATTATCTTCTTTCTCTCCTATTCTGCTGTCTCCAGGTACTGCCATGTCCACTATCCAGACATTTTTGTCTTTCTTATTGACAATTGTTTTACGTCTTGCTACATGGCAGGTGTCTTGTCAGTTTGAATTCCAAAGTCCCAGAACACTTTAGCTGCTTATTATTTTAGGATTAGAAAAGTGTCTCACTCTCATCTTTAATTCCCTAACCCTCCAAAAACAGCAGCATTTGTCTTGGGGCAATTTTCAGGGTTTGAAGACTGAAATGTGGGAATGGAATGAGAAGCTTTCCAGAGATATCTATCTGGGGAAAAGCAACAAGGCTCTGGTAAAATTAGGCACTGAATTGCAAGATTGTTAGAAGGTAGCAAATGAGGCACTGAAAGTGTCATATGTGGCTTTCTCATCAGCATATTATCCTATGGTTGTATTTAAGTTACATTTTAAAAACAAAGATTTGAAAACCCCTAAATGTCCTCAACCCCAACAATATTTTAATTCCAACCCAATAAGTTTAATTATAGACAGTCCTTGACTTACAACAATTCATTTAGTCACCATTCAAAGTTAAATGGCACTGAAAAAAGTGACTTATGTCAGTTTTTCACACGACCACTGCAGCATCCCCATGTCATGTGATCAAAATTCATCAGTCTCTTGGCAACTGACTCATATTTATGATGGTTGCAGTGTCCTGGGATCATGTGATCCCCTTTTGCGACCTAACAAGCAAAGTCAATGGGCAAGCCAGATTCACTTAACAACTGTGTTATTAAATTAACAACTGCAGTGATTCATTTAACAAATGTGGCAAGAAAGATCGTAAAATGGGGCAAAACCCCATTAACAAATGTCTCACTTAGCAACAGGCGCGATCTAAAGACTTATCTGTTCGAACAAGCTGGCCTGGCCTGATGGGATGGGGTTGGGTTTTATTACTGTTTAATGTGTTTTAACCTATTGTTATAGTTGTGGGCACTTTGTTTAATCTCTTTTAATTTTTGTATTTTGTCTTTTAACATGTATTGCCCTGTTCACCGCCCTGAGTCCTTCGGGAGAAGGGCAGTATACAAATAAAATAATAATAATTAATAATAATAATAATTATTATTATTATTATTATTATTATTATTATTATTATTAATAATAATAATAATAATAATAATAATAATAATAATAACAACAACAACAACAACAACAGGAATTCTGGGCTCAATTGTCATAAACCGAAGAGTATTTGTAATCCTGCTCCTCACATACAGTTCTATAAGTATATAATATTGTTCAGTATTAGTAGCTACAGCAACCAAATAAGATTCTGAACCAATAACTATACTTGGTTTTTGACTAGCTAGCTGAGGGTCAGTTTTCAAATATTCATGATTGGGGCAAGGACAAAAAGAAATACAACTTTATTTCATTTAAATGTAAATATATTTTGATTATTCTCCAGTCATATATTTAATAATATAGTATTCCTACACATTTACAAATCTGCAGTTTAGTAACAACTTTCTATGATGTTTCTATGTTTCTATAGATTGCAATCAAGGCTTTAAAAATATTTTTGAGTATTTTGAAGGCTTGGCCAAAAAGGAAAAAAAAAAGCAAAGCAAAAAGGAGCACTAATTTAATAGAGAAGCATTTGTGCACTAAATTGTGCAATCCAAATCATGTCTGTTTGGAATGTGAGGTAAATATATATGGGATTATGTTAGTTTTGCACAGAAATAGCAATGCTCATTTTGTGAATGTGGGGAAAAAAAGATTCTTCCCAAACATATTTAATATATAAGCTGCAATTTTATACTAATTACCTGCTTCATCTTCCCAGCATTAATCTGTACTCCTTGTTACATATTGGTACAAACTACTTTTAGAAAAACTAAAAGTACAACCACTACTTAGAGTTCAGGAGTAATCTATAGTTGGTATTTACTTACTTACCTACTTACTTATTTAATTAATTAATGTGCCCATCTCATCAGAGATTACTTTGGGCAGCTTACAAATATTAAAACTAGTACTATAGTATTATGCTCTTCATTCAATATAATTTTAGATTTTAAAACCTTTTCTCTGTTACAGTATCATCAACAGAGGTTATTTTAAAAAAATCCAATTTGTCAGAGACACTTACACAAAATTCTGGAAGCAGGACCATATCGATACCTTATTCCATAAACTGACTGCAAGGCATTTACAGCATTAACAGCTGCCGATTCCTAGCAGATGACAAAGAAAAAGAAAAATCATCCCTTAAAGCATATTAATTATTATCTTCTTCATAATGAATGATACAGGACAAAGATTACCCAATTTTTCAGTTTTACCCTTCATAACTTATTACATCTTGTGCCCGCTACCACTACCTTTGTTACTAAACATGAATCATTTTCATGAATAACCTTTCATAAAGTTATACCTTTCTGCTTATATGCATATCTCCCATTATAAGGGTCTGTGTACGAGAATATTATTAACTCAACACCAGCATTAACAGAAGTAATGGAGAAGACATCTCTCGCTCTGCTGCCATGTATAAAGAAGAAAGAGAACCAGGTTTTCTATTCCCTCTATTAGATTATGTTAGAGATGACTATCCCACACTGGTTGGCCCAATAAGGGTCATTTGCCAAGGACATTCAATTGGTTTGGTTACAGGGGAAGCTTGCTACTTGTTTTAGGGTTCCAGCTCACTTTTAAATATTATCTCCTAACCAGGTTTAACAAGAGTATCACTCCACCTATGAAAACAACAGATTTAGGGTGTTTTATCTCATGCAATAATTTGCTTTCAGAATACTGTGTACACCTCAGCAAAAACACTAGAACTTGAAAGAGTACCAGAGCCAGTTTGGTCTAGTGATTAAGGCACTAGGCTAGAAACTGGGAGACTGTGAGTTCAAATCCCACCTTAGCTATGTAAGTCAGCTAGTTTACCTTAGCCAGTTAGCCAGTTACCCAACCTACCTCACAGAATTGTCATTGTGGGAAAAATAGAGGAGGAAAGAGTATTAGGTGTGTTTGTGGCTTTGATTTATTTGTAAAAATAATAAAGGTGGGATACTAGCAAACATAAGGTATATTCCAAGATGCAGATCTTTCAATACACAGGTTTATTGCAAACAAACAATGAAGCATTTATAAAAGAAATCCAGTGACTGCTATATATCAAATACAAACCCTGTTTGTTGTGAATTTCAAATATAAATGTTTGCATTTATTTTCTCCTATAAATGCACTGTATTTTGTTTGAAGCTCCTCTTTAGATTATAGAGATGCTTTCTACCTGTCCCTTGTTACTGTAATATTTTCCAGGCTGCTTATTTCCACATTTTCTGAATTAGCTTTTATACGTCAGGTTTGATTATTGGTATGTAAATTATTTTACTAGAGTTTAATGTGTTTTCAATGGAATATATTTAAAAATGAAAAAAATAAATTGTTCAAAAGCAAATGACTTGCAGAGAAATATGTTACAGAATTTGCCTTTCTATTTTATTTTATTTATATATACAATTTATATAGCTGCCCAACTCAAGAAAAGTTATTTTGGGCAGCATACAACAACTTGTGAAATAGTTAAAATTATAAGCTGCTGGATAATTCAGAATGGGAATTTGTATGTCATGATGCTCTAGTTATACAAGATATGTTACTTAAAAGAATAAATATTGTGAAAATAGGTATACTGGCTTTTATATAAAAAATCACTAGAAATATACAAAGATTGTACAAGTGCAAAAGGGTGGTTTACTTTGTAACTGGTTGTACCACTCGTTAAACAATCTTCTATATATTAGTATTGATTTGAGATGATGCTTACATTTGCTTCATTTTAAAAACTAAAAAATATTGCATCATATGGTAAAATTAATTAGGCAGAACCAATATCATTAATATTTTATAACATTCATTTTTATAAGCTTTGAACACTTATTTCAGTCTGAACTGTCAAAGATTTTTAATTCTGTTCATTTTAGAGGGATTTATATCTCTGTTTTAAGAATAGTAACTTATATGCATATTATACTCCATTTAATGTTCATACATTGTCATGTGAAGGCTCATAGTTTTGAAATATGCTGACAAAAGCATGTAAAATATAAATCATAACATTTAGTATTCATGATAACCAATTAATTTTATATAACTTTGCCTCCTAAATCACTCAGTATGTAGCACTGTTACACTGTAATTACTGTTATGAAGTAATTGTTAAGATTGTTCTTTTGTTACTGTTTTTAGAAGAATTATTTTTCCCACATTTGAATCACTGGGTAATCCTAGTGTTAAAAAATCTTTTCCTAATGTTAATAGCAATGTGACAGTGAAAGAATGGATACAAGATGTAATTGGGTAAATACACATAATTAGGGTAAATACATACTTTGTTACAATATTCTGTTAGGTAAGTTTCATTGGCTCAGTTGCTACACAAATAACCCAAATGGCATGGTTTGGAAACTTGAGGTTTATTTGCATATGTCATGTTAAGAAAAATCAAATGCTATACAATTCTTACTCAAATAAGTAAAACCAATTTATGCACCGGTATCCAATCACAACACATTGGTGCAATCCCCAGTTATTCTAATGGACTGATACAGTTTCTAACTCAAAAAGATTTCCCAGCTGCCCAACTATATCTTAAAATGCAGTCCCTCACTTCTGCTCTGAAAAATCTTTCATTGAATTCAGTTCATTATACCCAAAGATCAATGAATGAAAAACTGCAGCAATAACCTGTAACTATAGCAACTATACATTACTACCCTATTTCTCATATCTGCTTTCCCCTGCTCTATTTCCTTCTTACTAAATTATAAACTCAGGACAGAGGTATGGCTTCTTAACTTTTATAAAGTAAAAATGCTGATGTAGCTATATAAACAATTAAGGGGACTGAAATTGTAAATATAATGGGAAGTGAAATAGCACATGATTATTATTATTATTATTTTACTAACTGTGACTATGCTGCAGGGAAACACTTGTTCTTAAGAACAGATATATTCTAGGCTTCTAAATGGAAGTTTGCCTGCAGTTCCACATCTGTGGGATGAGAAATGCACTAAAAATTACTGACCTTGATGCAAAATTCAGTTTTAATTTGGATCCATTCCTTCAGTGGTTATATGCATATGTTACTGATTGACAGCTGAGCTGAAAAGAGCTCAGCAGTAGTTCTGAATCTCAGATCTTTGTAAAGGAGAGTTGAGAGTTATGCAGCTTTGGGCTTCATGGTGTGATACTGTTACTGTATAGCCAAAGTTTTAATTTGGGGAAGCTGCTTTTTGTGCTATATTTAACAAAGAGAATAACTTTTTAATGTTGCATGGCCTCAGAAATACCATTGCTGCTGATTCTTTGCCAGTCTGTTTCAAATCATACAGTACATACAAATTGGCAACAAGCTCCAATGGCATCCTTTTTGTTAAACTGCAGTACTTAGAATGACTTTACATATTAGGCTAGGTCATGGTTTATTTTAACCATAGTTTGCTGAATTGGCTTACAATCACAATGACTGCATTGGTATGGCACATCAAAGCTCAAACCAAACATGGTACATAATAAAGTAGTACACGGTGAAATAGGCCAGTGTAACTTTATATTACATGACTATCAATTGAATGAAAACTTCCAAATAACTAAAACTGAATTAAACAACACTAGATAACATGTATATTCCTTTCTCCAGTTCCAAACACCTAAATAATTTAACATGTTAATTCACAGAGTGACTGGCAGCAGAAGTCTATATTGTAAGCTGGATAGAAGCCTGTTTGTTTTCATCTCACAAATTATTAAAGAATCCTCTCCTTGCTAGATGGTAATGTCCATGGAAAAACTTTCATCTCCTGGCCAACATCAACATAAGATAAATCTGAGGAACTTGTGAAATTGGTCCCAAAGGAAGAAAAATGCTTTATGATCTTGCTTTGCTGTTCAATGCAGGTCACTGCATATATAAGTTGAAACTGTATTTTGTTGAGTTGCCTGTACAAATCCATTGTCAGGGATTTTCTATTTGTGCAAATGTTCTCAATATTTGATAGTCACTTATTCTCTACTGTATTTCTTTCTGTCTGCCGAAAGGCTTAGAGCAGGGGTGTCAAACTCAATTTCATTGAGGGCCGCATCAGCATTGTGGTTGCCCTCAGGGGGCCAGGTGGGTATGGCCAGGGTGGGCGTGGCCTACTGGGTGGGCGTGGCTAGAGTGTGTATGGCCTACTGGGTGGGCATGGCCAGCTCTACATCGTTCGCATCAAGGGTGCCTATGGGGGCCTGGGCAGGAGTGGGACAGATCTGAGGGTCTCTGGCAGAAGGAGGGTCTCTGGGCCAGGGCCAAGGCAGTGGGGGCTGTTCCCTCCCTGTTTCCAGGATGGCTTCACGGGCCACATGAAACCACTTCATGGGCCGGATCTGGCCCCCGGGCCTTGTGTTTGACATGTCTGGCTTAGAGTAACAAGCTCCTGTGACTTTTTAATGTTTTTAATGTTTGAACTTTGCTTTCCTGCAATAGGCTGTATATTCATAGTGATGTACTGTTTAGCTCCTGGAGAGTAATACATTTAGAAAATGTTGGTATTTAAGGATTGCATTGATTTGCACATTGTTCCGATGACACCCAGCTCTGGAAAAGAAATTTTCTGTTGATTTTGTAAAGAAGGTGAAAACAATTGCTTCTTCCAATTTCCCAATTGAAAAGGAGGTCAAAGAGTCATAGTAGCTATGAGTAAATTCTCATAATATGAGTTTTTCCTCTGGCAGTATTTATTCTATTTACTGTATAGAATTTGTCAGTGATTTAAGCTGTGTTGACCATGATTCCTAATGTATATTCTTAGGTTAAACCTTAATCGTGACTCCTAGTGTTGAATGATATATTGAAAAACTATCTCCATGCCCATGTAAATTCTTTATTTACTTATCTTTACTTATTATTTGTATTTTATCTTTTGCTTCTTTTTTACATATATTTTATTACTCTTTCAGTATTAAAAAAGGAAAGAATCAAAATCAGTGATGTGAAAAAATTGCCCAGGGCATTAACTTTGCAGTTTTGAGCATTACAAGGAATACCATTACACCTTGGAAATGTAGATAGGATGACTGATGTGATCTGTATTATCACATATACAAACACACACACACACACACATATATGTGTGTGTGTGTGTGTGTGTTTGTATATTTGTGCGAATATACTGTGTATGTGTATGTTTATTAATAATACAAATGAAATAATACTAATTTGCCAGATACACATTTTTTCTGGAGGATATCTCCTTACATGTTCTAGAATGATCCAGTTGCTTCTGTTTGGAAAAATTTTTATACAGCCCAATAGAAATCTGTATGGTATGCATAATGAACACATATGAACCATAACATATTGGCCTTTATAAAGAATAAGATTCCTCTTTCTTCTTCCCTTTACTCCTCTCAATGTAATCTGGCAGATTTACAATGAATGTATTTACATAACATGTTACACCATTATTTTTAAGTAAGTCACAATAAGTTATATACAATAAGTTGGAGCTAAAACCACAGGTTACCAACCATGATACAGTAATTGGATTATAGTCTTTTATTACAACTAAAATCAATTTAATCATATACAGTATTGACATAAAGCAATATGTGAACTAACCATTATATGTCAATGGCATTGTTAAAATATATTCATTTGTCCTGTCTACCTGCTTTGGTTTTCAAAGCGACTATCCCTTCAATCATTATAGAATGTATTTGTTGGGAAAAATTAGTATCTAATACAGTCATTTTAAAAAACTAGTTTTCGATATTTTTGACTCAGCTAAAAATAGCTGTGTTTCTCCTCTCCTCCCCACCAACTCTGTTCCCTTACTTTGGATAGGACAACATAAATTTGAATTCCTATGAGGTTTCTAATTATTCACTGGCAAAGAAGGAAGGAGACTCAGAAGCACATTCTCTTCACTAAATTAAAACGCATAATTGGTATGCAAACATGCAGAACTCTTCAAATTCTATACTTACCACACAACTAAAATTTGGAATAGCTGCATACTTGTAAGAGTATGGATATAATAGCATTTGGGCATATGCATGAAAGGACAAATAGGCTTTTATTTGAGTCCGGTGTTTGCGAAGAAAATGAGCAACAGCCTTCACTTCTGGTTCAGATTCAGGGAATGGACCACAGTATGTGTCATCACAGGGATGAAGGGAAGCACCTTCATCTATATGTTAGAAGGAAAGAAGTGATGATGATTCCCCCATAGTTAAACCTAACAAAAACATGGTCACAGGGCACATATATTGTACCAGAATAAGGCTTTGTCTTCTGAATATATTAAGGAATTAAAATAGTCCAGCTTTGAACAATGACAATGGACATAATCACAACAATACAGAAAATATTTTGATTCCAGGGTGGCCATTTTGGATGACGACGACAACAACAGGATGAGGTAGAATAATGATTTCATGGGAATAGAGAAGGTTTTAATCTTTTCTTCTCTGAGATTTAAAAGGCTTTTAAAGGTGAATTTGTTGCAGCAGAACTCAAAACATTTATTTTTCTTATTTTCCTACCAAAAATAGTGGAAAGTTATATTCTTCTTATTTAGTATACTGCATAATTCCATTGATGCAATTATGGGAGGATTGAGGAAGCATAAAAAGATACTTTAACATTACATAAGTTGTCTTCCATTGTTCTAATTGGAAAAAGTGGATTGGCACAGTTCAAATATTAAAACTGACTTGCATATAATTTTTTTTAGCAGAAGAAAGGCATGCTGTTTGAGTCAAAAATTATTTTCTCGGTGGGCCAAGACATAATTTAAACTGTTATTGTTTAAAATTTTGATTACAGCTTTAGCAGTCATGTAAATTAAAAGTAGAAGGGGGTGGACCTTTTATTTGAGTAAACATGATTCTTTTTTCTTAATGATTTGGTAATGGGAAAAAAATGTAATCTAGTTTCTGATGAGCAATTTAGGAATATCCTTAACTATAATTAATAACCGATTTGCTTCACATGAGAAATACACATAATAGTACACCAGAAACTTTTCTTGTGTTTTATTTTGATAGACTGTTAAACATTCTTGTCAAAATATTCGTCACATAATGAATGTCTTCAGTATTAAAAGAATGAAATGAAACACTCCACAATTCACCTAAAAAATGGAAGTATCATGTAACTATTATTACAAAGTTTGCTTGATCCTTATTTTTTCAGCTAAGAAGCATTTACTATTAAAAGAAACAGTAGAAACTCCAGTAACTTGTAACTAAAGATGTAGATTTGTTGGCCCACATGTATTAATCACAAAAAAAGGCTTCATTCAGGAATAAGGAAACTCTGACCTCTAAATTTTACTGTCTACAGCAGCTCTAACCAACAGAACAAATGGAGGAATACAGTTTTCCTTTCCTCATTAGAAAAAAAATGGAGATTGGAAGTTTGTCAAGCCTGTGATATTTTGTTAATTTGTTCCTAATTGGTTTGTCCTTGGTTGCCATGATATATTTTTACTTTAGTATTTTGAATTTTTATTCTATGTACTCTAGACAGAAAAAGAAAGTAAACAGAACTGACAGAAAAATGATGCCTTAATTTTTTTAAAAAAATAAAGCAAAACAAAATAAAAGGAACATCTGGGTTTTGAGTCCTTTATTTCTCCAGAAATGGATTCTCATTTCTGTTTCTGTGTTGTGCTAAAGTGTCATTGTCTCATACTCCTATTTGTATGTGCAAATTAGGAATTGTAATTAATTTGAGCTTGGAACTTACTTCAGACTGTGTTCTGGAATTATTTATTATTAATCTGGAACTCTCCGTATGTTTATCTGGATCCATCTTCTTCCACATGAACCTGTTTGTTAAGCTCTTTCTTGGAGCTTATGGATAGGTCTGCTGAGAGGATACTCAAGAATGAATGATTCTGAATGATTTTCAAAGTCATATTTCTCTAGTGCAAGGGTGTCAAAATGCCGGCCCACAAGCCAGATGCGTCATGCAGAAGCCGTGTCCACCCCAGCTCTGGCAAGGGGAAAAATGTCGCAATACGTCATGACACGTCACGTGATGCGGTGAGTTTGACACCCCTGCTCTAGTGTTTACATTACTATACTTTACAAGCTAGCCAAAGTTCATCTTGTTTTTAAGATTCAATCATTGGTTTCTCCCTGACAATTAGAATTATTAATAACCATTTTTATTTTTAGCATTTAGTATTCTTATTATTCTTTTATTTAGCTGTTTTGAAGTCTCAATAATTAGGTGGGATTTGAATAAATATTTGTAAACAGGACAAAGTTTGGATGTTTATTTGTATTGGGAAACCAGGATGGTCATATAACAGTGTGATCAAAAGTCAGATAAGGTTCCAATGCCAGAACTAAGAAACAAAGAGGGACTCTATAGTCAAAAGTAAAAAGAGAGATTTAATCCTCACTTAATTCCACCAATATCATCAGAGTGACAGTTACATATTTACAGTATATTTACCTGTACTATATACACATTGTTAATTTAATTGGCCAGTGAGAAAAGAAATTCATATTTCTAGACTTACCACACCATTTTACTTTCCAGTTACGATTAGCATCTACTCCATGGCAGTGGAACTTTGAATTCTTTGATCTTGTTTTTCTCCAAAATCGATCCTAGGCATGGATTTTTAAATATGAAAATATAACACATATACAAATGAAATGCTTGTAACAATTTTTTTTCACAGAGAGTGAGGTTAAATATTTAAGCTTTTTTTCCCCCAACACCCTTCTTGAATATTAATATTCTTACATTTTTCATTAATACCCTGTTGAAATATTTCTTACCTGGGTCCAGCTAAAATGATATCCATCCACATTAAAAATAGGCATGATAAAGAAATACAATTGATTTAGCATTCTTCTCATGGCTGGGTCATTTTGATATGTCTGAAGTGCCTGGTGCATAAAAATAGTTGAAATAATATGTGCAGTTCAGAGATTTTGTAATGTGATTTTTCAGAGATCCCAGCCCATTTTCAATTGAATAAAACAACTGTCAACGAAAGCTTAGACAACAATCAATTTATTAGTCTCCTATTTCCCAAGAGATTATTTGTCCTTATGGTTCTTATTGCCTGAAAAGATTACTACTAAGCTTCTGACATTAGCTAACCTCCTTCCTTGGGTGCCAGTGAGTGACCAAAATTAAACATATCCAGTCACTTTCCCTCGCTAAAGGCCAGGTTAAAGAGACAGGACTCCATGGTTCTTCTAAATAACAGCAGAGAAGGTGCATTTCCAGGATCCTGAGAGCTAACATTTTTTTATCTGAAGGAAACCGGAGCACACCAGTCCTGCAGGATCAAATTGGCCATCTAGTTTTTCAAAATTCTAACTTTTCTAAAAACGCACATTCATTTTTATTGTTGTTATGAAAATCTTTAATAAAACTACTATTAAGAAAATGGAATGTTGGTTGGCAGCTGTAGGAAAGAGACTGGCAGAGCCAGAGGGAGGACTCCAAAATGATGGCTCATTTAAGTCTTCCCCCAGTTTCATCAATGAGAAAATTGCTCACTTGCCTAGGGGCATCTCAAGCCTCAAAAGTGATCTGAGGGAAGGAAGAAGCAGGCTGGATTCAGACAGGCTAGGTTGGAGGAGTTACTGTAGGACAAGGAACTGAGCAGCCAAGAAGACAGCAAGAGAAATTGCCACACAAAATTTTTGCAGTCAGAGTTGTTGTTGGGCATTTTGCAAAGTACGAGCAGAATTAGTTTGAGTCAAATAGCAGGGAGCTTTTGAAATCTGATACACATTTAACGAGACTGTATAGTCTCTTGCATACAAACTGAATAAGCCTTTCTTGAAGACACGGAGAGAGTCATCTCGCAGTTCAATAGCTTGCTGTGGTTTAAAGTTATGTGTCCCTGAGATATCGTCTTAGTGTTTCTGTAATGCAAGTAATGAATTTTTTGGATTTTTCTTTGTTGTGGTGCCCCAGGATGGAAGGAGGAAATAGCTCCTTACAACCCGCCCCCCCCACATCTGATTGGAGATAGAGCAGCAGATGTATTTAAAGTGAATGGTACTGACAGAATGACACATGCAACATCTGGAAGAGTATAATGGTACGTGGAAATGACTTTGAAAGACAAGAGAGAGAACTGCAGGCTGGACAACCAGCATGTAAAAGATATTTTAGTCCTCAGAAGAAAGGAGGATGTGGGAAACATTTCGGAAGGGGACCCCCCCCTCCCCTAGTTTTCTGGAGGAAACTAGGAACTAGGAAAGGTAAGAAATATTTTCAGTTTTGCAGTATAATTTTAACATAAGCTTATAATAACGATATAGTTAGTACTCCTGATTGTAATTCTTGCTTGGATGATCTCACAGGGCTAACAGGGATCCAGTTTCTTGAACTCTTAAAAAAACAGCTACATTGCTTTATAAAATTATAACTAGGAAGTTATGTTATTATCTCAGAGACCGAGAAGGCTGCTTCCAGTTCCCTCCCTCTTAATTTCTGAGTAGAGTAGAGTAGAGTAGAGTAGAATAGAATAGAATAGAATAGAATAGAATAGAATAGAATAGAATAGAATAGAATAGAATAGAATAGAATAGGAAGGGACCTTGGAGGCCTTCTAGTCCACCGCCCCTGCTCAAACCAGAGAACCTATACCGTTTCAGACAAGTGACTGTCTAGCCTATTTTTAAAAATCTCCAGTGATGGAGCACCCACGATTTCTGGGGGCAAGCTATCCCGCTGGTTAATTGTCCTCACTGTCTGGAAGTTTCTCCTTAATTCCAGGTTGCTTCTCTCTTTGATCAGTTTCCAACCATCATTTCTTGACTTGCCCTCTGGTGCTTTGGTGAATAACGTGACCCCCTCTTCTTTTGTGGCAGTTCCTCAAATACTGGAATACTGCTATCATGTCTCCCCTATTTCTTCTTTTTTTTACACTAGCCAAACCCAGGCCTTTGATCATCTTAGTTGCTCTTCTCTGAATTTTTCCCCCAAACTCTCAACATCTTTTTTGTGATATGGTGACCAAAATTGGCTGCAGTATTCCAGGTGTGGTCTTACTAGGGTTTTATAAAGCGGTACTAATACCGCTTTAGCAATAAAGAATAATTGCTAAAGAATAATAACCAGCACTTTCACTTGGATCTGGAAGCTTTTGGCAACCAATGGAGTTCCAGCAAAGTAGGTATTCCTCTGCTGTATTTGTGGTTCATGAGATCTGTCTGTCTGTCTGTCTATCTGTCTATCTATCTGTCTGTCTATCTATGTATCATTTCTCACTCAATTACATTTATATGGCTGACCATCTCACAAAAAGAGACTGGGCAGCATTAGCAAGCATATTTCAAAAGACTAAATCACTGAAGGTACTTTCTGAACTTTCCATAATTTTATCGTAATGGCAGTTATCAAATCTTGCACTCTTGCAGAAGCTGACACTGCAGCATTATTTATCCAGTGAAAAGCAGGAATGAACTATTTTAAGCAGGAAAGTTTTTCAGTTTTATTCTTTTAGTTTGCTAAAAGAACAGTAATTGCCTTGAAGCCAACAAATCACTTATCTTGACAGAAAATAATGTAATTTAATGTACTTATTAGTTACAGTATCTGGGCTCATTATTCTAGACATCCAATTAGTATCTTACACAAACTCCAAGTTTCATTTAAGTAAGCTATAATTCAAAGTAAGCTATAATGTAAGCATCCGTAGTTATGCAGATAAACATGACTAGCATGCCTCCTTGTGGTGATAATATTGTACTGCACTCTGATTTTGAAAAAAATGCATAATAAATTAACATACTACAGGTATATAATGTGTCTGTATCAAGAAAATCAAGGAGATATGTATTGCTCTGCCTTTCTCTACTGTTTACTACTATGAAATAATGATCACCAGTCAATAGACATGTGTACCTCCATTTCCTTTATACTAAACTAAACACCTGAAAAGGACTAGAAAATGAACAACAACCCCCACCTTCCTTGGCAGGAACTTTGGCACATAAGTCAAAGGATAAGAAGATCTAAATTACTAACTAATTAAAATAAAAAACAAATTATAAAATGTACTGTATATGGAAATACAATGAATCCAGGTAAAGCAGGTAAACGAGCTATGTGAGAGCTATATTTTCTTCAGAGAGTACTTTTTCTTAAGTGTTTGAGACTTTTTAAGGCCATAATCAAGTATTTTCCAACTAAAATATTATTGGGCTATATATCCTCCATGTCTAATATATTTACATCTTTGTAAAATTCTTGAAATCTTGATAATTGGGAGTAGACAATAATATTGAACTGTGCAATATCAATATGCTTTTCTTAGTTCTCAACAGCTTTTATCTTTCCAAATGCAAGACGTATTAAAAATAAACATTGGCAATCCTCAAGTAGCAGAATTCTTCTAAATAAAAAATAATTATAAGAAAAAACAAAAGACACATCTTAATCCCAATTGTTCCTAATCTTTCAAAACATATTTATATCATACTTCACAAGAAAATACCTTGCATTTGCTCATTTATAATACTTTCTAGGATTTCCTAACATCAAAAATAGTTCTATCCTGTAGGTAAGACCCTGTATCACATCTCTTCATTTTGGTAAAAATATAGGATATAAATATAGTAAATGAAGTCCTTAATAAAGAAAGATATTTATACTGCTGCAATCTCTGCACTGCCCAATCCAATCCAAGCTACTAGGCAAAGAAAATCAAGCTCATAAATTTATTTGACTGAAGTTGGGAACTCATTTCATCAGTAAAATATTCTTAATAGTTTATTTTTATACTCTTTATTATATTTATTATCTGTGAATTTGTCAACAATATAGGCAAATTTGAGATTTATAGATAATTGTCATTAAGACAGGGAAATTATAATCTTATTAGCAAAGACTCTTTAAGTTTAGAAGTATCATGGTGCTAACAATGCTTTCACCAACTGTAAGGTTGAAATATCACAGATATATGTATCTAAAGCCTAATTAAATATAACAATTCACCTCTGCTTTGATAACATACTTTGTATAATAGACAAAATGTTCCCTGATTTGAAAATATGTTAATTTTTAAAAATTATCCTTACTTCTTTCACAAACCACTGGCAAAAAGCTGGACTGATCCATTCTCTTGCATGGATTCCACAGTCTATCCACACAGCTTTCTTATAAACCCTCGTTCTTTTGCCTAGCTGCAATTGTAAAAAATACATACATGAGAAAAAGAAAACAGGATGGATGGGGGAAAAATGAAACACATATTCTGCCAATGACAGGTGGCAACTTAGTGAAATGTTCCCCTTTTTAATGGATACTAAGCAGAATGTGGAAATACTGTAGTAAAAGAAGTAGGTTTCCTTTAGCTTAATGTCGTTTCCTATATCCTAGAGATCAACCCTGACTGCTCTTTAGAAGGCCAGATCCTGAAGCTAAAACTCAAATACTTTGGCCACCTAATGAGAAGGAAGGACTCACTGGAGAAGAGCCTAATGCTGGGAAAGATCGAGGGCAAGAGAAGAAAGGGACGACAGAGAATGAGGTGGCTGGATGGAGTCACTGAAGCAGTAGGCGTGAGCCTAAATGGACTCCAGAAGATGGTAGAGGACAGGAAGGCCTGGAGGAACGTTGTCCATAGGGTCGCGATGGGTCGGACACGACTTCGCAGCTAACAATAACAAGTTTTCTATACCCTTAATTTCTGAGTTTATTATCTTACAAAAATATGTACTTTCATTTCACAATACTTTCAAGAGAACAACATACTATTACTAACCTATGTTTGACCTGTATTTTTTGTATATTTTTTCTCTTTCTTGTTAAGTGGAGAGATTGCTTGAGCAAGCTCGCTCTCCTCAGCAGCTTTTCTCTGTGGTGCTTCCCTAATAAGCACTAACCGGAAGCTGACAGGTTCCATTCCATGACCTTAATAAGTAAATTAGTTACTCTAGCCTGGCTCAGGCTGCTGACAAATTTCTACTTTGACCTTAGTAAGTTAATAACTGACAGCTTTCCCCCTCCAGATTTGGAGAAGCATGCACATAGCATCAGAAATACCTGGTGCAGCCAGCATCTGCCTTACAGGTGGTAAAGATCAGCCGGGAAGGCAGAACAAGTAGAACACAGGCCGGTGGAGACTTTTGGGTTTTGCACTTCTAGTGCTGGGGTGGCTAGCTATGGCTCAGCCATTGAGGTAGAACTTGGCAGGTCTAATGGCCCTAGGACCAAAGTGACCGATGAGTATCACTGTGTAGGATGGTTGAAACAGCAGAGGTGGGGAGAGGATAGGTGGGTGATGGGAGTTCAAAAGGAGGCAGTCTCTCTGAGGCTGAAGGCTAGAAGGGACCAAGCTGGGAATGGTTTGGATCGAGGTGGGTCCTTGCCTAATGAACAGTGGGATTCTGTTAACAACATCAATGGTGGCCTGCTGGGGATTGCCATTGCTAAGTAATAGGGTCATGTGACATTGCACTTTATGACTGCATTGCTTAATGATGTAAATTCCAGTCTCAGTTGGCATAATTAACTAAGGACTACTGTAGCACACACACAAACTCATTTCCTCTTAGTTAATTATCCCTTCACAGGGGTAAACTTTGCTAAGCGTGGGGGAATGGGATAAATATCTGTCCAGGGGAAATATCTTTAAAATTCTGGAGACTGTCCTCGTCACCTGGGCTCATTGCAGCTGAAGAAGCTCTTCATGATTTGAGTATATTTGGGGAACTTTATTTAATAAGCTTTCTCAAAATTTTGTTGCCATAATAGGAATTTTTCTTTTTACATAATAAGGATTAATTAATTAAACTCTGATAAGCTGACTCTCACTAAGAAAGGCTTGAGCATTGGGCCCTATCTAATAAAATGAAATTCAATTGTGAAAAAAGTAAGGTTCTACATTTAGGCAAGAAAAACCAAATGCACAAGTATAGTATATAGGCGGTATCTGGCTCAACAGTAGTAACAGTGAGAGGGATCTTGGAGCCCTAGTGGACAATCACTTAAATATGAGCCAGCAGTGTGCTGCAGCTGCCAAAAGAAAGCCCACACAGTTCTAGGCTGTGTTAAAAGAGGGATAGAATCAAGATCATGTGAAGTGTTAATACCGCTTTATAACACCTTGGTAAGACTACTCTTGGAATACTCCATCAAGTTTAGGTCGCCACGATGTAAAAAAGATGTTGACACTCTGGAAAGAGTGAAGAGAAGAGCAACAAACATGATCAGGGCACTGGAGGCTAAAACACTGTATAAAGAATGGTTGCTGAAATTGGGTATGTCTAGTTTAATGAAGAGAAGGCCTAGGGGTGACATGATAGCAGTGTTCCAATATCTCAGGGTTTGCCACATGGAAGAGGAATGAAGCTATTCTCCAAAGCACCTAAGGTAGGACAAGAAGCAATGCATGGAAACTAATCAAGGAGAGAAGCAATTTAGAACTAAGGAGAAATTTCCTGACCATTAGAACAACTTGTCTCCAGAAGTTGTGAATGCTGCAACACTGGAAGTTTTTAAGAAGAGATTGGACAACCATTTGTCTGAAATGGTATAGGGCAGGGGTCTGCAATCTGTGGCCCACTGGGCTGCAGGAGTGACTGGCCAGTGCATGTGTGTGTGTGTGTGTGTGTGTGTATGCACTCACCCCCTACTTGCATGAGCTTTGTCCTGAGCTTTGTGTGGGTGCTAGTGCCATCCTGAGTGTCACATGGGCTCTAACAGTCCCATTTGTGGCACACGGCACTAGTGCTGCCCCGAGCGTCACGTGGGTGCTAGCGCCGTCCCATGAGTTGCATGGGTGCTAATGGCCCCATTTGTGGCACATGGGCTTTAGCAGGCTTGTGGCCCTGTTTGCGCATGCATGCATAAATGTGCCTGCCCCTCCGTTTGCCTCCGGGCTGCCAACCCAGAAAGGTTGGGGATCTCTGGTATAGGGTTTCCTGCCTGAGTAGGGGGTTGGACTAGAAGACCTCCAAGGTCCCTTCAAATTCTTATTCTGTCCCTTGAACAGCAGACTGTACGGATCATGGTAATCTGCAGAAGCAGTATGTCTACCAGAGCAATAGACTGGAATTTGTTCTTTGAATAGAACTTCTTGATCTCTTAAGATCAGATCTGTAAAATCATTTCCAAGTCTATAATTTTTATTTTCAAGCAAAACAAGAGATTTTTCTATGCGAACCATTGTTTATAAGTAAAAATAATATGAATCTGTGTTTTTATATGTGTATATGTAATGGTAACAGCGTTCCGTGCGCCTTTGGTGTCTAGTCATGCCAGCCACATGACCACGGAGATGTCCTCGGACAAGCGCTGGCTCTTTGGCTTTGAAATGGAGATGAGCACCCGCCCCTAGAGTCGGAGACGACTAGCACGCATGTGCGGGGGAACCTTTACCTTTACCTTATGTAATGGGAATTGCTATGTTTTGGGCAGAGCACCATATCTGGCCTTTAAGTTACTTACTGTGGTTACATACTTGAAAATAGTGAAATAAGCAAAAATTTGATGGGTGTAAAAGTTAGACAAGTCTAAGTGGAGTTAATATGAATTCTTTGTGCATTTAACAATTTTTCTTTTTAATACATTAAAAATAAGAAAAGCTCCTGGAAAATTTTGGTAGATTTCTGTGATGTCCACTCAAGGTTTTCAGGGATTGTAAGTGACCCTCTTGGGCCTCAGTTTGTGACTTCAGATATATGGCAGATATACAGGATTATATTTTGCTTCCATAAGTATTTCCTTATTCATTTATCTTGATACCACCTCATTGCACCAATAACGTTTTGTCAAAATTTACCTTTAGCACAAAAAGTGGTCTTCCCTCATATGACTTGCCAACAGAAAACATGTAAATGAGATCAGAATGAGTTTTATTCAGATAATACATCCAACCTTGAATCTAAAAAAGAGAAAAAGATACATAAATATATATCATTTTGTCACTGAATGAAATAAATATAACTATTTACAGTAAGTATAACAGAAAATAAAAGTTCTAGTTTTCTCTCTCTTATTAGGTTTTTCAATTTATAAATTTTAAAAGCTTATATCAAAGATTAATTTTTGTTAAAGAAGCAAAGAAAAATGTTATTTTGTTATTTCCCTGGCATTTTCTTATATAAGAATAAAAACACAAGAGTGAAAATATATATTACATACTTCTTCCAGCGAATGATACATTTCATAACTATATTCGGGCAATGATCTACGATTCCTAGGTGGCTTCGAATCACTTTGTTTTTCTATAGTTTTTTGCAAATCAGATATGAGGACTCTATATCAAACAGAAAACAAAAAAGAACATTTTAAATAAATACGTGGTATAATACAAAGGAACAGAAAGTTACAGTATATAGGTAAACATTTTAACACTGTACAGACTATTTATGACATTTAATAACCCAGGAAAATTGACTGTAAGAACATAATGTAGCATGTTGTAAAGCAGACATTGTGTTTTGGAATGCAGCAATGAGTTGGGGGGAAAAACCCCAGCCAAAACAAACAAAAACAACAACAAAAATGTATTTGAATTGACTGAAGAAACAAATAAAAACTAATTAACCCACATTTAAAGGATATTTTCTTCATCTATGAGTGGTAATAAATATGTGCTCTAATGAAACAAACAACTGCAGTGCAGGATCCAATCTGTGCTGCTCACCGGGACCAGAGATTTTGGCTAGCCAGAGAGACGTTCCCGGGGGTGGGGGGTGGGTGGGTTCCAGCACGACTCTGAAAGCTCGGAAGACAAACTCTCTGGTCCCGGGGACCAACCCAGGTGGGATCCTGCCACGTTACCCACGTTCGCCTTCATTCATAATAACTACAGTATTTACCTAAAGGAATATGGGTAATTTATTCTCCCAATAAGTAGCTAAAAGCTGAGGAGTGGGCAGGAGGTGCAAATGCCCTTAGGCACTGCTGCTGAAAACAATGAGTACTTTTGAAATTTAAAGATTAGCTGGGTTGCTTGGGAAGGCTGTTTACCAATTTATTTTTCCGCTAAAACTTAAACAGGATTCATACCCCTTTATTGAATCCTTCTATAGTTACTTCCATTATCATCATCATCCAAGTAACTGGACAGTTTCGTTTTTAGAGAGGTCGATCCCTCAGCTAGCTTGCTTGGTTTACAGATGACAGGTTTCATTTTTTTAAAAACACTTCTTTTTCTTAATATAAAAAATCTGCTAGGGCTTGTTAAGTGTCAAGAAAAGTGCCCACAGGAATACTTTCAGCGCTCCAGAATTAGCTGCTGTGCTCAGGTTTTGCTAACATTGTCATTTTTTTGTGCTCAAAGGTGATTCTATTAGCCACGAGAGCTTTAGAAAGTTTGAAAGTGTAATGTCAAGAAAAGTACAGTAAGGAAAAGTTAAGAACCTGTATGTCAGCTTTCTGAATAAAGTAAAATTTATTTATCCATTATAATTTCCTTGCTAGACAAATCCTTACCCTTTCCAACTAAGAGAGAAATTTGATAAATGCTTATTAAGTTGTGCCACTAATTGTTATAATGTGACAGGTGTTGGCTGGCATGGTGCACCATAAATAAATATACATTCAAGCATATAATTTTAAAAACATGTGGATACTTGAAATTATAATATGCTTGTGCTAGGGACAATTACTGCTTTTTTAACAAACAAAAGGAGGCCTCATGCTCTAAGGAGACACTAGTCTACACTATATAGACCATATAATTAGATGTCTTCCACAGGAACTCCTTCCAACTTCTCTTCAAATATATACTCTCAATTATTTAATTACAAGGACATGCTGGCATAACTGATTAT
The DNA here is from genome assembly GCF_947247035.1 of Vipera ursinii. NCBI lineage: Eukaryota > Metazoa > Chordata > Lepidosauria > Squamata > Viperidae > Vipera > Vipera ursinii. Next base: position 178,280,510 of record NC_139516.1, read on the forward strand.
TGCTTCTAACAAAACTTAGAAAGAAAATTTTAAAATATTATACAAAAGACTTTCTGCTACTATAATCCATGCTTACGTGTATTGGATGTTTGCTTGCTCTAAGGAGAGCTGAAGAATCTGTGAACTATTTCTTGACAGATGTACATCTGTAACTGCACCCTTGGAGATGAGAGATGGGCTGCTTGGTTGCCACAGGTCCACCTATAGTGCAGCAACCAACCTGTAATTCACATTTATTCAGTCTAGATTGGAAACACCCATGAAATTAATAGATCAAAGAGCATATCCTCTTAAATTTTTCAATAAATAGCAGAGATTATTGCTGAATCATTAGTAAATAATCTGTTGATATTTTCCACACATTGAGAGTACACATTCCTTGAGCATTAGGGTTTGTTTAACTTCATTTTCAATGGGGAAAAACCAACCCAAATTTGAATTATTTTAATCCAGTTCTCTATTTTATTTTACCTTTAAAATACTGAAATAAATCCTGTAAATAAATACTGCATAACATGGATTTGTTTTAGCTTTCAAGTGCATTTTTAATCTTAGCACATCAGACTTTCCCACTCAGCAAACTCCAGGTGTGTTTGCACTGCCAGTGTAATTCTAACAACTATTGTTCCAACACAGCTAGCAATTATCAAACCTCTTTGCAAAAAACTGTGTCTTCCACTTAGGATGATAATATTTTAAAAAATATTCTGCTATAAAGGTAGTTAGGAGAGTAATGTATGACTACATATAGGTACTACTCATAAAGAAAATTGCTTAAAAAAGCAGGAATACAGTTAGAGGATGGCCTGTTACCTCACAATATAAACAGTTCAAAACGTGGCAACCACTTAGCTCTCAAGTCAACATAGCAGTTCTTCAGGGCCCAATTTTCTGTTTGCAAATGTCCTATAGAAAGTGCTTTGCACCCTGCAGTAAAAATAAAAATCTGGAGAGATCAAAGCTCAATGGTAGAGCTTTAATAGTATTTTCCATGAAAAGAATTATGTTTTAAATAATATGAAAGACTTGACTAGGGTTCCTAGATTAGAGCAATCTAATTAGAGTAACACCAGACTAAGCAAGACATACAATCTAAAATATTTTTTTTAGGCTATGGATTCCTTTTAATCAAAGGTTGCTTGTTTCCATCAGCTCTTACAACTAATTAAAGACTATAATTGGTTAAGCAGAACCATAAGAATTCAAAATTCTTCAGCTTTTGGTGGCATATATCATAGTAATCCTTTATACCAGGGGTGTCAAACTGGCACCCCATGGGCCGGTTGCATCATGCAGAGGCTGCTCCCACCCCAGCTCTGGCAATGCAAAAAAAAATATAACGATACATCGCAACACGTCAGGTGACATGGCAAGTTTGACACCTGTTCTTTACACCTTGTATTGAGAACTTGTACCTTTGCAAATATTTGCAAACTATAACTGCCGGTAGTCATGCTGTTGGGAGTTGTACTTCTGTAATGTCTGCAGATCCACAACCTGTGAAGATCTCACTTCAGATCACTGGATTTATGGGCAGAAAACTCTGCACTTCTTATGAGGACCCAGATTGTTGGGGGCAATTAAGCTGACTTTGTAATAATGCCGCTTGGGGTGTGTGTGTGTGAAAGCCCTAATAAGCAGGCATATACATAGAATGAAGGCTACTGCTAAGCTTGTAAGCCGCCCTGAGTCTTCGGAGAAGGGCGGGATATAAATGGAATTAAAATAAAAAAATTAAAAAAATTAAAAAAATGATACGGTACAAAGAACTGCAAAGCACACACTCACTTTAAGCTGTTGAGAAAGGATCTTCAATGTCTCTGCCATTTGGTCATTCTCTGGTATAATCCGTATCACCTTATGTCTGTAAAATAATATTAAAATGAAACCCTAAATCATATACTATTTTAGCAAGAAAATAAAATACTAAAATGATGTAACCTTGAGGCAGAAATAAAATACAGTAATCTATGTTAAACTTTCTTAACTGGATGTGCTCCAGTTGGGTTGATATTCAACTACCATAATTCCCAGCAAGTTGATCAAAGGCAAATACTAGCATTGAATTTCAGCACATATTGAGTAGTTCTGAAACAGATTGAGCAACGGAAATGCTTTCTTCCGGCTTGTATTATTTATTATGAAGCATTTATGCTAATCTGGATTAACTAGATCAGTTCATTTTGGCACAAGAGACCAAGGTACAGGAAATCCAGCCTTGCTTTCAGCTGCTAGCACACTTGTTTGCACTGAGCTTTCCGCTAATACAAGAATCTTTCAGTTGTGCTGTATACTTTGATGTGTTCCTTAGCTCTGATTCACTGGAACTCTCTCTTCAGCATAGCCCTTGGCTTGACTGTTACCTACTAAAACCAGGTTGAGGAAGGCTTTCATATGTATTGAAAAAGGAAATGTAAAGCAACAACCCTAAAAAACAATTTCAGTAATATAATGGCCATTTTACATCTGATAAGCTGCTCAAATGCATCATTAATAAGATACAACCCATACTAGACAATGAATTAAAGGTAAAGGTTCCCCCGCACATGCGTGCTAGTCGTTTCCAACTCTAGGGGCCGGTGCTTGTCTCCTGTTTTGAAAAAAGAGTGATGTCTGTGGTTAACATAATTTGATGCACAAATTATTGAATTTATTTTATCTATTTTGCCATTCTCTGTAAAATATATAACAAATATATTGTCTTTATTGAGGCAAGGTTACATTTCATTGTACATCTACATATTCCTTACTTCTGCTCTATATTTCTTACCTCTGCTTACTATATTTATATTTCAGAGGGGGTTTCTACTGATCATTATCATTAGTGGATAAATATGTACTTGGCAAATACAAAATAATTAGAAAATTGTTCCTTCTCTAAAACAGTGAATAGCTATTATAATACCACATAATATACGGGGACAGAGAAGAATTGGATATATTTGGAGAATGAAATACAAATGACAAAGAAGGACAGATATCTTGAACCCTCAAAGTATATTTATTATCAATTTGACATATATTAATATTTAATATTCAATATTTAATACAGAGGAATGGTGGGAAAGTAGATTGTTTAAATTTGTAAAAAGTTATTGTTAATTATAACAATACTGTATCAAGTGAATTATTGATCCTACACCCCACCCACCTTGATCTATACAGGATGCTTAAACACAGGTTTAAATACACAAAGATCAAGTGGAGATTTTAGAGCTGTGGTGGAGAACCTATGACACGGGTGCCACAGGTGGCACGCAGAGCTCTCTCTGTGGGCACGTGTGCTGTCGCCCCAGTCCTAGGCCTTCAGCTGGGTTTTATAAAACTTCACTTTAGGTCTCCACCGCCGTGTGCAAAAAAAAGAGGTTCAATCCATCAATCAATTTCAACTTCTCGTGGGCAAAAAAAAGATCTTGCAAAGTTGGAATTGATTGATTGAACTTTTTAGTCCCACCCAGTCTGCTGATACCACCACAGCCACGCCCACCCAATGGGCCATGCCCACCCAATGGGCCATGCCCACCTGGCACCCGATGATACATAAGTAGGCTTTGGGCTGCAGTTTGGGCACTCGGTCTCTAAAAGGTTTGCCATCACTGTTTTAGAGTATCCCATTTTTATTCTACAGACATTTATGAGGTATTACGTTTGCCACATTCTAAAGTTTCTAGGCATTTTAGCTTAATGAAAATTAGGGTAAGATTTATACATATACTGAGATGATTAATGATCAATAAAATATTGAGGATAAATATTTATATGCTGTCTGACATTGTTTCTTGACTGTTTATGACCTTTACTGGGATATAATTCATATAGGTCTTGTGTACATTTATTATGCAATGCTATTCCTTTCATATCAATATATCATATCAAATTACCTGAACTTTAATACAGGTAATTCTGACTTAATAATGGTAATTTGGAGTGGAATTTCCAGCATCAGCTGATGTAGGTTTAAAATGACAGATCACATGACCATACCACCTAACAATGGAAATTCTGGCATTTTCTATTGTTGAGTGAATAACTATGGGTTTTTAAACAAGTAATCTCTATTTGGGACCTCTTCTCCTGCCAACTCCTATTGACTTTGCTTGTAGGAAGCTAGTAAAGAAGGTTGTAAATACAAAATCTAAGTATCCCCTTAGATCAATACTAGTAAGTAGAAGTCTGTTTAATGAGCGGTACAACCAGTCCGAAACTAAATCACCATTTTACACTTGTACAGTCTAGTGATTTTTTATATAAAGGTCAGTGTACTTATAGTCATAATTTTCATTCTTTTAAGTAACATATCTTGCATAATTAGATCATCATACTGTACAAATCCCCATTTTGAATTGTCTAGACTCTAGCAGCTTATAATTTTCACTATTTCACAGCCCCTGAGCTGTTTTATATAGATAATGGGGGTGTGAACATAATAGAACCCTTTTTCAGTTAAATTGCAGTCCCCTTAGTTTCTGCTTTGCCCATTAAAGATTCAGGCCATTCTGTTCCCACGATTATCAGAACTGCACTGCAGAAACTAAGCTATATGAAGATAGCTGAAAACCCAAAAGGATTAAAAAGAGGTGGGTAATATGGCAAAATATGGCAACCAATAATAAAACCATGGACAATAAATAAAACACCAAATTTAAAAAATCAAAATAAACATAATAAGCAAAAAATAAGTAATAATATCATTATCAGTGTCCAAGCCTTCCTTTGCTATAATTCATATCAACAGGAAGTGTGTGTAACGAGTTTTCGCATACTTTTAAGGGAGCTCACCTGTGAGTAAAAAATGTTAATGATTACTCTGAAAGGTGAGAAATTATTCAAAAATAATTATTTTTCTTATTTTTTTTCACATTTCTTTTTACCAAACTAAAATGAACAACCGCTTTTCCCAGTGCGGGTTAATATAGTCCCACAAAAACAACTCTGCTTGCCCATTGTTTTATTATTTATTCATCTATCTATTTTCCTGGACTACCATGTCACACTAAGGGCCATTAACTCTGAACATTTTACACACCCATATTTGTAAATACTGTTAACAAATGCAACAACCATCACTGTACATTTCCTCTTACATATCAGGGATCATTTGTTTCATCTGGAGCAGCCAGATTTTAAACAAGTTCCTAAATCCCGGCAGCAGAGAGGCCATGCTGTTCCAAAAAATTAAATACTAAAGGATAAAATTATGACATTAAATAGCACCATATTACCGTAATCTATCATATTTCTCCTGATAACAAAAACAGCAATAGGGGCACGTCGCCTCTAATAAGCGGGAACTGAGTTTAAACATCAGCTAACAAATGTGAGTGATAAACTAGGGCGCAAAAGCAAAACCCAACAAGACCACTTCAGCAAAAAAAAAAAAAAAAAAAAGCCACGTGCAAACGGAGTAGTGATGCCCTCCAGGGTCGCGAGAGCAGAGCAAAGTAGATTTACCCGGCGTAGCGGTTGTCGTAAAGGTAAGTTGGTCCAGACAACTCAGCCCGCTGCTGGACGAGGAGCAGCCCAAAGGACAGGAAAGAGAGCGCTCGGCGGGGAGCTTTCATAGTGGCCGCCGCAGGATGCCGAGAGAAGATGTGATAAGATCTTCGCCCCTTTTGCGTGTAAACGGAGCAGCCTCTCCGACGGGACGAGGTTTGAATGGGAGGGAGGAGCAGAGGGCTGGAGTGGGGTTTCTTCTTTTCCTTTGGGGGCGGGAGAGAGAGAGAGACAGAGATGGAATAGAAAAAATTGCAGTTCTGGGATACCTTGCCAGGAAAATTCAGTCGAAATAATGAACAGCTTCGAATGGACTGTGACTGCCATCATTCCCAGCTTTGATTAAGCTAGGTGGCGATGATGAGGGTGCTACTCCTACAATGAAGGCGTCAAGCTTGCGGGGAAGGAAGGAAGGAAGCATTCTCTGAAGAGATTAAAAGTTTTGAGAATTGAACCATCAAAGTATCTTGTGGTATTTTAAAGACTAGCAAGTGACTTATGGCATAAACTTTCATGGATTATAAACTGTGAGTTTAAAAAAGAAATTAATAACAGGCAATAACACTTTAATTATTATAAATAGTATAGACAGTGAGGAATATTTCCATTAATTGCCCTTAGATAATGAGGTTTCAGTTTGGTTTTCACAATGAGGTTGCAGCTTTGCTGTAGAATTAGGGGCCAGTTTTTCAAGGAATGGTTGTGAAATTTTGGCAGTGGCATAGCGTGGGTTGTCAGCACCTGGGGCAAGGCAAGTAATTTGCGCCCCCTAACTCGTGGATTTTAGCACTCGAGTCTCTTCCACTAGATTAGTTAAAGAAACCCTTATCCCCTAAGCACATGTATTGTTTGTTATGAAAATACTGATGTAATTAAAGTAAAATGCATCTAATGCGCCCCCCCAGATGTTGCGCCCGGTGCGGCCAGCCCCCCCTGCACCCCCCACGCTACGCCACTGAATTTTGGGCAAAAACAGGTGTATGCAAAACGGAAAAAGTAGGAAAACAAGTATGTGCTATTCTAAGAATGCTTATTCCAAAATAAGACCTTAAATTTTTGCATGTTGTAGCTATCATAAACTGAATCGTGATTTACTAAAAGGTGATTTTTGGGCTTGTATAATTGCACCAAATCATTGGCTGAGTTTGCATAACACATTAGATTTGCTATGGATTTTTAGAAAGCTGTATGTGAAAAAGACTTTTAGAGATTCATAGGACATGTACACATGCAAAAGACTTCAATCTAAAACCCTGGCTGTTGTCAGTCAATAAACTGGGAATACAAAGCTACGTATATGAACTGATGGTTTGACTCAGTACAAGGTTATTTTGTAGTGTAACAAAGATGACTAAAAAGCTCTGGTTGTGCAGTGGTTAAAGTGCAGGATTGCAGGCAAACTCTGCCCACAGTCTGGAGTTAGATCTTGAAGAGACCCAAGGTTGATTCAGCTTTCCATCCTTTCAAGGTTGGCAAAATGAGGACCCAGATTGTTGTTGGCAATATGGAACTAATGCTTTTACATTGCAAAACCACCCAGAGAGTGGTTCTGTGGAGAGATGTTCTTCCATGGACCAGAGGGGGTGTGGTTTCACATGCTGCCTGCATCCTGTGGATAGGGCTTCACTTGCTTGGGCAGCCTGATTTCTGGCATGCCTCAGACCGGTGCCAGTCCTCAGACTGGGAATTGGGAACCGCTTGTGTAAAGTGCTAAGGGGCAGGATGGAAGCCTAAGTGCTATTGCTATTGCTATCCCTGTCATCCGAATCAGATAATCAGTGATTGCATAAGTCATTGTGTGTCCTTACAAAAAATGCAGATTATATCTTCAGTACAGACAACATGAGATGGTTTTTCACACCTATAAAACTACTGAAGATATGTGCCTTGATTTCTTTGGTACCCAGAGTAGCTGAAAATAAAGATTTCCTGATTACATGAAAATGAAAGCTTTACCATCAGACTGACATATTGCTTTTTCTTGCCATTTGACAGTTTAATTGGCAGTGCCTCATGTGATGGGTGCCTATGTGCTGGCAGGGTTAATCCTGTGTAGCACATGTTCATGCTTTGCAAAGCCCTTGTAGAGAAACAACAGTAATAAATAGCTGGAGGCATGTGGCCAACAGAAGACTGTGCTTTCCATTAACAACAACAACAACAAAATAGTATCTTGGTATTTTTCAGTTTCCAAACAACATAGTCTCGATGGCAAAACATTTTTTTTCAGCCAACATGGATGAAACTATTTTTATTTGTATTACACAGAGAGTTCATCAGTTTGGAATCTTGAAGTATTTTTTTAAAAAAGCATAGATATGATTTAAACAAAGATCATTTCTCTTACTAGTTGGCTGCTCCCTTAGTGGGGAAAAAAACTCCAAGCAAATAGGACATTAAATGAAACGGGATTTGACAGTCCCTAGCCAATGTGTATGGAGTTAACTGTTTCCCCAGGATTACTATTGTATATGAGGATTGAAAATTTTCTGCAGTAGGTCTTCTGGTTGTCTCATACAATATATTGCCCATAAGACTCTTGAGAGACCCTTGGACTGCAAGGAGATCAGATTACTCAATCTCGTAATCAAGTAACCAACCCTGACTTCTTCTTTCGAAGGTCAGATAGTAAAACTGAAGCTTGAAGATTTTGCCACCAAATGAGAAGCGAGGACTTATTGAAAAAGACCTTGATACTGAGAAAGATTGAAGGCAAAGGAGAGGAGATGTCTAGATAGTGTCATTGGCACAAAGGGCATGGGTTTGGGTGGGCTCTTGGAGACAGTGGAGGACAGGACGGCCTGGAATGCTGGGGTCCATGGGGTTGCAAGGGGTCGAGCATGACTAAGCGACTGAACAAAGTAATTCAGAACAGGATAAAAAAAATCATTTAAAATTAATTTGCATGCTGCTTGTCTTTAAGGGAGTCTTGAAGACCTGGCTCATTCCACACAGGGGCTGGGCCTTTACTTTGGGACCCCACTGTTGAGCATTATTTTTTGTTTTATTTCTCCTCTCCCAGCATAGTTATTTCTATTCCTATTTTAATTCATTTGTATTCATTGCAACCCATAATTTTATACAAACGTGTTACCGTTGTATCTCTGGTAAGCGAAGGAAGCAAGTGAAAACTGCTTTTTTTAGCTTAATGGCAAATCCACATTTGATAGTTAGTGTCAACAGATCTCCAATATCCAGTAATGTTGGATTTATCAATAGATTTTGATGGCTGCATTCTGCAAAACTAAATTTTTTATCCATTTCAATTGTTCACTGTTGGAAGACCCAAAAGACCAGATTATAAGTAGATTGTTATGGAGAAAATCTATCAATATGATCACTAATAGTTGACAATGGCTTGATGGCGCTTAACAGTTCTCTAAAAGGGGTGCACTTTAGGTCTGCTTTTTGTTTTGGCAAATATATTTGATTGTAATGGATCATTTTAAGATTATTTTGTCATTAATTGAGTACCTTGGTGTACTTTACATGGAAGTATAGGTATTTTGTGCATCTGCCCATAGGGTGGGCATGCTCCTAGTCCCTTTCCTTAACAGTTGTCATCTTATGGTACTGAGGAAGCATGCCTTTTTTGTGTGGCAGCCCTGTCCTATGGAACACCCTTCTCCACACTTTTAACCTTTCAAAAGGCACTCAAGATCTGTCTTCTCCCTCAAGTGCTGGAATAGAATGAGATTAATTTATTGTGGGTTGCATAGGTAAGTTTGGCTATAGTGCCAGTGTCAAGCCCCGTGGGCTCGACATCACGAGGGGAGCAGGGGAAACACCGCACAAACCGCCCGCCCGAACCTTCCTGCTGGAGCCACCCGAGAGCAGCACATACAGCAGTCAAACGGCCGCCAGCAACCACGGGCAGCTGTTCCGGGGCTTTCTGGCGTGTCTGCGTCGACGGAGCTGCTGAAGGGACCCATAGGCAGTCAGACCGGCAGCTGCAGCTCGTCCTGGGATTACCCAGCCGCCTGCTCCTTGGCAGGGGTGTCGGGCGGCTCAGAGGGGGCATCGGGCGGCTCAGAACGAAGACCGGATAGCGGGGCGTTGTGGGGAGCTGTTAGGGGGGCTGTAACACTGACATGCTGGATGGTGGAGGGGAGCACGGAGGAGGGGTGGGGGAGCACGAAAGGGGGGTTAAGGGCATATGCTCACCTGGAGTCTGTGTGGGAGCTCAGGCACAAAGGGCAGGGTGACGTGCGGAGAGCTGGGAAGGAGGTGGGTTTTAAGTAGACTCAGCCGGATGCTGGTTCGCATGGGGAGGGGTGGGGCTAATCACCCCCAATGTATAAAAGACGCATTGGGACGGCTAGCTCCCAACGCTGACTTTGTATCTGCTAGGCTTTTCTGAAGTAAAGAAAACCTCGTCGTCACCCGTACCACGTTGTCGTCGTTCTTTCAGCGTGGACGGCTGTGACAGTAAGTCAGCGTTGGGAGCTAGCCGGATATCGCAATTGGAAGGGGTGTGGAAAGTGACCAGAGAGGCGCTACAAAAAACGGCCGGTGTTATGAAAGAACAAGCAGACAAGAAGCGCCAACCCTTTCACACCCCTGGGGTCGGGGACTGGGTGTATCTGTCCACCAGATATTTACGTCTACAGATACCAAGTAAGAAACTGGGCCCCAAATTCATAGGGCCGTTCCGGGTCACCCAGGTCATCAACCCGGTAACGGTACGACTCAGGTTACCCAAATTCCTTGGCAAGGTACACCCGGTGTTTCACGGCAGTCTGTTGAAACCGGCAGCCGTTCCTGTGGGGTTGGGGAAGGAGGCCCCCAGACCTGTTCGTAATGGGCACTACGAAGTGCAGGACATCCTTGACTCCAGGGTGCGGAGGGGAAGGGTACAGTACCTGCTATTGTGGAGGGGATATCCGGCGTCCGAGGCGTCATGGGTGGTGGAGCGGGACGTCCAAGCACCACGGCTGCGTAGGGCATTCCACCGTAGGCACCCAGACAAACCTGGGGGGGGGGGTCGGATGGAACCCGTCGCCCATATTGGTACCTGTGTAACATCTTCCTCTTGCCTTCCAGGTGGTGCCCTGGTAGGAGGGGCCGCCTGTCAAGCCCCGTGGGCTCGACATCACGAGGGGAGCAGGGGAAATGCCGTGCAAACCGCCCGCCTGAACCTTCCTGCTGGAGCCACCCGGGAACAGCACATCCAGCAGCCAAACGGCCGCCAGCAACCACGGACAGCTGTTCCGGGGCTTTCTGGCGTGTCTGCGTCGACGGAGCTGCTGAAGGGACCCATAGGCAGTCAGACCGGCAGCCGCAGCTCATCCTGGGATTACCCAGCCGCCTGCTCCTCGGCGGGGGCGTCGGGCGGCTCAGAGGGGGCATCGGGCGGCTCAGAACGAAGACCGGATAGCGGGGCGTTGTGGGGAGCTGTTAGGGGGACTGTAACACTGACACGCTGGACGGTGGAGGGGAGCACGGAGGAGGGGTGGGGGAGCACGAAAGGGGGGTTAAGGGCATACACTCACCTGGAGTCTGTGTGGGAGCTCAGGCACAAAGGGCGGGGTGACGTGCGGAAAGCTGGGAAGGGGGCGGGTTTTGAGCAGACTCAGCCGGATGCTGGTTTGCATGGGGAGGGGTGGGGCTAATCACCCCCAATGTATAAAAGACGCGTTGGGACGGCTAGCTCCCAACGCTGACTTTGTATCTGCTTGGCTTTTCTGAAGTAAAGAAAACCTCGTCGTCACCCGTACCACGTTGTCGTCGTTCTTTCAGCGTGGACGGCTGTGACAGCCAGGTCTTTTGGTTTTAATATTTTTTTATAAATATTAAATAGATATTGTAAATTGTTGCAAATAGATTTTTTATGTTTTGATTGTACACAACCCAGAGTTTGATACAAGATGGGCAGCTATATGAACATTAAAATAAATTTAAATTTAAATTAAATTAAAATATTTATTTGTTTCGATTTATATAACGCCCTTTTCCCGAAGGAAAATAGGTAGTGAATTTCAAATTGAGCTATGGATTAGAAAGACAAGTACTGTGTCCCTTCTCTGCCCTAAATTTACTTGGAATCCTAGTGAAATTATGGATTCAAAATATTATTCTTACTTCAATTATATGGGGATAATTCAATTGATTTGCCATTCAGATTTATTTAACTTGTTTCCCATTTAAAATATTTTATTAAGGAAAAATCAATAAGGAACATTTATAGGAAGAGCGGTTTGGTATAGTGATTAAGGCACCAGGCTAAAAACTGGGAGACTATGAGTTCTAGTTTCATCTTAGACATGAAGCCAGCTGAGTGGTAAGAGTAAGTTATTCACCCTCAGTCTAGGAAGAAGGCATTGACAAGCCAGTTTTGAGAATCTTGCCAAGAAAATTAGTCTAGACAGTTGTCAGGCATCAGCATTCACTCAGAGGTGCGCAGATGTGTGTATGCACATGCACACTCACAACACATAGGCATACAGGCACAAAGATTCAATTATAGGATAATATATTAGGACATGTCTTTAAGAGTATTATTTGATATTCCCAAGCAAGTATGGGAAAAAATTATTCTCTTATACTAAGCAGTGGTTTATTGCTCATTATTGGATTATATCCAGTAGCAGATTATGAGTAGGCTTTCTCTAATTTCAGAACCATAAAATTAGAATTAATTTAGAAACAGTATAATTTTCTGCCATCTAGTGTCAGGAAAAAAGGTCTCGGACTTGCACAATTAATTGAGTTCATACAGTTAAAAAACTATCAAAATCTTGATAAATGTCTTGATAATGTCCAATGTTGACTGAATCCTGATCATAAAAGTCCAGTTAATCCAGACTATTCAGTTGTACCCATAAATAAACTTGCTTGGGAGGAGCACTTCACCCCAGTCATTAGTATCAATTGAAGTAAACTGTTGGTTAGAGGAACCATTTGTGAGAAACCAGGTGAAAAATAAGAAGCTTTTAAAAATATTTTTTTAAAAGGCCCCAGTTTCTGACTCCTATTTTTAAATGCAAGGTTGGTCTGACTCTATAGTAAAGCCTCCCCCATCTGCAATCCAATCATCACAGGGCTGACCTGGCATCTATTACTGGTTTTGGCTGAGCCCAGAAGGAGGACATGGCCTTCAGAGATATGTCAAGCTGAGATGAAGTCAGTTGAGGTATGGCATCAGTTGACAAGGAGCAGGGATGGGAGTGTGGCGATTGCCTTCCTGGAATCCCTTAAGACTTTCAAGGGTGCTGCTCCATAGGTCACTGGATAGGAGCCCTGTTCATTTAATTGGGCTCTAGGGTTCAGTTGGGATTGTTACTGTTGTATTAGTAGCCTCCCTGCTACACAGATTGCACTTTCCTGCCTGAGCAATCTTGTACAGTATATTTAATAGTTTACATATCAGCACCACAATCACAACAAGGGGAATCTTTCCATCTACACTGATACAGAGCAGAGGCATTTCTTCCAGTATCTGTTCAACTTTGTCCAGACATAATGAGGCAGGCCAAAACCAGGTGATTTGGTAGAGGGATCACTAATGGTCAGGCCACATGAAAGTCCTTGGAATGTTCCTCTCTCCAGGCATTCTGGGGGTTAAACTGAGTAGATGGTAAGTGAATAGCTGTTTTCCATGCTGTTTTCCATGCTGGCATATGAGATTTCAATCTCATGATGGACTGGGTGATGTTCTGGTGAATAGGAAGGGCCTTGTTGTTCAGCATCCTTGACCAGAGCTGAATGAGGTTGTCTTCTAACGTGGGACAGTATAATATTGCTAAGAACTGGTAACTAATGCACAGGAGTGGGATACATGTGCCAGAGATGACTTTGGATTGTTCATCTAGTAATGAATGGAACAATCTTTTTAAATGGAAAACATAGTGTGTAAGTATTATCATAAATTTAAGAGACCAATAAACATTGTTTTGTGTTAGGTTGTACCAACTTTCCAAATACTTGTGAGCTCAGTGAACTTTATCTAAAATCTAAACTTTAATATAATGTTTCCACTGGGAGGCCCAACTTCATGTATATTAATGAAAAAAATTGACATCTTTCCAGTAATACAGCTCCATCTGCATCAATATATTTGATTATTTTTTACACGTACGCATTCTGTTTGCTTCAGGCTTCTCAAGTAAATACCAATACAAGTTACAAATAAAAACAACAAAATAATATTCGGCAAGCATTTTTTTACACTGAAATGGCTTAAACGTTATTGTTCACGTTCTTCAAGATGGCTGCTCACAGAAATGTAAGATTACAAAAAATAGAGAAATATTTATTTATTCTTACCTACTAAGTTGTCTGTAACAGTATCATAATTTTAAATATTTGATTTTTTAAGTAAATCTCTTGAGTATATAGAAGGGTAGGGTTAAGTTATACTCTAATTTTGATAATATACTTAAAAGACATAACCATTATATGTAAACAAAGTAATTGTATATTAGTCTGAAGGATTTATATGTGAATTCATACTACTTGCAATTTGTGATAACAAAAATGTGCAATAAATGCTGCAAGTTGAAGATTTAAAAATTTCAAATATTTCATTTCCTTCTCCAACTGTTAGCATTCTGTACCTACTAAATTTATTCATTCCTTACTGCACTGTTTTAGTCTGTTTGTGTTGTTGAGGGGAAGGCTCTTCATTCATTTTCAATAATTGTTCTAACTCTCTTATTCTTAGTTCAGCCTCCTGAGTTTGTCCATTTCTCCCAGTTTTTCCTTCTCAGCATGAATGTTTCCTACTGCAGTCTCATGAACAAGCAATCTCAGATAACTGGAATGAGCAAGAAAACTGGAAGATTGGTCTTTGTTGTCCTTTGAATAGTGTTCATTTATAAATGTTTGCTCTGAAATAAGTCCTGTTGAATTAAATAAAATGTATTTATCAATATGTATGTGTTGTGTTGTTCCAATATAATGTAAACTCCATCTTTAACTGAAGTATTTTAAGAGGAATTGACTGCAGTCAAGCTACAATTAATAATAAACTATTGTAATAAGATTTTCATGATCAATCTTATTCCTTACGACTTAGACAAGATTCGAGCCTTTCCCAGTCTAGAGCCACGAGATATGTAAGATTTATTTACTGTTAGAATTTCCAACTTGCATTACTATAGGCCAGGCTAATTAGGATATCTGGATGGAAGTCCCAAGTAATTTATAAAAAACAGTAAAATTTGGATATGATTTCGAAAAAAAGGTTTCTGTGGATACCCTTCTTTGTGAGTGTATTTGCTTCCAGGAAGAACTGATCACATTTTCTTCCAATCAGTTGGGAATTGACTCAGTTTGGTTAACCTATTAATTTAATTTCTCATGGCTAGACACAGTAGAACAAATTTCTGTCCTCAGAATTTACCTAGTTTTACTTTTTATTTATAGTACCATTTCGCCATAAGAAGCAGCACTGCATGGTTTTTTTTGAAAAGTAGGGCAGCTGTTTCACTCCTTTTTATAAGGAACATATAATATACTATTAGGGACCAAGCTGAGAAATTTTAGGTGGAGTTTACAGGAAAACTTCAATTCTTTTACCAGCACCACACTCAATTCACTTGAGTCAATTCAAGCTCAATTCAGATGTTTCTTTAAGTAAAATAGCTTTTTAAAAGATCTGTAGAAAAGGATGCAAATACATATGAGAAGATTTTAAGGATATTACATTCAACAGTGTAAGCTCTTCTTTCTTTTAATCTGTCACTTTCAAACTAAATAGAATATGGAAGAATCCATCTAGTCAAATAGATACAGTTAGTACTTGGATGTTAACTATTGTTTTGATCGTTATATGTGTCTATGGATGTCTCTCAGTTTACTGTCATACTGTTTAGTAGTAAAATGATTTGTTGAACAGCCAGTGAGGTATATTGAAAAGATTTCAATAGGGAGACCACAAGCAAGGGGGGGGGGGAGGATATGATACTCCCTCTGATAAGAAATGGCATTTTAATTTCTGATCCATGACTGTGTTATTCCCTTTTACAATTTTTCCAATTGTTTTGATCAATGGTTATTATTTACACTATGTTCAATTTTCTTTTAAAGATAAATTTACGAAGTTGGGGCATTGCATACCATTTAGAATCAGCTTTGATTGGAGTAACATATATGTCTCTAAAATAAATTTAAAAAAATAAAAGAGAAAATGTATCTTCTGGTACAGCCTTAAAGAATAATTTGGCCAATTGGACTGTTTACTGTCTGTAGCTTAGAATAACTCTAAGAAAAGCTTATAAAATAAGAAGTGAGAGTATTTTGTATTCTGTCTTGAGATTCTTGAAAAAAAACAGAATACAAATAATAATGTGCATTTTTATAATGTGCATAATTTTTCTTTATTACTTTCCAGTCTGTAAATTTGATTTGATAAAAATGTAGATATGCTTTCAGTATGTATCTGCCTTTGTTTTTGATTACTGTTTTGCTTTATATTTGTTTACTATGCTGTGATTGTTAAAATAAATTTAACAAATATATTTTAATATTTTACATCATATTTCATTAATAACCATATGAAATTATGTTTATTTTTTCATTTCCTATTTGCATCAAGCTGGGGCCAGTTGCTATTTTCCATAGATATATCACTTTCAATAGTGTGAATTTGAAAAATGCCACCATCTACAAACCTATCACCATCTACAGACCTATCAGCCTGACCTCAATACCTGGGAAGATTCTGGAAAAGATAATCAAACAACAAATCAGCGAACACCTTGATGGCAAACAAAGTCATCACTAAAAGCCAACATGGGTTTGTCAAAAACAGATGATGCCAGACAAATTTTATTGCATTCTTTGACCAAGTGACAAAATTAGTGGACTAGAGGAATGCTGTAGATATAATTTACTTGGACTTCAGTAAGGAATTTGATAAAAGTAGATCACAACCTACTACTTGATAAGATAGAAAAATGTGGGTTAGACAGCATCACCACCAGATGGATTCATAGCTGGCTGACCGGCTGTACTCAGCGTGTGGTCCTCAATGGAACCGTATCTACATGGAGTGAAGTATGTAGTGGGGTGCCCCAGGGCTCTGTTCTGGGCCCAGTGCTCTTCAACATCTTCATCAACGATTTGGACGAAGGGATAAATGGGGAACTCATCAAATTTGCATATGACACCAAGCTAGCAGGAATAGCCAACACTCCAGAAGACAGGCTTAAGATACAGGAGGATCTGGACATACTTGAACACTGGGCGCTATCTAACAAAATGAAATTCAATGGTGAAAAAGTAAGGTTCTACATTTAGGCAAGAAAAACCAAATGTACAGGTATAGTATAGGGGGTACCTTGCTCAATAGTAGTAACTGTGAGAGGGATCTTGGAGTCCTAGTGGACAATCACTTAAATATGAGCCAGCAGTTTGCTGCAGCTGCCAAAAAAGCCAACACAGTGCTAGGCTGCATTAAGAGAGGAATAGAATCAAGATCACGTGAAGTATTAATACCACTTTACACTGTAAAAAAGATGTTGAGACACTACAGTAGAAACAGTACAGAGAAGAGCAACAAAGATGATTAGGGGACTGGAGGCTAAAACATATAAGGAATGGCTGCTAGAATTGGGTATGTGTAGTTTAATGAAGAGAAGGATGAGGGGGGACATGATAGCAGTGTTCCAATATCTCAGGGGCTGCCACAAAGAGGAGGGACTCAAGCTATTCTCCAAAGCGCCCAAAGGCAGGACAAGAAGCAATGGATGGAAACTAGTCAAGGAGAGAAGCAACCTAGAACTAAGGAGAAATCTCCTGACAGTTAGAACAATTAATCAGTGGAACAACCTTCCTCCAGAAGTGGTGAATGCTCCAACACTGGAAGTTTTTAAGAAGAGACTGGACAGCCATTTGTCTGAAATGGTATAGGGTTTCCTGCCTGAGCAGGGGGTTGGACTAGATGACCTCCAAGGTGCCTTCCAACTTCTTCTTCTTCTTCTTCTTCTTCTTCTTCTTCTTCTTCTTCTTCTTCTTCTTCTTCTTCTTCTTCTTCTTCTTCTTCTATTATTATTATTATTATTATTATTATTATTATTATTATTATTATTATTTCATTAATCACACTAATTAATCACACCTTTAATGAATGAATGAATAGGTTGAACCCTGGATGTTTTAGGATAAATAAGCTGAAATGGTGGGTCGAATCAGACTGAGTGAAAGATAAATGTCAGTTGAAAAAAAATGTTAGAAATGTTACTAGTCTAATATAATTTTTGAATTGCTTCCAATCCAGGGTGCTATCAGAAGTGTTGATAAGGAAAAAGCTTGATTTGGTGATTGAAGTGAAGCCAGTTTTGAATGAGGTAAAGAGCAAATTGGCAGTTTGGAAATGGCCCTTGACCAGCTGCTGTCACTGGATGTACAGTTGACAGCTATGGCAAAGAGCATGTTTCCTTAACTATAGGTAAGATGCCAACAATGAATCTTCCTGAGCCACGCAGTCTAAGCCTTTGTTACATCTCATTGTGACTATCAAATGTACTTTACATGGGGTGGCCTTTGAATAGTGTCTGGCAATTGCAACTGAAATTGATGCAAAATATGATGGCTAGGCTGCTAACTGATGCAAGGTTCAGGGATTGTATGATGCCATTACTGAAAGATCTGCATGGGTTGCCAGTTCCCTTTAAGTTCCCCTTAAGTTCCCTTTAAGATAAAATTTAAAGCCCTTTACAACTTTGTGTCTGTCTGAGGGATATCTCCCATTATAAACCTACTGCTTGGTAGGAGAGGCCCTTTGGAAAACCTCTCCCCTCCTCACTGTTAGAAACATTTCTATTGGGTTATCTTTTTAATTCACGAAAGGACATTTTTCTATCCTCGGGCTATGAAATTAGCTTCTGCTCTCCCAGCATTTAGAAAAATGAGGAAAACCAATTCATCACAGAAAAATCTATTAAGGAGAAGGGCTAATTATATAATGTCTTCTATTTTGGTTGCTTTTAAGGAAGAATGAATAAGTTGCATTTGAAATAATGCCAGTGCCTTATTTTGTTTCTGACAAGTACCCACTAGAGAGCAGTATATAGATAACATACAGTATTGCTGCAGGCTTACTTAGCTTCCTTGCTTCAAATGTTCTGATTTCAGCTCAAGAATCTGGGAAGAAGTGGTATTAAATTAGCTCAAATTCGTTTTACACTCTGTGGAATTAAATGGCAAGCTACAAAAATATCTCTTTTTTATTTGTACAGCAAAGCAATGTAGTTACTCAGAATTCCTGATTAAATTACAATATTGAAATTGAACTTTAGTTTCCAGAAATATGAAACAAGCAAGTTGCTAAATGTAACAAAATATTATATTTTAAACTTGCAAAACAAATGATTCCAACCTAGCAACAACTCTTTTAATTATATTTAATTGGAAATGGGATCACATCCGTTAGGATAATCAGAGACTGAATGCAATGAATCATTTCAGCTGGTACATCTGATATATAATTAAATATAATTTCTTTTTCAGATAATTATTTTCAATTCTGAGCATTCATGATTGGAGACTATGAACAGTAAGATAAAGTATTTATATGTGTATTCTGATTCGAGCTGTATTTTTAAACTTTCATATCTCAACTGAAATCAGTAGGAGTTATTAGATTTACGTATATAAAGGATAGAAACTTTAGCAATTCAATTCGGTATGATGTTTATAATCTGCCACAGGAAAATGTGAAGGATAGTAGTGTATTTGGATTGACAGCACTAGGACCTATCCGTCTGAAATCATTCTCATATTGTATGAACAATTTAGTTTTTTTATATTATAAAAAAATACAATGAGCAGTTTAAAGAGACAAGTTGCATGTTGTCGAAATAAGTAAGATGATCTTACTTGTAAATTAGAAAATTGATGTGTTAAATTAATTAATCCACCAAAAATACACATTTGCACACCTTCAACAATTTGAAGTGAAAAATATGTGGAGCTAGGAAGGTATTACAATATCAGATAAAAGTTGAAGCTAAATGCTTTTGTTCAATAACTATGTATCAAAATCAGAGCTGTGCTTTTTGAATTAGGCTACCCAACTGCAACTTTTTATGGAAGCAAGCTTTCAAAACACTAAATAATTTGGTGAGTATACTTTATGTTTTAATCTACGTAACTTACTAATAGATACCTCTGTTTTCCTTAAAAGTGTATTCTCCAGAAGGTTCACAAATGTTACCTTTAAAATTTCTCTACGATTTTGTTTAAGTAAAATGAAGAAATAGAAGAGAGAACATTGATTATAAGAAGAAATGGGAATAATGGTGAAATATATCCTTGGCACAGCTAATAAATGAAAAAGTGCCAAAGAAAAATCACATTTTACTGAAGAAAATCACATCTTAAATTGTTGTTGTTGTTGTTAGTTGTGAAGTCGTGTCCGACCCATCGCGATCCTATGGACAGCGTTCCTCCAGGCCTTCCTGTCCTCTACCATCTTCTGGAGTCCATTTAAGCTCATGCCTACTGCTTCAGTAACTCCATCCAGCCATCTCATTCTCTGTCGTCCCCTTCTTCTATTGCCCTCAATCTTTCCCAGCTTTAGGCTCTTCTCCAGTGAGTCCTTCCTTCTCATTAGGTGGCCAAAGTATTTGAGTTTTAGCTTCAGGATCTGGCCTTCTAAAGAGCAGTCAGGGTTGATCTCCTCTAGGAGCAAGCATCTTTTAATTTCTTGGCTACAGTCCCCATCTGCAGTGATCTTGGAGCCCAGGAAAATAAAATCTGTCACTACCTCCATTTCTTCCCCATCTATTTGCCAGGAATTGAGAGGGCCAGATGCCATGATCCTGGTTTTCTTAATGTTTAGTTTCAACCCAAGTTTTGCACTCTCCTTCTTCACCCGCAACAAGAGGCTCTTTAGTTCTTCTTCACTTTCTGCCATTAGAGTGGTATTATCTGCATATCTTAGGTTGTTGATGTTTCTTCCGGCAATCTTAATTCCAACTTTTGATTCATGTAGCCCTGCCTTTCTCATGATGTGCTCTGCATATAAGTTAAATAGGCAGGGCGACAGTATACAGCCTTGCCGGACTCCTTTCCCAATTTTGAACCAATCAGTGGTTCCGTGTCCAGTTCTCACTGTTGCTTCTTGGCCCGCATATAGATTTCTCAAGAGACAAATAAGATGGTCTGGTATGCCCATCTCTTTAAGGACTTGCCAGAGTTTGTTATGATCCACACAATCAAAGGCTTTAGCATAGTCAATGAAGCAGAAGTAGATGTTTTTCTGGAACTCTCTAGTTTTCTCCATGATCCAGCGTATGTTAGCAATTTGATCTCTAGTTCCTCTGCCTCTTCGAAATCCTGCCTGTACTTCTGGTAGTTCTCGATCCACATACTGCTGGAGTCTAGCTTGTAGAATTTTAAGCATAACTTTACTAGCATGAGAAATGAGTGCAATGGTGCGATAGTTTGACCATTCTTTGGCACTGCCTTTCTTTGGAATTGGAATGTAAACTGATCTTTTCCAATCCTGTGCTCACTGTTGAGTTTTCCAAATTTGCTGGCAAATTGAGTGTAGCACTTTTACTGCATCGTCTTTTAAGATTTTGAATAGCTCAGCTGGAATACTGTCACCTCCACTAGCTTTGTTGTTGCTCAGCTTTTCTAAGGCCCACTTCACTTCACTTAACATTCTAGGATGTCTGGCTCGAGGTCAGTGACCACCTCATTGTGATTATCGGGGACGTTAAGCTCATTCTTGTATAGTTCTTCTGTGTAATTTTGCCACCTCTTTTTAATCTCTTCTGCCTCTGTTAGGTCCCTGCCATTTTGGTCCTTAATCATGCCCATTTTTGCATGAAACGTTCCTTTCATCTCTCCAATTTTCTTGAAAAGATCTCTGGTTGTCCTTATTCTATTGTTTTCTTCTATTTCTTTCCATTGTTCATTTAAGAAGGCATTCTTATCTCTTCTAGCTATTCTTTGGAATTCTGCATTTAATTGGGAATATCTTTCTTTTTCTCCCTTGCCTTTCGCTTCCCTCCTTTCCTCAGCTATTTGCAAAGCTTCCTCAGACAGCCATTTTGCTTTCTTGTATTTCTTTTTCTTTGGGATGGTTTTGGTTGCTACCTGTTGTACAATGTTGCGAACCTCTGTCCATAGTTCTTCAGGCACTCTGTCTATCAGATCTAATTCCTTAAATCTATTTGTCACCTCTACTGTATATTCAACAGGATATGATTTAATTCATACCTGAGTGTCCTAGTGCTTTTCCCTACTTTCTTCAGTTTAAGCCTAAACTTTGCAACAAGAAGCTCATGGTCTGAGCCACAGTCAGCTCCTGGTCTTGTTTTTACTGACTGTATAGAGCTTCTCCATCTTTGGCTGCTGAGCATATAGTCAATCTGATTTCTGTGTTGACCATCTGGTGATGTCCATGTGTAAAGCCGTCTCTTGGGTTGTTGGAAAAGAGTGTTTGCTATGACCATCGTATTCTCTTGACAAAATTCTATCAGCCTGTGCCCTGCTTCATTTTGTACTCCAAGGCCAAACTTGCCTGTTATTCCGGTTATCTTTTGGCTTCCTATTTTAACATTCCAATCCCCCATGATGATAAGGACATCATTTTTTGGTGTTAGTTCTATAAGGTGCTGTAGGGCTTCATAGAACCGGTCAATTTCATCCTCTTCAGCACTGGTGGTTGGTGCATAGACTTGGACTACTGTGATATTGAATGGTTTGCCTTGGATTCAAACTGAGATCATTCTGTCATTTTGAGGATTGTATCCCAGTATTTCTTTTCCTATTTTTTATTGACTATGAAGGCTAATCCATTTCTTCTGAGGGATTCTTGCCCGCAGTAGTATACCTGATGGTCATCTGAATTAAATTCACCCATTCCTGTCCATTTTAGTTCACTGATACCTAAGATGTCAATGTTGAGTCTTGTCATCTCTTGTTTGACTATGTCCAGCTTTCCTTGATTCATGGATCTTACATTCCAGGTTCCTATGGAGAAAAAATCTTTACAGCATCGGACTTTCCTTTCACCACCAGACATATCCACAGCTGAGCGTCCTTTCGGCTTTGGCCCAGTTGCTTCATTCTTTATGGCGCTACTAGCACTAGCCCTCTGCTCTTCCCCAATAGCATATTTGACGCCTTCCGACCTGAGGGGCTCATCTTCCAGCGTCATATCGTTTTGCCTTTTGGTACTGTCTATAGGGTTTTCATGGCAAAGATACTGGAGTGGTTTGCCATTTCCTTCTCCAGTGGATCACGTTTTGTCAGAACTCTCTGCTATGACCTTTCCATTTTGGGTGGACCTGCACGGCGTAGCTCATAGCTTCATTGAATTATGCAAGCCCCTTTGCCACGACAAGGCAGTAATCCATGAAGGGGATAGAAATTAATATATGCAGGTAAATGTCTAGTTACTCTATATTTGTATTGGTTCTGTTTGTTTTTATATAATAAACTCCATTGGCTCCCCCCCCCCGGTAAAGGGCTGTTCTAACTGCCTTTCAGCAGTTCCAAGAAGATTCCACATCCATTTGAACTATTCAGGTGATCCTGAGGTCACAGGTAAACCTCCAAGTGGCCTCAACGACTATGGCCAGATGACTATAAGGAATATAAATCCTTCCACCTTCCACCATTCAGTCAGAACTGAAGAAGCTTCTTGGATGAGAAGCAAAATATCTTCAAGGAAAATAAAAGTGCAGTTGCCTTTTGAAAAAGCACTTTTGGGATAGCTAAAAGTCAGTTCAAACTTCTGATTTGTTAATATAATTTTGGAAGATTAATGTAGAATCTAATGATTGTATGGTACATGAACCCATTCTTATTTCTAAGTTTAAAAGCACAGACTTTTCTAAGTTGCTTCCTACATTTTCTAGCATTGAGTAAGGAAAACAGTTTTTATGCATCTTTGAATTCACTGCTTAATCAAGTGTTCTAAGTGCAATAAATATGAATCATGTTGATAATTATTGCAGATGGCCAATTAGGGATGCTAATTTTGATCATTATTCCAAATGGCAAATAATAATGTCAGGAATAAATTATTCTGTATACAGAAATAATGAAAATGTGACATTATACATTCATGCATGGGTTCTTTCCCTATATTTTGTGTGTATAAAAATAAATATGGTAATAATTATGCTGGATCTAAACATTTTTACAGTGATATTGAGTAGAGGAGGAAGATGCAATAAATCCAATATATTCCATAAGGTATATCCTAAAGTATACACACCATGTTTCAATTATTTCTCCTCTGCAATGTACAATATTCTTCAGAAAATAGTTGTAGTGTCTGAAATTTAGCTAGTAATTTAAGTTTGGGCCTTTAAGATATTCTGGAAATATAATTCTATACAAGTTGAAAAATGTACATTGTTTGCAGTAGAACCAAACAGCATGCATTCTCTTCAAGGCAAGCTAGGTAGATGCAAGAGCTCTATTGTGGAGTTGGTAGACATTTTAAGAATTTTAATTCAAAATTATTGTTATTCAGTTGTTTCTGATGTAATCCAAAGGGCAAAATTTTTGCCAGGACACACCATCAGTAACTGCTTCTCTGAGTTCTTGTGAGCTCATGCTTGTATTATTAACAACAGTACATAAGGATCAGGTCTTTAGTTAGCCTCTTTCTTAATTGCCAATTTTCCAAGCTGCAGACCTTAATGCCTTTGCATTAAAATAACCAAGCTTTTGCTTCGAGAGAGAGCAATCTGATTTTATTTCATCCAGCACTGAATTATTTGTTATTGTTGTGGTACTCTAAGGATTCTTCTTATTTTTCCAGCACAATTGACAAGCACTGATTTTTCTTTACTTAACTTTCTTTCTTTACTTAACTTTGATAATGATCCAGATTTCAAAGCCATTTGTGATCAGCATGATGTCTTTCCATTTTAATATTTTGTCTAGACATGTTCTACTCTTTCATTCAAGTAGCAGACATTAGTTGTCTGTTTACTTCATGGCTAATATCACTTCCCCTGAGAAACTTTAAGCCTAGTGTTTGTTGATATTTCACCTTCTCCACACATTTGCACTGGGTGGCATCATCTGTTGACATACAGTAATGTTAAGATATGTAAAAAAATTGCACAGAGTTCTGGCTTTTGCAGTCTTGTTTTTCATCTTCATCATTAGATTTCTTAAGACTTTGTTGCTTCTAGCCATCAAAGTGGTATTATGAGCATATCTGAGGTTTTTGATGCTTCTCCCATCTACTTTAATTCCCATTTCTGATTTTTCTATTCTAACATTGTTGTGTCGGTTCAGGAATCAGAGAGACTCAGACTTCAGGCGTGCAATGACATTATTAGGAGGAAGCGTGGTCCAGAACTCAGGAACAAAGGTTACTTGTCTTATTTTATACCTGACCAGGTGAATGCCTGGCCAATAGGTTTAAACTCAGGTTTCCCGCTGGCTGGGCAGCCAATCCCTTTAAATCCGGCTTTCCCACCGAACGCTGTTCCTGCACGGAGCTGTCCAGCTCCGCGCCTCCTTATTCAGCTGTCACACGTGTATGCTATGCCAGCATACACTACAAACATTTTTCAAGATATATTCAAGATATATTCAAGAGATATTTCCAAACTTCCCCCCCCCCAACAACTATATACACTTAATTCCCACACAGGCTTCCCCTGCCGCCCTCAAGTTCGCACATACTCTGAGAGGTAAGCAGGAGGCCTGTGGGATCAGCCAGAACGTCTCAGGGGTTCCCCCCCTTCAGGCCTGGTGTTGCCATTTGAGTTGTTTGACCTGGGGTTGTGGTGTGCCCCAGGTGCAGGCGGTGATATTTCAGGTGTGGGGATGTCCCTGTCCTCATTGTACCTGGAGTTATGAGGACTCCCTGGGCTTGTACAAGATGTTGTAGCCCCGTTACTCTGGTCCGGATGTTGGTGGGGTCTTACTAGTTCCACAACCCAAGGATTGGAAAATGCTTCTCTGTTTACTGTGTCTCTTTGGTCCCCCTGATTAGGTTCTCGTCTGGGTAGGGCCTCCTGATTGTTGCTGGCTGGCACTTTTTCAGGTGCTCAACGCCTGAGCTGGTCAACATGTCTCCTCCATTGGAGGACCCCCTCCACCCTTACGATGTATGACAACGGGCCTGTTCTCTCAGCCACTTCCCCCTGCACCCATGCTTCCCCAAAACTGTAGTTCCTTGCCCAAATGGAGTCCCCTTTTGAAAATTCCCTGGGGGCCTTTGGGTGTTCCACGTCTGCTGCCACTCTGTCTGGGTGTAGTCTGTCAAGAGTAGTTATGAGACGCCTTCCCCAACGAAGTTCGGCTGGGCTTTTTCCAGTAGCGGTGCAGGGTGTGGTGTGTTGGTGCAGTAAAAACTTGGCCAAACCTTTCCAGTCCCCTTGGATGATGCGCTTCAATGCGTCCGTTGTGGTGTGCACCATGCGTTCAGCCAAGCCATTAGTTGAAGGATGGAAGGGAGCAGAGGTGGCCTGTCTAATCCCATTGGTCTTCAGAAGTGCCTGGAATTCCGAGGAAGTAAATTGTGGACCGTTATCAGAGACCAATACGTCAGGAAGGCCATGAGTGGCAAAGAGTCCCATGAGCACTTGGACAGTCCCTGTTGTGGTCATGCTACTCACAGGTACCACCTCCAACCATTTGGAGTGGCTGTCCGCCACTACCAAGAATGATTGGTTGTGCAAGGGGCCTGCATAGTCAATGTGTATCCGGGACCAGGGTGTGTGTGTTTCCTCCCACTTGTGGACTGGGGCATGCAGCTGTGGTGGCCGAGATCTTTGGCAGGTGTAGCAACCAGCTACCTGTTCCTCGATGTCCTTATCAAGGCCCGGCCACCACAGATAACTTCTTGCCAATGCCTTCATCTGTACCACCCCTGGGTGACCCTCGTGTAGTGAGTGAATGACCCTGTCTCTCAATGTTGGTGGTATGATGACCCGGCATCCCCACAATAGGCAGCCCTTGTGTGAGGATAACTTGTGCCTCCTGGTGAAGAATGCCGTGAATTCAGGCCCTGGGGATTTTTCTTGCCACCCCGTGTTCACCCACGTCAGGACCCTACTCAAAATCTTGTCTGTAGATGTTTCAGCTGCAATGTCTCTGGCACTGAGAGGACATTCTGGCAGATCTTGAATGGCCAATATTTGGGCTGCAGGTGCTGGATCTGGTTCAGCATTGTTTAAAGGAAGTCTGCTTAGGCCGTCAGCATGGCCCATTTCCTTGCCTGGCTTGTGCACTAATTTACATGAGTAAGCCGAAAGGAAAATGGACCACCGGAGCATTCTGGGATAGACTACTGCAATGCTCTCTACATGGGGCTGCCCTTGAAGACCACTCAGAGGATTCAACTGGTGCAGAATGCGGCTGCGCGAGTTGTGATGGGGGTTTCCCGATACTCAGCTGCTGACAATGTCCTGGAGTAATATGCAATAGGGACTTGTCTGCCATCATCCTCTAGGTGGCTCAATACTGCCCCCACTCCATAAGGGGATGCATCACAAGCAATGCAAATTGGTTTGTTCTCTATAAAATGGGTAATTGTGACATTGCTTGCTAAAAGGTTTTTTAAGGACTGGAAACTGGAGTCATGTGTCTTGGTCCAGTTCCACATGGAGTCCTTGTCCAATAATCTGTGCAAGGGTTCAGCAATAGATGTTTTGTGGGGTAAAAAGGCGTGATAAAAATTAAGTAACCCCAGGAAAGCTTGCAGCTCCACCTTATTTTTAGGCGTGGGAGCCTCTTTGATTGCTTGTACTTTAGATACTGTGGGGTGAACCCCCTGAGCATCAATCCTAAACCCCAAAAATTCTGTCTCTGGCACTCCAATGCTGCACTTATCTCTCTTAAGCTTAAGGCCAGCAGCACAGAATCTTCCCAAAACAGCCTGCAGTCGTTCTGCCAAAACCTCCTCTGAGTCCCCTGCGATGAGAACATCGTCAAAATATGGGCAGACTCCCGGTATACCGTTTAGCATTTGCTCCATCGCCTTCTGGAAGATGCCAGGAGCGACACTAACTCCAAACTGCAACCGGTCTACCCGGAACGCCCCCTTGTGGGTGACTATTGTTTGTGCAGCAGCGGTCTCTGGATTGACCGGGAGTTGCAAATAAGCCTGAGCAAGATCCAGTTTGGCGAAGATTGCGCCTCCCAGGAGTGATGCTAAGATGCTGCTGACTGTGGGCACAGGGTATGCATGTGGGTTTAAGACTCTATTGATTGTGCATTTATAGTCAGCGCAGATTCTGACGTCACCATTTGCCTTGAGTGGAGTGACAATGGGGGTTTCCCACTCTGCTCCCTTGTCTGGATGCAACACCCCCTGCGCGACTAGCTTGTCGAGTTCCCGCTCAATTTTGTGCTTTAATGTGAACGGTACCCTCCGGGGTTTTATTTTGATGGGTTGTATGTTGGGTTTCAATTTGAATGCAATTGGTGGACCTGTGTATTTTCCCAGCGTTCCATCGAACACGTCTACAAAAGCCTTGCACATGGATTCGATGCTGTGCTCTTGGGACTGTGTCTGGTGAATTCCGATAATGTGAATTCCCAGCGCTTTGAACCAGCTCAACCCCAGCAAGCTAGTCCTTTGCCCCTTGACCACTAGGACATCCAAGGGCCCCTGGAACTCCCTGTACATGACAGAAAAGGTAGCCTCCCACCGGAATTGTATTGGGGAATTCTGAAAATCGGTGAGGGTGATGCCAGATGGTCTCAGGGGAACCCGCTGGCCACTCCGGCTGCAAATTAACTTATAGGTCTCGTACGAAATGACTGAGACAGTGGAGCCAGAGTCCAGCTCCATTTTACAGGGAACCCCTTGGAGATGCACCACAAGCTTTATTTTGGGGGTGAGTGGTTGTCGAGCCCCTGTATTACACACCACCCCTCTGCTCTCTGTGTGGCTAATGGACACGATGCATTTCGGAGCCCCAGTACCTGATGCCAGATGAGCTTCAGCATCCACCTCATGCAGCGTGTCCTGGCTCCGGCTCCGGCAAACGGACACGATGTGTGCCGTCTTGCCACACGCTCAACATTTGGCCGTTCTGAATTTGCAGGTGGAACGATGATGGTTTCCCCGACAGCCGGCACATTTCTGCTTGGTCAAGCCGCACTTACAACCGGAGCACTTCCTGTCCTGGCCGTTGGCCACAGCTGTGGTCTGTTGACCCCTCGGGTTATCACGCTGTCCCATCGGGTGGGAGGCTCTGAGCTGTAGTGTGTCCACCTCTGGCTCCAGACAATCCATGCTGCTTCCTCCAGCCCCATGCGTCTGATGGACGGTGATACCCTGGTTGCCTCGGTTGGTCTCAGTTGGCTCTGGCTTCTCAGCTAACTCCCAGGCCAGTACTTCCTCCTGTACTTGCTTGAGAGTCAGCCCTGGTCTGGCCAGAAGCTTCTGCCTCAGTTTTCGGTCCCTGAGGCCAAAGACGATCCTGTCCCGCAACCTCCTTTCTAAGTTGTCGAAATTGCAAAGGCGAGCCGCCTGTCGGACTGCAGCCATGAATGCTGACCCCAATTCACTCGGAAGCTGGTTCCTCTTTACAAACTTGAATGTCCATGCCATTTCCGATATGTGCGGGTTAAAGTGCTGATTCAGTTTGTCAATGAGGTCGTCGTATTTCACCTCCCCGATGGCCGTGGGTGAACATAGACCCACTGCCAGTTTATAAATGTCCTTTCCGCATGTGCTGAGTAGGGCGGCCACCTTTATGCTGTCCTCAGTGATGCGGTTTACTATGAAGTAAAACTCTAGCTGCCCCACGAATGCTTCCCATTCTTCGGGCTGGGTGCTATTGAAAACAGGGACTAACCCGACCGGCACCAAGGGAGCTTGACCGACCTGAGCCGTGGGAGCCTGACCATCCTGAGATATCTCGAGCGATCCGATCAATCCTGTTCTGATTCAGGTGATGATTCCCCTGCCAAACGGGGTGTCCTACCGCCCTTCAGAACAGGATCCCATCCTCATCGCCAATTGTTGTGTCAGTTTGGGAATCAGAGAGACTCAGACTTCAGGCGTGCAATGACTTTATTAGGAGGAAGCGTGGTCCAGAACTCAGGAACAAAGGTTACTTGCCTTATTTTATACCTGACCAGTTGAATGCCTGGCCAATAGGTTTAAACTCAGGTTTCCCGCTGGCTGGGCAGCCAATCCCTTTAAATCCGGCTTTCCCGCTGAACGCTGTTCCTGCACGGAGGTGTCCAGCTCCGCGCCTCCTTATTCAGCTGTCACACGTGTATGCTGTGCCAGCATACACTACAAACATTTTTCAAGATATATTGTGTATGTAAGTTAACAAATAAGGTGACAGCATTCAGTTTTGGTATTTTCCCCCATCACCTTTTTTTTAGTGTCTTCAAGTCAGTTTTGCAGGACAAGTTGCTGTAGGTTCTTGGCAAAATTTCAGAAGTGATTTGCTATTGCCTGCTTCCTAGGGATATGAGAGTGACTGACTCAAGCTCCTTTGTGCCTAAGGCAGGACCAAAAGTCATTATCTCCTGGTTTCTAGCCTGTTGCCTAAGCCTTACAGCAATAGCAATGTGATGGAACCATCGGCTAAACAACAGGGGGAATAAAGAAACATGCCAGTTTGGAGTCATTCTGGGAGAGGAAATGTCATAGACCAGACTAGTGAAGCATGGTTCTCAAGAGAATACAGCCTTCTGGTGAGATTCTTGTAATATAGGTGATCAACAATAATGAAACTGCTTTGACCTATTCTGAAGTGGTTCTGGTACCTTCTGCCTGACATAAATCTCACCAGACTCATTGTTCCTGGGAAGGAGAAAACCATGGAAAGGGCAACAGACCCATGGGCAGATGCTATGTCACCCCAAGAAATTGTGGAAGCCTTGCTCCTACATTGATAGGAGATGGAAGCAGAAGTGTGGAACTTATGACTGACAGTCCTTCAATTGGTTCATCAACCAGATCAGAATGCCCAACCGCTGTCTGTTCCACTGTTGCTAGTAGCACAACCAGTCTTGTTGCATTTCCATAGTGGTTTGCCAAAAAAGTATGGATGAGTAGCAGTCAGTCTGAGTTTTTTATGGAAACCTGAGCTATGGAGTTTCCAACAGACTGCACAAGAGTGTCCTTTATATTGAGTTTATTAAAGGAATTTGTGGCCAATTTATTGCCAATAATAAAGGATCGTGACCTGATCATGGACAAATAATCAGAACTTCATGGAGAGATTCAGAGTACCCTTTGGAAACCTTAAACAGCAGTTTAAAATCCTCAGTGTAGAGTCATATTCTCTACATTGGAATGACCAAGTCTTGATTGACCATTTCAGGCATGGTTTGCACAATGATTTTCAGAATGAGCTGGTGAAAAGGGGAGTTCCACAGAATCTAGAGGAGTCATCCTAATGTTGAATCCTCATACCTGTGTTTCTCTGAAAATAAGACCAGGTCTTCTTTTTTTTGCCTCCAAAAGAGGCACTAGTTCTTATTTTGGGGGGATGTCTTACTCCTCTCTGGCACCAACAGTCCCACCCAGCCAGCCCACTTCTTGGGCCGAAGGAGCAGCTTCATGCTGCAGCTGCATTCCAGCCTTCATTTTGCAGTCAAGCCTTTCCGGAAGGCCTCTGCAGATGAATAACAAGCTATGGATTCAATCCATAGCTCAGTCCTAAGCTGCAGACCTCTTGCAGAACCGAGCTATGGATTGAATCTCGGCTGCAGTGGCCTTCTTGGAAAGGCCTCTGACTGTGAAATGCAGGCTTGGCTGCAGAAGATGCCGCAGAAGAAGTGGGCCGGCGAGGAGAGGCCTGGCTGCAAGGTAAGTGGGTGTGGGGCATGTGGGGCAGATCCACACACCCCACCCCCGCCCAAGCTTGATTTTTAGGTGTGTGTCTCGCCTCAAAACTAGGGCTTATTTTTGGGGTAGGGCTTATATTAGGTCCAGCCCCAAAGAACAAGCTAGGGCTTATTTTGGGGGTAGGCCTTACTTTTAGGAAAACAGGGTAGACATCTGGCAAGATCTGTATGTGCGGACTGGGATGGATGACATCAAGGGGATACAACAAGGTGAAAAGGAAAATCCATGGCATATGGGCAGGATCTTCTTGCTTATGCCTTCAAGGGATGAAGTGCTGTAATTTTACCATGACATTGACACAGTTGGGCATGGGGGAGACTTCAAGACCTTACACAAAAGTCTAAGAGACTTTTAGTGGCCTAGAATAGTAGCAGACCTCAAGGCTTCGTAGTGTCATGCCATAAATGCTTCCAGGCCAAGCTGTAATGTAGGAAGCTGGCAGTCTTTTACAGCCCCTAGAAATGCACCCCCTACTCTTGACATACAGTGTTATTGGCTGTAATATGATTTTTTTACTTTTACTAGAATTTTTCCAGCTTTCAGACAAGCTATCAGGTTTTTAATGTCAGCAATTGAAACAGCTGACCACTTCATTAAGGAAGACTCATAGGTTTATGGACATTATAGGCTTATGTGGGAGTGATAAAGTGAATAATAAGCTCTAAGTAGACTTAAACTAATTGTAGGAAACCAAATAAGTTAAATCAGAAGTTGGCATTAATAATAAAATATCAAGTACTATATAGTACCAAGCTGACTTTTTTGAAAGCCCTCAATAATCTGGACATATTATGAAATCAGTTACAATAAATTTTAAGGTATAAGATTTTAGGCCTTTTAGATGTAAAGTACTAAACTCTTGCAAGTCTCAAGTCTGCATGAGCTTTTCTGACTTCCCTTTAGCTCAGAAGTAAGGATGGAATCACATGTGCTCAGTTCCTGCTTTATAATAATCAGTCATTATAATTTACTTCAGGGTAACTCGCTGGTTTAAAACAACAGTGAGGGAGATTTTTAGCCAGAGAGTTGCATTCTTTTCTTGTTTATCTTTACAGCAGTTTGGCTTGAAGAAGTGTCTGATGACAGTTAATGCAGGGTTGTTTTTCTAGATATATTGCTGAGAGAGGGATAAACTGATGACACTTGCAGTAGAGATAGTCCTCGACTTACAACCACAATTGAGACTAGAACTTTCATTGCTAAGTGCTACAGTTAAGTGAGTCATGCCTGATTTTACAACCTTTTTTGTTGCGGTCATTAAATGAATCCAGCTTTCCCATTATCCTTTGCTTGTGCAAAGCCACTGAGAAGGTTACAAGTGATGAACATGTCACCCCAGAATGCTGCAACTGATGTAAATACATGCCACTTGCTAGTGTCTGGGCGGTGGGGGGGGACACTGTGACAATCATAAGTGTAAGGACCGCTTGTACATTACTTTTTTCAGCCCATTATAACTTTGAATGGTTCATAAGTCAAGGACTACCTGTGCAAGAAGAGAAGAATAATGTCCTATGTCCTATGACCTTCTTCTTCCATGTGAGATGATTAGATAAATACTTTTTATTAAGTGCAACTGGTATGACTGGAGGGAGGTCAAAGTGTGCAAAATGAGTAGAGTCAACTTTTCTTCTCTAACTGCAAGTCTTCATGTAGGAATCTTTGGGAGCCTTTTTGAAGACCAGTTGTGTTGAAGAAAGCATTTTATGGAAGAGTAGCTTAGCATGGAGGCTTTAGTTAAATGTCTTTTCTGCAAATGCCAATTCTTTTGAATAAAGAACATTTTATCTTTTGGAACAATAAATCATGTCCAAATAAAGAAGTGGAAGATGACTTTTCATCATCATAGTAAGATAATATTGGTGTGGAGTTTTGGAGATATGTTTTAAAATCTTCTTACTCTTGAAGATTACTGGATGGTTTTGAGTCACTCACTCAAAGCCTAACCTATTTCAAATGTTAGTGGGAGAAAAAGTATTATATAGTGTATATTGCCTTGAGCTTCAGGAAGGAAGGTTGATAGATAATGAGAAAGCAGAGTACCAAATACAGAGCCAGATTCAGGGTATTTGCTGTTCTAGAGTTAATTAAAATTGAATGTATATAAATTATTATAGCATTTTTAGTGTAGGATCAGTCTCTATGTCACCAGTTAATACAGACTGAAATTATAAACCACCCTTGAATACAGTTAAGCAAAGATATTTGAAACAAAGGAAGTGCTAGCATCTGGTCTTAACATATATGTGATAATTACTAATGTGGGTGAAATACTGAAATGCCAAGGTTATCATATTGCACTAGGAAAGAAAAGTTTATAATGTCTTCAGTCTATAGTCTGAAATTTCAGATAGGAGCTACGAGTGGACAGAATGTCTATTGGCATGTTATTTGGCAGGTCTGAAGCTCCCTGCCCTACTTAGATTTTTAAAAACTGTTAATTAAAAAAATGAAAAGGAATAGCATGCAGTTCAATACTGTCCTTAAGCATAATTGTTATATCCAGCACTGCTTCTGGACCCCACATAGATTTTGTAGGTATTCTTATGAAAAAAAGTGAGTAGCTACAATCAAATGCTTTGTCTTCTGGTATGAGGGTGTTCTGTGGTCACTGACACTCACCATGGTAACTATTTTGCTAGTACCCATAATGTGCTCTCAAAATTCCAAAGGTACTCACTGGACCCAAAAGGTTTGTGAGCCCAGTTTTACTATCTAAAGAATGAGGTTTCTTTTACACAAGCATGATTAAAGGAGCTTGGATAAGTATTGCTGAATGCATTTCCTTCCCTACACATGTATATACATATGTATATCATCTTTGTTATCTTATATAACTTTCTTTTCACAGGAAATAATTGCTTTTCTATGTCCTAGCTCCTGACACAATTTGTGGTGTGATTTTTCCTAAACTATACACATTAAAATTAAGAAAACAGAGGATTGACTGTTCTTGTTCTTTGCCTTTTCTCTAGTGGCTCAGAAGCTGTCTTTGAATGAGCCCTCGTTTATTTGCTATTGAGAGAGGCATTAGTGTTTTGGCTCACCAAGTACATGTGAGAGGGTAAGCCCATTGGAATGCACTTCATTATAAGTGTCTCAATGAAAACATGAATCTGATATTCTGGTAGCATACTCAGCACACCACAAACATTTATCCTATAATATTAATAAGCACTAATGCTTTTTAAATGCTATATTTGATAGGTGACAAAATACCCAGCAAGACTAAATCTTCAGTTATGGTGCCATGGCTATTATTTCACAGTCACACATTCTTTTATTTTACTCTGCCAGCATTAAACAACTTTAGTAGCAAGCAACACCTCTTTTGGTTTTTACTCCTTTTATTTATCACAAGACATTCATTAGATCTCTACTCAAATCAGGACTGGGGTATTGCAGACAACCTGAAGTCATTGAATCACCATAACATACAACTCCAGCAAACATAAGCAGTGGTCAGGGATGATGGGAATTATAGTTCAGTACCTAAATAGTCTCAGCAGCATCTGCTGTGCTGAAAGTAGAAATAAGTTCTCATATCTACTAAAAATTAGAGGAAAACCATGACACCATTTTTATTTCCTTAGGCTGCAGTACTGCGTTTACTTTCTGCAGCATTTCAGTGTTAGAGAAATTATTAACAGCAGCTTTGATACAAGAATACACCCTTGACCACTGATAGTATTTTCTTTACTTTCTTTCTCTTAGTGGTGTTGCTTTCTTACTTAATGCTGATAGTTATTAGGCCTAGCTTAGAATTTGGTGGTGGTGGTGATGATGATAATATTCTGCAGAACTACCCTGAAGTACCGTAAAACCTGGTGAGTTTAGTTTCATAACATATAGCTATCTAACCTTTGTGTGAACACATCCCCTGAAATGGAGGCTACCGCATCTCTGAGAAATCATTTGATCTTTCCAAGCTGCCAGGAAATGTTTTGTGGTTGAAGGATAAGGTAGAAGTGCATCATGTAAACAAATAATCCATTCTTTGCACTTATGGAGCATATAAATGACAAGTAGGAAACCTGTGTACATTTAGGTGTATTTGCTTATAAACTCAAAGGTATAGAAAAATGGAATGTTAGGAAGCTTGCAGGATGGATTTAACCTCAGTGTGATGGTAAATGGTTTGATAGGACATTATTACAACAGATAAGAGTTACCAACATTATAAATGTCTCTTTCTTGGCTTTTTTGGGAGAGTTGGAGGGATGGCTTTTGCTATAAACACATTCAGCAGCATAAACTTTGGTAACCAACTATAAGTGGTGTATATGATATACTACTTAATGCAAACTAATTGCTGTATGGGGCTTTGTGACAGATTTCCTCTCCCCTTCTATTTATCATTGCATAATTTTTACATAATACTTGAGACCGGTAAGAGGTAGGACCTACAAGGTCACTTAAATACCAAGAGTAATACATTAAGAGCCAGACTTCAGAATTTAAACTCATCCTTGCTTAGGGCACTTGAAAGTTGCAGCTCTTCAGCTGGGAGGTCTCCAATTAGCGGCAGAACAAACTCGAGCGCACACAGGCTTGTGTGTCAAACAAGCCATCGTTGGCACGCAACCATTCCCAAGGTTGGGCTTCCTTTCCTTTTTCCTGAGATTTGGCGCGAGCAACGGAAGGGGTCGGAGTCACATGGATGCAACGCGTTTGATTAATGTCCAAGGGCTACTCCTGCTGTGATCCTCCAAACCTCTTTGCTCTGCGGAGGAGGCCGCTCATTTCCTACAGGCAGGGTCCCTCTTCCTTACTGGAAAAGAGCCCTTTACTGGTGGGCGGAAAGAGGAAAGTTGCTGCAGAGCCGGGGAGCCTGTCTTAGTCCCTTAGGTGCCCTCTCCGTAAAGGAAGCGCGCGGGCGCTCGAATTGTTTTCTTTTCCGAACTTCGTCCGTAGGGGGTGTGTGTGTGTGGGTGGGTGGGTGGGCGGCGGCAGTGGGTTCCTTTTCCGCGACGGCGCCTTAGGAAGAAAGAGAAAAGTTCTAGCGGCGCTTCTTTTGGAGAGGAGAGAAATAATGACAGAAGAAAGCAAAGGGGAAGGGAAAGGCGAGAGCGGGAAGGATCCGGACAAGCAGCTGCGCCTGCGGGTGTGCGTTTTGAATGAGCTGCTGAAGACGGAGCGCGACTATGTGAACACCTTGGAGTTTTTGGTGTCGGTGAGTTACATTTCTTTCTCCATCCACCCCACCCCCCACCTCCCCGCCTTTTCCTAGCTTGCTGTGCACAAAGAATTGCCCTGTCTCCCCTCCCCCCCTTCTTCTGCCCCTTGCCAAGCTTGGCAGCGGAGAGCGGGATAATGAATGCGAAGGTAATAAATCTGCAGGATCTGCTCCTGTGAAATGAAAAGATGCGTCGAGGTCAGCAACGTTTGGAAAGGAATTGCATACCTTAGAAGCGCATCTTGGATTTCTAGTGGCCGTGGACCGTTCTTAGCTGATGTGTAAACAGGAAGAAAAAGTAACGTTTGGAGCAAACAAGCTGAAATCTGGGCTTCCTACCAAAGGCCATTTCCTAGCAGATAACTTCTGAGCGTTCATGGAGTGAAAAATATATATCAGGTTTGCTGAGTTTACGACTACGAACGTGTTAGAAAAGTATATCGTTTCAATTTTAAACTCTTTATATTGTCCTGTGCTCTGGTAGGGGATAACCAGAGAAAAAAGTACAAAGGAGGTGGTTGATCTACAGCATCTGTGTAATATTAAAGTCACATGTACTCGCATTTACCCTTTCTTCTCTTATTCACCTTTGAAATCCTCCTGCTCAAATTTTGTTTTGGTAACGGTTGGTGACTGATTATTAAGAAAAAGTGGCAGGGAACTTAGTGAATCCATTTAAATTAATGCCATTTAAGATGGTCCTTAAGCGTATGTGATTATTGTTTAATTACACTTAAAATATCATTTCAACAGGTCTACTTTGATTAAGTGTAGGTCCAACTCTAGGGCTTAGATGCACCCATCACAGTAACTCAAAATTTATGTTTTAAAGTTTTGGATTAATGTGTGAACATAGACACTGTATTTTTTAACTTGCAATTTAATCATATATGTCAGTTCACATTTGATTTACTTTGTGAACAAAGGCTGAGTAAGTCTTAAAAAATAGATAATTTTAAAAACATCAATTTTATGTACTTGGTTTTTCTAGAATCAATAGAATATGGTTTTGCATATGGATAAAGTTGTCTGTTTCATGGAGCAAAAATAATTTCAGGATTATATCATAAACAGCAACTACATTATCTTCAGGATTTATTGGCAGCATAATTAAGAAGTAATCAAGTTATCTGGTTGGTTCTGTAGAGTGCCTGCCATAATAGGCTTCACATTTTTCCTCTTTCCCCCCTCCCCTCTTCATCCTGTCTGAAGGGGAAATATTTCAAATAGCAAACTTCCTGTTTAGTTTTCTGATGTATGTGAACTTTCTGCTGATTATCATGTGAGAGAAAATGCTTTGTTTGTCTGCTGAAAAGAACCTGAAGTAAAATATGACTTGTAAAACAGCTTTGAAGTCTATTCTGGTAAACTCTGAGTACATCAATACACATTAGTATATCTAATTGAAAACATTCTAATTTGTCATTTGGTTTTACATGAAAGTTACTTTTTGGGGGGCGGGGGTTGTTTCTATTGGGATATACCTGAATATCAAAGTACAGCTTGTTTTATTCTCTCATTTTATAGCTCTGTATCATAGGCTATATGTGGTTCACCAGCCCCAATTTTCTAGTCCCAAAGGTTCTTCAAAAACACACAAAAGAAATTTGGTATAGAAACGGCCAAATTTTAGCAGCATAGTTACTCAACTTTTTAATGCAAAATAGCAAATGTGTATAAGTACAATTATTTTACCAGGTGCTTTTTCTGTAAAAAAAAAAAGTTGCTGGAACTCACACACATCATACAACCCACCTTGCCTACCCTACAAGATTCCATCCAAAAAAGATGCCGGAACTCCGTTCTGGGTGTTCTATGACAAAAAAAGCCCCGATTTTACCATTTACCGGTAAACTGTTCAGCCTTGTCCCAAACAGACCAACTCTTTCATCCGTCTAGAAACATGAGTGGCCATGCCCTCTTCAAGTGCTTAGAGGACAAACTGCTTCTCCCTAAATTACAGTGCAGATGCCATGCCCTCTTCCATCCCATTTTGACCAATCAATCCATTATTACTTTCTGCTCTTTTTGCTTGGTGAGGTTTTTTTTTCATTTTCCATCCTCCATGAAATAATCTGACCCATTTTCTTCTTCTATATCATGGTTGAAAACTCTTGCCCACATCACAAAACACGTACAAACCATAATTTGGTTTAGGTTTGGTATGTTATGTGAACCCAAACACTGTGATTTCTAAGCCATAGTTAATGGATGAATGCACAAGTTTTCAACATTTATGCTGCTAGGATGCCCTCAAACGAATACATATATGGTTTGTAGTACTACTACTGCAATTATGACTACTAGTAGTAGTTATATGGATATCATTAGCCCTTGGAAAAATTATACTTTCTCCAAATGTGTGAACTTTATGGCACTGTACTTTAAAAGGCTCAAATGCCAGTTCCCATCAATTCCAGGCAGCTGGGAAATGAAGCACCAGAAAAGATGCCTGGAGCATCATTGGAGTAAGTATGACTGGACACTGGTAAAAGCCCATATTAGGGATTACCTTGTGGCAGTAATGGTCAAATGTCAGTATTTTTCTGTCCTTATTGTGTCCGCCAATAGCCATCCAGCAATTCTGGTAAGACTAACCTAATCCCTATTGGGTCATTCTGAAGATTATTTAAGCTGTCTGATGAATAACGTCATTCAGATTTATTTTGATTTGGATTATGACTAGGCAGGACAGGCTGAGGTATCTGGGTATGATGAGTTTGAGCCAGTGCTTCTTGAGGAAGTGGAGAAGATTCTTCTGCGTGGTCAGCTCCTTCTTTCTGAATTTTGACCTGTCTTAGTTTGCAGAAGTGGCCAGGGGACTCACAGTTGGGTCCAGACTGTGGTATCAGCTTCTCTAAAGGAGGGGATGGTACCTCTTGTCTTGAAAACGGTAGTGGTTCATCCCTTCTCAAGATGTTGCCCTTGGACCCAGTGCTTTCAACAGTTACTGTAGGGGAATTACTTTGTTGTGAAAGAGGAAGATTATTGGGAAAGTGGTTAGTGTGCAGGTAAGGAGAACCCTGGAAGAAATTGTTTATTTAGACCAGTTTCAATTATGTTTCAGGCTGGAATTTTTACTGAGACAACTTTGGTCACTCTTATTGATAACCTCTGGCAGAATTGGGATGGAGGTGGTGCATCTATCTTTGATCTCTTTGATCATTGGCTTTCAGATACCATCAACCATGGTATTCTTTAAGCCAGTCCATGGGTTGATAAATGGAATACTGTTTTACAGTGGTTCTCTTCTTTTCTCTGGGGCCAGTTACAATCAGTGTTGGTTGGGGGAGCATAGTTTATTCTCTATGTCCCTCATTTGTGGGGTGCCACAAGTTTCTAGTCTCTCCTCTCCTTTTCATTATCTAATTGAACCCATAGGATGAAATCATCCTTTGCTTTGATATACTGTGTGATATACTGTATCATCAGTATATCAGTGATAGCCAAAGATATCTTTCAACCCTGGTCCAGTGAACTGAGGCCTGCAAGATTCTGTCCTAATGCCTGGAAGCTGTGTGGGTTTGGAGGAGGAATTGTATCCAATTCAGTCCAATATGACTGAGTGGCTGTGGGTGTTTTGGGCTACTTGATCTGAGGATATTCCATATTCCCCTTTCAAGATTGATGCATAGATTGGTCCTTCAGACAGTAACTCATGACCTTGTGACTTTATCGGTTGACTACTGCAACACACTCTATGTGGGGCTGTCCTTTGACCACCCAGAAGCTTCAACTGGTCCACAATGTGGCAATACAAGGAATAATAGGTAATACTACTAATAATATACCTATATAACAACTTTGTTTCACAAGTTGCATTGGTTACCAATTTGCTCCCATGTGTGACTCAAGGCGATGATTGTTACCTATAAAACACTGCATATCATACAGCCTGCTTACTTGAGGGACCACCTGTCTCTCCTAGCACCTTCCAGGTTGATTTGATCCTGCAGGGTTGCTGCACTTAGTTTTTTTTTTAAATTAAATGTCAGCTATTGGAATTCCAAAAGTACAACATCTCTATAGCAGCACCTGCCCACTGGAATGAGGATTCCCCCAATATCTAGATGGCCTTCTTTCTATTATTATTTAGATCTGGCTGTTCACCTTACTCTTTAGCAAAGAACAGTGAGATTTCTCACTTCATCCATTTGTTCTGTTGTCCTTTCCATCTTTTATCTTTATAGTTAATTGATTTTATTGTAATTTCTTCATTTGATTGTTGAAAGTCATTAGAGTATATAGGCAGCATACAATGCATCCTCATCCTTATCAGCCTGTTAGCACAAATGCTTAAAGAGGCAACGGCTGAAGCATTTTTCTTCGCAGCTACAATTCACCCTGTGAAATTCCTTCTTCCCAACTTTGGGTTTCCTAACAAAAGCAAATGAAATAGGGAGAAGAAGTGGGGGGGGGGGAATGGGGAAAGCATTTTGAAGAGGAAGTAACAAAAGGAGGAGTGATGGAAGAGGAAGAGGAAGGTGACCCAAGGGAGTTGTGACAACTCTGAAGGCTGGAAATTTGTAACTTTCTTTCTTTCTGATATTTGATAATTCTAGTAGATTCAAGGCTTAGCGAACAATCTGGGAAGAGCAATAACTCTCCTGAGAGAGAATGGGGTTTAGCTCTTCTAATCTTCTGGGAAAAGTTAGTGAGTCTGCTACAGGGGAAATGGACTTTAAGAAATAAAGATTGCATACTTTTTGCTGTATAAGGAAAATGGCTATGTCAATTTTGGAATCCTTTAAGGCTCTTGAATACTGTAAACTCTAAAACTTGGGTGGCTGGGTGACTGAGGGTGAAAAATTGAGAAATTGACCATCTCTAGCATCAGAGATGGTGAAACTGGAGGAGGTTGAGGTACCAAGGCAGCAGGGGAAAAAAGACCTTCTCTTGGCTCATGGGACATCAGACTCTCTGGTGACATGGAGACTGAGCATGGTTGGGCCCTAAACAGATTCTGTCTAGGACTTCATGCCACTGAAAACTGCTGACAATTATGATGAGCAAATGTGCCATTTTTGGCAGCAGCTACAAAAAGTGGAGACTTTAGTTCCTTGCTTCTTCTCAGCTCTGAGGAAGTGCTTCTTGGAGTGCTCTTCATTCTTTTCTCCTCATTTCCTTTATATTGGGCATGTGCACATGCTATTGTCTCTTGCCTTATTTTGGATCAGAGCTCTGCAGAATCTACAATATCTGTCCCTTCCCTTCTGACCCCTCTGGACCCCTAGAAATTCACAATCCCTCGGGGGGATAACTCCCCCCCAGAGGATCATGTTCCATAGTTTGAGAATCAAATGAATCCAGAAAATTATAGCTTAATTCAATTTATTATATTTATGAAATCATAACTAACTTGTTTACATTTTAGTGCAGTGCTTGCCATTGTGTAATGAAGCTGTAGAGCAGGTATGTCAAACTCACGACATCATGTGACATCGCGCAACGTATTGGAGCTTTTTCCTCATTGCTGGCAATGGGGTGGGCGC
The DNA here is from genome assembly GCF_947247035.1 of Vipera ursinii. Lineage (NCBI taxonomy): Eukaryota > Metazoa > Chordata > Lepidosauria > Squamata > Viperidae > Vipera > Vipera ursinii. Next base: position 178,322,427 of record NC_139516.1, read on the forward strand.
AGTTTCATCGTGACACGTCCGGCCCATGGGCCGGCAGTTTGACACCCCTGCTGTAGAGGCAATATTACAGCTTGGTGGTGATGGTGGTAGTAGTATCATATTTGAATACAAAAAAGACTATGCTGTGAAGTTATTCCTAGATAAAGGTTCAACAGCTAGCTTTTTAGTAAATCTTGAAAAATCTAAATATATTTATGTCAATTGGATTTTCATGCTTACAGGGAAGAGAGAAAATAATTTGAAAGATGAATTTAGACATTTATAGGCACAGATGCATATCTAGATGCATATCTACTACTGTGTTTTCCCGAAAATAAGACCTATCTTGAAAATAAGCCCTAGGTTGATTTTTACGTTTGTGTCTAATATAAGCCCTACCCCCAAAATAAGCCCTAGTTAAGACCCCGCCTATTCTGTCCCACCGTCTGGTTGTACGAGGTGAGGTGAGGCACATGCATAAAAATCAAGCTAGGGCAGGGGTGGGGGTGGAGCTGCCCCATGCGCCCCGCACCCATTTACCTCATGGCCCTTGCATTCAGGCCTCCCATGCCCCAACAGCTGCCTCGGCTTGTGGCAGCAGCACCACCAGCAGCAGCCTTATCTAGCAGGCCCTTGCATGGCCGCTGCTCCACTATTTCTGGTTGCTGGCGACTATTCATGGCGTCCAGCTGCGAGCAGCCACGAGTATCTTCAGAAGAAGTCAGCCAGCGGCACAGCAGGTGTCAGGGCATGGGAGACCTGGCTGCAGCAGTCCTGAGGTAAGCAGGTAAGATATCCCCCTGAAAATAAGACCTAGTGCCTCTTTTGGAGGAAAAAAAAATTATAAGACCAGGTTTTGTTTTTGGGGAAACATGGTGCCTTTTACAAAGAAATATAGAAGAAATATGAGTTAAATATTAAAATATCACAGAAGCAAAATTCATGTTAACATGGTTATGACAGAAATATTGGGAAAATGCTGAAAGACCTGACAGGATTTTGGTTAATTGTTTAAAGCAAAATAGAGGTAGGGCAATAATTCCAATTATTAGAGGCGAAAGAGATAAAATATATAAAACTTCAAGGGATATAATTTTTAAAATTCTATTCAGAACTATTTAACAAACCAGAGAATATATCAGATGAGGATATAGAGACCTTTCTAAGTAATATAAACCTACAGCACATAGATAATACACAAAAACAAGTTTTATTTGCCTCCCCATTTGAGGAAGAGATTAAACAAAAAAACCCTTTAAAGATGGCTAGTGATAAAACACCAGAACTGGATGGGTTCACATATAGAGTGACATAAAACATTTAGAGCAGAGGTCCCCAATCTTTAGGGCACCAGGGACCAGTTCTGTGGAGAAAGGTTTTCCATGGACCAGAGAGTGCATGGTTTTGTGGGCTGCCTGCATCCCACAGATGGGGCTTTGCTTGTTTGTGTTGACTGGTTGCTGGCATGCCATGGCCCGGTACTGGTTCACGGCCCGGGGGTTAGGGACCCCTGATTTAGAGTACATAAACTCTTGTCAATTATATGAAGAGATATTTGATAATGGCATTTTATCAGTGGCATTTAGTCCAGCTTATATTACAGTTACACCAAAAGCAGGTAAAGATCACACCCAGTGTTCTAATTATCATCCATTAATCATTCAATGATTAATGTTGATACAAAGATCTGAACAGCAAGTGTTATTGTTCATTATTAAGAAAAAAATCAAGCAGGTTTTATAGAAAATAAGCAGAAGACAATATTAGGTTAGTTGTAATTCTAATAGGCTTGAATAAAAATGAAGACCATTTTGTAATTTATCATTAGATGCTGAAAAGGCTTTTGACATATAGATAATGTATGCTGTATTAAATAGATTTGGATTTTCTTTGAAATTCATAAAATGGATCAAGCTATTGTAGAGTCACCCACATCTGAAATAAATGGTTAATGTTATTTTCTGCTACTTTTCTACTATTCAAACTGCCGGCCTGTGGGCTGGACGTGTCACGAGGAAACCGTGCCCACCCCATTGCCAGCAATGGGGGAAAAGTTCCGATACGTCACGCGATGTCACATGTAAAAGTATAAAATAATTTGACTGCCCATTTGCTACTTTAGGTTTGTGATGTGTGAATATAGCATAATTCTAGAGTAGGTTAAAGGAGATTAGCATGTCACAGAAACATCCAGGCAGAGCTGAAGAAGCTTCTTGGATGAGAAGTGAAACGTCTTCAAAGAATACCAGTAATAAGAAAGTCCAGTTGCCTCGTGTAAAATCACCTTTGGGGTCCCTCTGATTGCTTTATCTTTTCACACATGCAATCTGATTTCATTGTCACAAGGGTTGTGACGTGGACAGAAAAGGGATGCAGATGAGCAGACTTTTTCCCACTGCATCTGTGCTGGTTTTTAGGGACTTTTTTCTCCCCAAACAGTACCAAACCTGAAAATCTGTTTGTTGGGCTTCCTGCCAGGATAGATGCTTCCTGTTAAATTGCATACCATCTAGTGCTGATTAAATATTTATGCAGGAGTATTGGCAAATTGGGCCAAAATAGTCTTGTGAATGCAGTTAGTGGATCCTAAGTAGCTAATGGTCAAAAAGACTTCAGCCACCTACAAGTTTATGTGAGCCCCATAAACATTTATACTAAATTAAATGAAAAAAAGCATATTGCTTTCTGTCGGTACCATTTGCATCATTCATATTTTCTGCCCTGTATATTTCTTTGAAAGGTGGATATCAATCAAATGAATAAAATGTCCTAGGGCAGGCAAGATAAGTTTTCAATCATTCTTTGAGCTTCCCAGATTATTTTATTGCCTCCATTTATGATTCATATTAAAAACTGTTCCTCTGAAATACTGTCCACTGGTCTTGGAATCTTTTGCAAAATTATACTAAAATAAATATATGTGGTTCTCATTGTTGATTATTATCTTGCCACAGGAAGTATCTGTCAAAATGTGGCAACCCCATATACAAAGGAAGTGAAGAAAAAGGGCTGATGAATTGTCCCAATTTGTTTCCCTCTCTTTGCACCAAATATCATGAGACAGGAGGAAAACCGCTACCAGTCACTGTCTTTAATGTGGGATGGTGTGAAGATTAAGGGAGTTTTAAGTTTTTGAAAACTTCAAAGTATGTAGATAAAAAGAGGCATAGGAGATTTTACATTTCTAATTTTAAATGCCTTATTTTAGGATTTCATCGCAGTGTTTCCTTGCAGTCTGTAGTCTGACATTTAGAAGCTTTGACTTGCCAGTTCAAAACAAATCATTACTTCTTCAGCTCCAGTAGCCCATTCCAGCTTGTTCAACCAAAAATTCTGTTCCTCTTTCCCTGAGCTGCAGGCATAAATAGTTGTGTCAAGCCCTTATCAGCAGAATATGAGCCAAAAAGATTTGCAATGCATTTCGTTAATTAAGCCTATTGACAAGAAGGTAAGGGGTTAATATAAGAATCTTGGAAGTTGGATAAGCCAATACAGGTAGTCCTTGACTTTCGACTACAACTGAGCTCCAAATTTCTGTTGCTAAGTGTGACATTGATTAAGTGAATTTTGCCCCATGTTATGTGACTTTCCTGTCACACTTGTTAAGTGAATCACTGCACTTGTTAAATTAGTGAGTCCAATTTCCCCATTGCCTTTGCTTGTCAGAAGGTCGCAAAAGTTGATCACATGACCCTGGGACACTGCAACCGTCATAAATATGAGTCAGTTGACAAGTATCTGAATGTTGATCATGTGACCCTGGGGATGCTGCAATGGTCATGTGAAAAACGTTTATAAGACATTTTTTCAGTGCAATTGTAATTTCGAATGGTCACTAAATGATCTGTTGTAAGTCGAGGACTACCTGTACTCTAACATTCATTTATTAGTGAATTCATTCAGGTAGAATATCTAAGAGTGACTTGAACTTTTTTCCCAGAATGCAAAATCAAAGGACCAATTTTTTTTTCTCAGATAAGAGTGATATTGAAATATAGGGTTTTTTAACAGTATTAAATATTTTAGTTTAATTTAGATTAGTTTGTAATATTTATGTCATTATTTTTGATATCTCAATAAGAGATTGTTATTTCTGGTAATGTTCAAAAGCTTTTTTTAAAAAAAATTGCAATGTTTAATTGTTCAGGGAGTGATGAAGTGAATTTGGGAAAGGGAAAGGAGAATTATATAAGTATGTTGATAGATATCATAGTTACATTTTACTACACTTTAATAAAAATTATTGGAAAAAAGACTGATAATTAAGATTTGCATATATTTGTGCTCTTTTCCTAACCAGAAAGTCAGCCCCAGAGATCAGAAGAGAAATTTGCAGCAAATCTTGGGTGATTTAAAAACTTGCATTTCCCCCCTTTATTTGTTTAAAACATAAACCCATCTAGCAGTAGTTTGTTTGCTTTATGTTTCTCAAATGCTGCCAAGATGTTGAGCTTCTGTCTTTGTGTACTTGTATATTGTTGCCAGCCAGGTGCTGCTATAGTTCATGTAGCAGTAGGATGATTCTGCAGCTTGTTGACCTCTGCTTCAGTTTGAGGAAACTTCTGCCTTCTGTGGGATTTTCCACATGTGGCTGAATGTTAGGAAAGTTAGAGCAGAAGGCTGGAACTTCCATGGCTATTTGGCATGTTCAGTAGAAAGAGCCCAACATGACAATGGAGAGTGTCTAGGAGAGTGCTGAGTTAATGTTTTCTGCAGGAGAGCAACTTTGGTTGCCTCCTTTAGGTTTCAACTTTCATCCTTTCTAGACAATAGAATAAGAGAGGTTGAGCCCATTAAGGAAAGAGTGACTTGCACACAATGCACTGTCTTTTCCCTTCCTGGCCTGAAAGATAGGCGTTGGCTTTTACTGTACCAAATGAGGCAGTTGTCTGGTTTCCTGGCACCATTTATGTCCTCTTTTTTTTTTTTTTACTTTCAGCATACTGGACAAGGAATCCAATTTGTGCAAACTGGCCAAGGAACTATAACAGGAACAAGATCAGCTCTCCAAAATGTATCTCATGGTATAATGGACAAAAGAGGATAGGTGGAAACCTGTCCTTCCCTATTTCACTCTTGGACTTTACTCCAGGAGTGTCAAACTGACGGCCCACGGGCTGGATGCATCATAGCGAAACCGCGCCCACCCCATTGCCGGCAATGGCAAAAAAGTCATGATACGTCGCAACACATCACGTGACATTAAGTATCAGCACCACCTGTGTTCTTTATCAAATTAGAATTAGTTGTTCTACTCCGAATGCACATAGGAGGCCTTCACCAAGCCCATGATTAAAAATAGCTTGGCAAATAGACTAGTAGGTGAATAATGAAGTCCAGACTGAAGGGCTGGTTCCAAGAAAATAAATAATGATTTCCATTGTTTTACACTGGGAAAAATACTTTAGGTTGCATAAGGGCAAGTTGACCTATGAGAACTTTGCTCATCGATAGATTTGGAAAGTAGATGGTATTGTAACTGATTTCCAAACTCAGATTCAGGAGATAATTTTGCAAGTAGTCAGTGACAAGCCTCTCCATTAACATCTTCATCAACGATTTGGACGAAGGGATAAATGGGGAACTCATCAAATTTGCAGACGACACCAAGCTGGCAGGAACAGCCAACACTCCAGAAGACAGACTTAAGATACAGGAGGATCTGGACAGACTTGAACACTGGGCACTATCTAACAAAATGAAATTCAATGGTGAAAAAAGTAAGGTTCTACATTTAGGCAAGAAAAACCAAATATACAGGTATAGTACAGGGGGTACCTTGCTCAATAGTAGTAACTGTGAGAGGGATCTCGGAGTCCTAGTGGACAATCACTTAAATATGAGCCAACAGTGTGCTGCAGCTGCCAAAAAAGCCAACACAGTGCTAGGCTGCATTAACAGAGGAATAGAATCAAGATCATGTGAAGTATTAACACCACTTTAAAATGCCCTGGTAAGGCCACACTTGGAATACTGCATCCAGTTTTGGTCGCCACGATGTAAAAAAGATGTTGAGACTCTAGAAAGAGTACAGAGAAGAGCAACAAAGATGATTAGGGGACTGGAGACTAAAACATATAAGGAACGGCTGCTGGAATTGGGTATGTCTAGTTTAATGAAGACAAGGACGAGGGGGCTGTCACAAAGAGGAGGGACTCGAGCTATTCTCCAAAGCGCCCAAAGGCAGGACAAGAAGCAATGGATGGAAACTAATCAAGGAGAGAAGCAACCTAGAACTAAGGAGAAACTTCCTGATAGTTAGAACAATTAACCAGTGGAACAACCTGCTTCCAGAAGCTGTGAATGCTCCAACACTGGAAGTTTTTAAGAAGAGGCTGGACAGCCATTTGTCTGAAGTGGTATAGGGTTTCCTGCCTGAGCAGGAGGTTGGACTAGATGACCTCCAAGGTCCCTTCTAACTTTATTATTATTATTATTATTATTATTATTATTATTATTATTATTATTATTATTATTATTATTATTATTATTATTATCAGCTGCCTGCAATTAGTGCAGGTTCGCATCCCACCAGGCTCAAGGTTGACTCAGCCTTCCATCCTTCCGAGGTAGGTAAAATGAGGACCCAGATTGTTGGGGGCAATTAAGCTGACTTTGTAATAATGCCGCTGGGGGTGTGTGTGAAAGCCCTAATAAGCAGGCATATACATAGAATGAAGGCTACTGCTAAGCTTGTAAGCCGCCCTGAGTCTTTGGAGAAGGGCGGGATATAAATGGAATTTTAAAAAAATAAAAAATAAAAAAAATTAGAAAGTCTCCACTTTAATGTAGATGGGCATATACTATGTAAGAGATAGACTATTCAATACAACTCTTAATAACAGTGTTAGGATCAGTAATGAAATCCACAAATAATAGCAAACCAGAGACAAGATGCATTGTTCTGTGACAGTATAAGGATTGATCTGTAAAACAAATGTATTGTGTTGATGAGGTTATTCTGAAAAATAGATGTTTTGAGAGACAGTTATCAAAAGAATAATAAATAACACCTTTCTAAACAGAAGCCTTTTCCCCTTTGCAACATGAGTTATTAACGACATATAGGTTTCCAAATAACACGGAAATGGAGGACCAAATTTGTTATGTTAATACAATGTATTTTTTAATCTATCAAGACTTTTTCCTAATTTTAGTCAGAACATAACCTGGAATTAAATTTACATTTTATATATATTATTTATCTGAATATGTGTTCCATATCAATTTTCTATAAACATTGTTTGTATGGTAATTTATGACTGCATAATAGTTTTCAAAACTTCATCGTGTTTTGTGAATGTTTTAAATGGAGAGGAAGAACTTCAGATGGATGTGCTACTTGATAAGGTTGTGTGATTTCCTTTTCCTTTGCTTCATAACATGCCATTTGTACGGCAGATGCATCTTGTAAATATAACGGAAGTTGAAGCACAATGACCATAGAAAGTCAAAATCTCTTCCATTTGCTTCTAGTTTGTACTGTTCTTAATTTGTCTATTGTGTTTGTGTGGGAAAAATATGAATGAATATTTGGTGACTCAGAATTAAGTATCAGCACCACCTGTGTTCTTTATCAAATTAGAATTAGTTGTTTTTCTTCCTTAAAGTAAAATTAAATGGATTTTATGCAAAAGAAAGTCCTTTTATTTTGAACTTTGGGCTGTAGTTCAACTAGAAATGAACATTAGACTGAGCCAATAACAGGCTCTGATAATAATTTTGCATATTTCCAGATGGCATCTTATCTATCTGTCTGTCTTTCTCACACACACACACACACACACATATATATATATATATATATATATATATATATATATATATATATATATATATATATATGTGTGTGTGTGTGTGTGTGTGTGTGTGTGTGTGTGTGTGTGTGTGTGTGTGTGTAAATGTATGTATTTTTCCAGTGAGACAAGTGTACATGTCTATGTTTTTTTAAAAAGTGTTTACAGTGTTTACAGGTAGTCCTCACCTACCATTAATTTAATGGCTGTTCAAAGTTGCAACAGTGCTGAATGAGTGGTACTTATGATCAATTCGTGAAGTTCCAGTTGGTGCACCACCCTGTGATCATATGATACCAGTCTGGGTGTTTGGAAGTCGCCTTACACTTTTGACATTGCAGCAATTATGTGATCTCCATTTGTGACATTACCTGCTGGCTTCCCACAATTAAGGTGAATGAGGGAGTCAGGACTGAGTCATAAGTTGTTCAGGTAAGTCTCTCTCACCCAACAGTAGCCATCGTAGGTCCCAAATCAATCTTTTGTGCAGCTACATATGCACCCTTCTCCACCTGGCAGCAGCCATCTCCAGACCCCAAATTGCTTGGGTGTGCCACTTACCTCCCTGCTGGCTGCTTGTGAACCACCTGGGACTTGCAAATTTCTGCCAGCTTCCACACTGACTCTTGTGTAGGATGCCATCAGGAATTGTGAGGTGGTCCTTGCTTAATAACCCTTGATTCTTGTTAACAATGGCAATAGGGATTGCCAGGACAGCCATTGGTAAGTGATGTGATCATGTGACATTGCACTTTATGACTGCTTCACTTAGCAACAGATATTCCAGTTACTGTTATTAAGTGAGGATTACCTGTACAAATACCCAACACTAAAAACTTACATAATACTGCACTTGAGATTTAAATTATTATAATAGTCTTGATACAGTAAAAGAAATTATAGTTTGATACATTAGAATGAGTTAATGTATTTTCAGGCCATAGAAAATTTATTGACTAAATTACTGTGAAATGGATTAGTGGATTAAGAAATTAACTAGAAAGGATGTAACTTTTAAGTAGCGCTCAGGATGTAATGCAAGGCCTATTGTTATTATTTGCATTCTACAGATTCATTGAGATAAATTTCTAATTGTAAGAGAGGACAATCTCTCTTAAAATGTTGAAAAAGCTGTATCTGTTTCCAGCCTTATGCAACTGCTAAGTGTTGCTGCCTTCTAGCCATGTCAGCCTGGGGCTGCTGTAATGATTTCAAAAGAGATGCTTAAAATAGTTTAGGGTGATGGAAACATAAACATAGATGTTTCCAAATGTTTATGATGTTGTTGTTTTATGTTATATTTTCCAAAACTTTCATGTTTTTATTTGAAACATACAAATAGATTTTCCAGTGCCCAAGAATGCGCATTATGAGTATTATAAAGGTAACTGCTGTTCAGTTTAAAAAGCACAATGTAGCTGACACTGGGCAAGCAGATTTTCTTTTTTGCTGCAGTACAATTTTTTCTAAATTCATGCAACTGATTAAATGCAGCATTCTTTTTAAAAACTTATAACAACCGATTTATTTCACTGGTCAAAGAACAATTATATCAAATGTAGGATCCAGTATCACGTACAGTTTTTGAACCATGTTTTGAATTACCATTCTTTATTAATTTCTCAGCATAGATGGTTTCTTGAGATACAATGATACAGTGAGGATCATAGTAAAGATTTGATAAAATCTGAATATTTTTGTTGATATTAATTTATGTGATTTGTTTTGGAGTGAAGATAAAGTATCCAGAATAAACATGTAAAATGAGCCATATAACAGACTGAGTGGTGAATAATACAGCTTTCAGTTAGACATTTTCAGCGTCTGATATGCAGATGAGTTTAAACAATTTTCTAATTACAAATGCATATTTCTTCATCTGCCCATGCACTAATAATTGAACATTTCTAATATAACTATATTTCTTTTTAAAATAAAGTTCAACTAAACAAGTTGTAAGAGAAAACCATCTATATTACAATATGTATTAGAATCCTCTGTAAATTGTGCAATTTTTCATTCAGATTGTTATTTAAGAAAGGGATATATTTTGCTTCACTGTATCATTGCTAATAGAAATCTTTATGTCAGATACGTGTATTTTAAATGTTTGCTTGTTTTCCAAGTAATTAATCTGTGTAAAAATTAAATTCCAGGAAAAATTACTGTTATTCATTATTCAGAATACCAAATAATAGAGTGCATTTCCCACTTTTCTTGTTTGTGGAGGGAATGATTGACTTAGCAGCATTTCACAAATCTCTTACGTTTTTATGCCTGTTAAATTATTTTATGATAATAAAATTGCATAAGAAAGATGCATATTATCACGATGGTGCCTGTTTATAAAAGCATGTTGCTTAGGTTTAAAATAGGAGTGCATTGGTAAATAATAACTAAATCTGTGAGGTATTTCAGCTTTCCTTTCTTGGGGATAAGAAAAGTAATGCTGTTAGTCACTAACGGGTTATTGAAGCTACATTAGTGTATAAACTCTTTAATATCAAATTGTTTCCTTATAGCAGTTTGTATATTGGGAGATTTAACAGAATAACACAAGTTGGAAAGGACCTTGGAGGTCGTCTAACCACCTGCTCAAGCAGGAAACCCTATATCATTTCAGACAAATGGTTGTCCAATCTCTTCTTAAAAATATCCAGTTTTACAGCACCCACAGCTTCTGGAGGCAAGTTGTTCCACTGATTGACTGTTCTGTCTCCTTAGTTCTAGGTTGCTTCTCTCCTTGATTAGTTTCCATTCATTGCTTCTTGTCCTGCCGTCAGGTGCTTTGGAGAATAGCTTGACTCCCTCTTCTTTGTGGCAACCCCTTATTGCAGGGGTGTCAAACTCGCAATGTCACGTGTCACGACATATCGTGCTTTTTTCCCATTGCCGGCAATGGGGTGGGCATGGTTTTGGCATGATGCATTCGGCCTGTGGGCTGGCAGCTTGACGCCCCTGCTTTATTGGAATATTGCTATCATGTCACCCCTAATCTTTCTTTTCATTGAACTAGACATACCCAATTGTTGCAATCATTCATCATATGTTTTAGCTTTAAGTTCCCTAATCATTTTTGTTGCTCTTCTCTATACTCTCTTTCTAGAGTCTCAACATATTTGCTATGTCGTGGTGACCAAAACTGAATGCAGTATTCCAATATTTTGTGGTCTACATCCTTGTCACTGCGTTATTATGTCTTTGTTGAAAAAAGAACTTGATGGCACTAGAAGGCAGCAAAAATTAGTTTTCTATACAGTATCACTTTGCTGCTGTCTAGTGGTGATACAGATTTTTCCCCCAACTCAGCCTGGTAAGTCTAATAGCGGCTAGTGTTTGGACAGCTGTTACAGCTTGATTTAAGAGATAATGGCTGCTTCTCATCACTGACTACTGGACAGAGAAGAGAAGAACAGTTTTTATCCAAGTTAAACAAGTACCATACAGCTGCCTTGTTCCCAATAATAGCACAACTTTGAGAATTGATTTATCATTGAAAGAAGAATTTCAATCTGTATCTCTATTTTAGTGTAATGTAAGAAGCAGAGCATGCTGCTGTTTGAATACTTTAGCACAAGAATGTGGAGACTACCCTTTGGCAGCATTTTATCATTGGTTGGAAGTGAAGTCTAAAACATAAAGTCCTGGAAAAAAGCAACCATTGATGTGTGAATGAATGAATAAGTAAGAACAGGAGCTCAAATTGCAATTTTAGGCCATTACACAACATATGAAAGTGAACTGAATAAAGTAGATTTTTTGATTTACATTATCAGGCCATAGACTCATTTGCTGTATTAAAGCTTAGAGTTATATCAATATATCTACGTCAACAATCCTATTTTCCCATCTTAGCCAGTGGATCAGTGAAGATACTGTTTGCTGATTTACTATGTCTAAATTATAGCAACGATTACATTTCATTATGACTAAACAAATCAACTTCAGAATTAGTTTATAATACATTAAAGTTAAAATTATGTATCAGAAATCCAGGCTAAGACTCTAGAAAGATGATTTCTGAAGAAAATGTGAGAAGTTTACATAAAATCTGGTTTTCAGGGAGGCCCTGGAAAAATCCCAAATGCCAAAATTAAAATTTCAGCAGAGCTACCAGATCTGGGTTACAGAACTTCAGATAATCAATAGATGTCAGGAAAGAGAAACAGAACTCTCAATTTGTTGCCATCTAATTTTGTTTTATGGTTCTAAATTCTAGTAACCCTCAAATTCTTCAAATTTAAGAAAAGTTTTTGATTGCTTGAAATGTGTGAAACCTTCTTTACCTTACTTTCAGTAATACATTTGCTAGTTAAAGTCTTGTTGTGGTCCCTGATTTAACTCTTTGATATGACAGGGCCTCAGGGGCAGTCCCAATGGAACTTTGGTGCATATAATTATAAGCAATAGTATACTGTTATATTCAAACAGGTTCAGATTTTAGGTCTTCTGAGTACATTATAATGGTACTAAAATTGGATGGGAATAACCAGAAACCTACTAATAAAAAATAAAACTGAAATAAAATGGAAGAAGTCAAGAGTTGTACTAAATAGAAGGTGATTTGAAATATTTCAAGGTTCAATTATAGTCCAGTAAGCATAATTAGCAAAATAAAGAGCTTTAGTCATGACTATTATTTATTTTTGAATAAATAGATGCACACTATGACTGGAGAAGAACAGAGCCACATACATACAAGGGGTATGAAGGCTGAGTGATAGGGGGAGTCCCATTTATATATACAATGAGGGAGGAAATCCTGCTATTTCTTCTAAATTTGTGTGGAAAAAAAATTCTACTTTTACTCCAAGCCTGTTGCACAGTGATACAAAGGATTTTTCCTTGAATTGTCTTCAATAATGCCTTGACATAATTAAAGTTACTCAGTGCATTTCAGATATGTGATCCTTTTTCAAGGATTCCAGCCCTTTCTCTATTCCAAAAGCATAGATGTTTTTTTAAGGATAGGCCATTTTCATTTCCCCCTTTGTTATGTTTTTATAATAACCTTTCTGCTCATGTAGCAAATATTACTTTCCTTTCTCAAAAATTTATTCTTAACTTCATTCTTAAAATTTATTTGTTAATATCTCTACTATCTATCTATCTATCTATCTATCTATCTATCTATCTATCTATCTATCTATAATCTATTAGCTATTCAGTGTAAGTTATTTACATATTAAATATAGCAGACCTCATGTTTTATATAATAATGAGTAGCTGCAAGAGTCAGTACTGTAGGTTAATTGGAAGAGATGAATATGTCTTTTTTCTGGTCACTCATTTTTGTGTTCAATCCACTCTCAGTGAGTTACTCTTGTCAATTGTAGAGGAAGACCTCGCTTAATGACTGCCCTGTTTAGTAACCATTCAAACTTTCAACTGAAAAAGTAACTTTATGTCCAGTCCTCATATTTATGGCCATTGGAGCATCCCTAGTCATGTGATCAACATTTGGGCATTTTGCAACTGACATACATTTATGACCATCACAGCATCCCACAGTCATATGATCACCATTATCAAGCTTCATAACCAGTATCCAGGCTACTTGAGGGACTGCCCCATCCCACTGGGATTGACCCGCCCCACCCCTGCTTGCAAAGGAGGAATATTTATTTATTTATTTATTATTTATTTATTAGTTTTTATAAACCGCCCTTCTCCCGAGGGACTCGGGGCGGTGTAAAGAGGAAGGAAGGTATACAGATGAACAATAAAAATAATAAAAACAATAGTGAAAACAAACTGGGACCCCAATTAACGCTATCATGCCAGGCCGGACTGCTGGAACAGGAAAGTTTTTAAGTCGCGTCGGAAGGTACGGAGGTCGGGGGCCATCCGGATTTCGGTTGGTAAGCTGTTCCAGAGGGCTGGCGCACCCACTGAGAATGCCCTCCCCCTGGGGGCCACCAGCCGACATTCCTTGAGCGGTGGCACCCTGAGGAGGCCCTCTCTGTGGGAGCGCACAGGACGGTGGGGTGCTGACATTGGCAGAAGGTGCTCCCGTAGGTAGTCCGGACCCATGCCATGTAGGGCTTTGTATGTCATTGTTAGCACCTTGAACTTCACACGGAAGGCAACCGGAAGCCAGTGCAGCGCACAGAGGAGAGGTGTATTGTATTCTGGCTGGTGGTATCCAGGAGAAGAGACTTCTTGGCCATTGCTATTGCCCTTTGAAACATCTTCCCCCGCTCCCTTGGCTCAGAGCCTCCAGCAACCTCTGTACATTTCTCCATATCTCCTCTCCCTGACACCCCTGGGCCCAGCTCTTTGTCATCCAAACTAGTGTCCAGAGAAAGGTCCAGGGAAACCATCACAGTTCAATATTGGAAAGGTACATTTATATCAGATTTGCGGTACTAATTTGTTAATATATGCTTGCCAAAAATTGTTCAATTAGATTTTTTTAAAAAATAATGACAAAGCTCTTCTCAGCATTTAGGCTGAATGTATTGTTTATGATATGATTTTCCAGGCTTTTTCCTGACTCCCTTTTAAAAAAATCAGGTTATATCAGTTTATTAACAGAGTTAAAAATTTACATTATTAAGTATTATAATTTTAGAAATTGGTCAAGAAAATAGCATTTTCAGAATTTTAAGATGGCTATTAGTGTGCTTGATTTGTGTCCTACTGGTGATATTTATATTGTTGAAGAATTCAGAGAAAATATAAGCAATCATTTTGCTAAAACCTAATGAGCTTTGAAGTTAATCTAATTACTGATTACTGAGAAGTGAACACTGCAGAAATTTATTATAGTTAAAGTGATAGGTTCTAATGTCAACATTTATTTAATGTAATTTTTTTTTAAAAAAAATTTTTGAATGAATTTTGGGAAATGGAATGTATCAATAAAGTTAGCAATAATTTTAAACGTTTGAAGAAAAAAAATGTTGATTGTTGCTGATGAAAAATTGATTGAAAAATAGCAGGGACCAATGACTTCAATCTACAATTGCTTGTAGACACATGCAAAGCTTTTATTTATTTATTAAATTTATATGTCAACCATCTTTCTGTCCAAATTACTTTTGATTATTCCCAAGAGTTGTTTCACTGTAGTTGAAAGCTGACTCCACATCTATACATGCATGTGCTAATTGGATGTTTTTGTGCTGATGTAAGTGCAAAAATCTCTAGTCTCGGCAAATTGGGATGACAACTTCTGAAGACAGAATAGACAATGCTGACTTAACAAAACAATAATCCGATGGTATAAGGAAATATTCTATATCTCTAAGGAAATATTTTAGTAGACTTGGCTATTTGCTATTTATGATTTCCAAAATTTTTTGGAAAAATACACCTTTTTCCTAACTGTTTTGCCAACTTATCCATTAATACAACACTAGATGTAATGCAAGAAACACAGGAAATATATTCTCAGATAATTCAATTGCTAAACATAGTTTTTGTGAGGAAAGAATCTGTAGTAAGCTGTTTGGTGTTAGGCTTCAATAAAATAGATATACAGTTTCCTAGTAATATATTTTTGGTCAGATTAAATATTCCTTCAAATTTTGTCTCTCTTGCTTTGATTCCATATGTGACTTTCTTATTCTTACTTACTTTTTTTAATAGTTGGTGATTGGAGATACGTTTAATTGTCAAAAATCATGTGTTGTATGTTCAGGTAGTTCTCTGGAAAGAAGCTTAGCTTTTCAAAAACAATACATAAGTCCAGATAGTTTGTGGCCATTTAAGTTTGTTGCATATTGTAGAAAGAAAAGAAATCTCCACCCTATTCTGTTACAGCATTAATTCTATTCTTTTTTTAAAAAAATCATAAAACTATGTTTGCTTGCTTTTTGCGTATACCACAAAAATAACACTCCAGTCCAATCCCCTAATCATTTTAGTTGCTCTTCTCTGTATTCTTTCTAGAGTCTCAACATCTTTTTTACATTGTGGTGATCAGAGCTGGATGCAGTATTCCAAGAGTGGTCTTACCAAGGCATTATAAAGTGGTATTAACACTTCATGTGATCTTGATACTATCCCCCGTTAATGCAGCCTAAGACTGCATTGGCTTTTTTTGGTATCTGCAACATACTGCCGGTTCATATTGGTTAGTTATAGACTATTAGTTATAAACTAACACCTATCTGAACCTGACTGATCAGGGACAATCAGGTGCTTATAAACAATGGGAGATCAACAGGAAATACTAGGACTGTTCATCAATCATGGTTTTCTCCTCAGATACAGAAACAAAAATCCATGTCAAGTTAATAACAGTTTGTTTAGTGACTTGTTCAGAGTTACAATGACACTGAAAAAAGTAAGATGACTGTGTGAAAACAGTTATAAGTCACTTTTTTCAGTGCTGTTATAACTTTGAACGGTCACTAAAGAACTGTTTTTCACACTTATGGCCATTGCAGCATCCCTATGGTCACGTGATCAAAATGTACATAGTTGGCAACTGGCTCATATTTATGATGGTTGCAATGTCCTAGAGTCATGTGATCTTCTGACGAGCAAAGTCAATGGGGAAGCCAGGTTCACTTCACAACCATGTTACTAACTTAACAACTGGAGTGATTCACTTAACAACTGTGGCAAGAAAGGTCATAAAATGGGCAAAACTCACTTAAGTATTATCTTGTTTAGCAACAATTCATTTGTGGATTCAGTTGTAGTTGTTAAGTTGAGGACTACCTATATTGTTACACACTCTGTTATATCACCTATAGTATCTGGCATTCCTAATTTCTATTATCAGAAATTGTAGCCATCTTTTTAATAAAAAAAATGACAATCTTCCTTTCTTCCAAACACAACCACTAGACCTGAGGGGCTCATCTTCCAGCGTCATATCGTTTTGCCTTTTGGTACTGTCCATAGGGTTTTCATGGCAAAGATACTGGAGTGGGTTGCCATTTCCTTCTCCAGTGGATCACGTTTTGTCAGAACTCTCTGCTATGACCTTTCCATCTTGGGTGGCCCTGCACGGCATAGCTCATAGCTTCATTGAATTACGCAAGCCCCTTTGCCACGACAAGGCAGTAATCCATGAAGGGGTTCCTAAGGGTATATATGCATTATTTGTGGTTTCTTTTATTTTGCTTTTTCCATGTTGTGCTTAATATATTAGAAAATAAAAACTCAGCAGCTGTGCAATGAATTAGAACTGGATTCGTGGCGATTGAATGCCATCCCGAGCTGTCTTCAGTAATAACTTTAGGTATTTACAAGTAATTTTTTTTTGTTTGAAGTTGTATTATTTATTTCTTCTTTTCAAACTACAATAAAATACCATCTACATTCAGTGATTTTATAGACCAGGGATGATACTTATACTTATCTGACCTAAGTATTCTGAAATTATGTGAAATCACAAAATCTCTTCCATGAGATTTCTTAATAATTTGAGAGCTCATGATTTTGTGAGTCTGAGATCTTTGCTAATTTTTTTTTTGTGTGTGTGTGTATATATATATATACACATACACACACACACAACATAGATTGTGACTAAAAGATGCTGAATGTTAACTCTTTTTCATTCATGTCAAAATTTATCACTGTAGCTGTTCTGGGCTACTTGTCTGACTTTTTAGGTAAAGGTAAAAGTTCCTCCGCTCATGCGTGCTAGTCATTTCTGACTCTAGGGGCCGGTGCTTATCTCCGTTTCAAAGCCGAAGAGCCAGTGCTTGTCCGAGGATGTCTCCATGGTCATGTGGCTGGCATGACTAGACGTAAAAGGCGCACGGAACGCTGTTACCTTCCCACCATAGTGGTCCCTATTTTTCTACTTGCATTTTTATGTGCTTTCGAACTGCTAGGTTGGCCAAAGCTGGGACGAGTAACAGGCGCTCACTCTGTTACGCGGCACTCGGGATTCAACCCGCCAAACTGCTGAACTTCTGATTGACAAGCTCAGCGTCCTAACCCACTGAGCCACCGCGTCCCTTTTGTCTGACTTTTTAGTGCCTTACTAATATCTTTATTTTTATTTTTCCCTTTATCCAGGCATTCCTTCACAGAATAATGCAGTGTGCTATTACTAAGATTGATAAAAATGTAACAGAGGAAGCAGTTAAGGTTAGTTCTTATTTGTTTTCACTTCCTTTTTATTGTTTCTCAAATGGATTTATTTACACTCTGGGTTTCTTGCTTACAGACATTGTTCTCAAATATTGAAGATATTCTAGAAGTTCACAAAAACTTCCTATCTAGGATTGAAGAATGTCTGCATCCCGAACCTAATTCGCAACAAGAAGTGGGATCCTGCTTTCTCCACTTTGTATGTCAAATCCAGTAATATAAGCTTTATGTAATTGATTATATTCTTTTCTCCAGTGCTGTTTTTTTTAAAAAAAAAATACTGGCAGGGTAGTTCATGTATAATCCAATTAGAGGACAAAATGATCTTGATTGCATAATTTATGAGATCTTTTAAGGACGCTTGGAAGCTGAATTTTCAGCTTATTCAGTGGAATGAGTAGGTATTATCATGATTTTTCATGAATCTGGCCTAACATATTGGAACAATAATCACTTTTTTACATTTGTCTTGAATAACTTTCCCCTCCAGTAATATGCAGATAACAGGTTTTTCTTTTACTAGAACACATTGGATATATAAGTGAACAGCAGTACGTTCACTGACAATAAAATGCACAGTTCTGTAAAGTTACACAAGATATTCTTGGACTATAGGTACCATATGGGAGCCTGATCTTAACCATGAGAAGATACAAACACTTTCTTGAACCTAAGTATAAAACTAAAATAAAAAAAATGAAGACAGGACTTTTTTTTAATAAACTGATTTGTACTGATTTTTTTATAAATTGATTTGTCAATGTTTAAATATTTGTTGTAAACCAATTGTGTTTTATATTTGTTCACAGATACTGTATTTGTTCATATTTTTATTTACACTATTCCTTTAAAAATCTGTTAAAATATGACCAAAATAACTAATTTAAAAACTCTTTATTCAGAGAGACAGATTTCGTATCTATGATGAATACTGCAGCAATCATGAAAAAGCACAAAAGCTTTTGCTTGAACTTAACAAAATAAAAACAGTGCGGACATTTTTACTGGTAAATAAACGCTTTTTTGTATTCTATATGTTCTGGTTTGTGCGGTAATTTGATTGCCATTCACTTCTATGTTTGGTGTAGTGGTTTAATACATTGGGCTGGAAACCAGGATACTATGATTTCTAGTCCCACTTTAGGCATAAAGTCAGCTGTGGGACCTTGGGCCTACCACTTTTCTCAACCCTTTCTCAGGAAGGATGGAAAGGCAAATCATTTCTGAAATCTTGCCAAGCAGTTTCCAGGAGTTAGCAATGACTCAAAGGTCTGCACATGTGTGTTTGTGTGGGTGTGGACGTACATACACACCAACACACACATTTCCAAGTGACATGTAAGCTTTTGAAAGCTAAATAAATAAACAGTCTGCTGGATAAGAATAAGTGGCCACTTTATTTATTATCCTACTTCCCGGAACTTATAGCTATTGAAATGTTGTTAACTTTTAAATTAATCCGCAGTTAGCATTATAAATAGAAATGAAGTGAACTGTTTTCAGGTAGTGCAAGTTTGTCCTCTGCTCAGTACATTATTTTCCTATTTCTGCCCTGCAACAGGTATTACCCTAAAGCTTAATGAGGATGTTACATATAAACCATGTGGCTAATAGTTATTAATAAAATGGCTTAGATCAATAAAATGGCATATGATTACCTGATCTTATAATTGTGAATCCTATAAATTTATTATGTGCTAAGAGATGCATTGTCCATTGTTCTGAATTTGAGTTTATAATCTTGAATTTGTGTCAGCGCTGAACAGTACTTTATTTCTGGCTTAAAAGCAAAGGATGACTAGGTCAGAACTGTACCATAATATATATAAAATTATGCAAAGTTTTGCTCTGCAATGAATTAAAATTAAACAACATACTGGTTACATCATATTATCAAGTGTAAATTGTTTCTTCCCAGGTACAATGTTAAGGTCTTCTCTATTTCATTTGATCTCTTTCTGTGAAAGTGTGTCCAATCATACTTGGCCAATAAAGAAATTCTATTCTATTCTATTCTATTCTATTCTATTCTATTCTATTCTATTCTATTCTATTCTATTCTATTCTATTCTATTCTATTCTATTCTATTCTATTCTATTCTATTCTACTCTACTCTACTCTACTCTACTCTACTCTACTCTACTCTACTCTACTCTACTCTATTCTATTCTAGTCTAGTCTAGTCTAGTCTAGTCTAGTCTAGTCTATCCTATCCTATCCTATCCTATCCTATCCTATCCTATCCTATCCTATCCTATCCTATCCTATTCTATTCTCCTCAGTATGTCCACACAAAAAGCTAGCAATTATATCTTTGATTCAAAAATTATCTCTAGGTGATATATATAGTTAAAACAGACTACCATCCGCAATTGCCTCTTTCTTTGTATGGTTGCGCTGAAATGAACAATTCTCAGAAACATCTTCAACACATTTTCCCACAAGTGTGTAGTAAAGTCTACTTTGAAGTAGCTATGTCTAGTCGATTTAGCAAAACAACATGTACTGTAATATGCCTAGCTGCAGCTGGCTAATACGTAAAACGAAGTGAGCAACAGTCCTGAGCATTAAAGCCACTTCAAAATTGAGGAACCAAACAAGTCCAGGAATATAGCATTATAAAAAAATTACTAAAAGATAAATTTTAGTTTAAATACATATGATTTAATTCCTTTCTTAGAACTGCATGTTGTTAGGAGGACGGAAGAGTACAGATGTACCTTTAGAAGGTTATTTGGTAACACCAATCCAGAGAATATGCAAGTATCCTCTTTTTTTGAAGGTATGTATTTTTGTTTGAAGAAGTGTGAAAATATGTTCTTCTCAAGTTATTATACTTTACATGAAAATTGTTTTATTTTCTGAATTCTGTTTGCCATTTGCAAATAAAAATCTGTTTGCCCAAACAAATGAGATTATTGTTTTTAAAGAATATAATAATACCCATTATGCAAAGAAACAAAAGATGGAACCTAGTATGCCAACACTATTGAGATCCTTGCTGTGAAATAAAGATCCCTGGACAGAGATTTTTGAAAAAAATACAACCGTTGGCTATTGCTAGGAAGAAACTTGTTTGTGCCTATAAGTTTTCTTATTTCGACAGGAAAAAATAGCTGGAAGCTGTTTTGGGATTTGTTTAGGGGAACACACTCCTACTTACTCCTTTCTTGTGTAAACATGCCGTTAGAGTCATATTGCCTATGTCAACGCTGTTAACAACAAATGTTATTGCTTGACAAGAGATGAAGAAGTAGCCATTTCATATGTTAAACTTGTGTACTGCTTTAAGAGATTGAGTTTAAGGTTGGGAGGGGGGACGAGTAGGATTGCACCTTCAAGGCCATCTTTAACTAAAGAAGATAAGACCTTGGCGGGTTTTCTAACAGAAGGGAAACTGATTCTTTAAATTAACTGGAGAATATGATTAATGACAAAATTAGAAAGGTGGAGAATTGTGTTTTAATATATTGTGCAAGGGGCGGAGATTTCAGATTCCAGCTTCCTTCAAGCAAGCATTTGCTGGTGTATTAGGCTATTAAAGGACTTTTAAGGTAAACAATGCCTCAGAGTCACTTGAAAAGCCCATACATCGGAAACTTGACATCCTACAGTTATCCAGCTGTGAGGTGATCAGGGGATGAGTGGTGCTGTATAGTGCCTCCAAGTCCAGAATGGGTCATAGCGATGTACAAGAAGTAATTATACAAAGGCTTTCTTGGTCTTGCTGAAGTAGAAGCTGTGAGTCTAGGAAAAGAGTCAGTTCCATATGGGGAAATACAAATTATTTGTTTGTTTGAACAGTTTATATAGTAGTCCATTTCACCAAACAAGCAACCCTGAGAGGTGCATATCAATTGGAATCCTGTCCAGAAGTATGAAATGCAATAGAATGGAAAAATGGAATTCTGTCCACAAGTAGGGATGGAGCATTTCTGGAGTCATTATACTTTTATATAGTAGCCCACAGCAGATCTTCTAATGCCACTTTTACCACTGAATAATTTTGAATAAATTTCTGGTTGGCTATTTGCCAATGCAGTAAGAAGATAAATTGTATGTAGGCACAAATGCCCATATTCAATGTGTGGCTTCTGCTGATATAAAATATTAGAATACTTTAATATTTTATTATAGCTGTTGCAAAAATAGTGAAAATATGAATCCAAATAAAACAGGATTCAAATATGAGCAAGCGTCTTAAAGACTGGAATTGGAAACTATGCATTTAATGAAAATGGATAATAATGTAAAATCAATAAGAATTGATTTTATTACTCTTTTTTAAACATAGGAATTGTTAAAGCGCACTCCCAAAAAGCACAGTGACTACTCTACTTTAATGGAAGCTCTCCAAACAATGAAGGCTGTTTGTTCCAACATAAATGAAGCCAAGAGACAGATGGAAAAATTAGAGGTTTTAGAGGAATGGCAATCTCACATTGAAGGATGGGAGGTAATTTCATAAAATGTATTATTTTAGCAAATGTGGAAAAAATAACTCTGTATATATATAGTCCTATATTTAGTATATATATATATATAGTATATATATATATATATATATATATATATATATATATATATATATATATATATATATATATATATGTGTGTGTAAATTACTAACAAAGAATTAAAGGGAAACTGAAATGCATTTCTGAGTTTCCCTTTAATTCTTTGTTAGTAATTTACACAAATATAAGAATTGTCCGGTGTGACTACTGCCTGTTCGATAGCCTTCAAGATAGGCTGAAAACAGGAAATAAAGATTTGCCCCATGTTTGGGGCCTAGCAAGGTAATCTAAAGAGTTAACATTTGAAACATATATATATATATATATATATATATATATATATATATATATATATATATATATATATATATATATATATATATATATAGTATATATTTAGTATATATATTTAGTATATATATAGTCCTATATTTAGTATATATAGTCCTATATTTTGCACAGGACATTATCATACAGAATTCACAATTAGAATAAACCATTGTTATTTGTTTTATTGATTAGATTATTTGAGACACTCGATCAATCCACATCTGGATTATTAATATCAGAAATTTAAAGTAAGGAGTTTTTGGTGCCAAGCCTCCAGGAATTTCCTAGCTTGGTATAGATGCTCACAATTTTCTAGTTGAAAGTATGATTAACATATAATCAACATTCAGAAGAGACAATGAAAAAGCTAAAAAGGAAACATTTGATCCTGTTGGACCTGAGGAAGTGGACAGGGTCCTCAACGCTATCAGTGCAACCACCTGCCAATTAGATCTTGGTTGGTGAAAGCCTCCAGGATGGTGACTAGCAAGAGAGTTCAGGCAGTGATAAATTCTTCACTGCAGGAGGGGACATTTGCGGGGCACTGGTTTGTCCCCTCCTCAAAAAACCATTGCTTAATCTCACCTATCTGCACAATATTCATCCAGTTTCCCATCTCTTTTTAGGGAAGGTGGTTGCTTGCCAACTTCAGAGGATCCTGAATGAAACAGATTATATGGGTCCCTTTTAGTCAGGATTCTTGACCTATCAGCAGCCTTCGATACCATCGACCATAGTATCCTATGGATTCTGGGCTGGGTAGCATAGTCTTGCATGGTCGGCTTCTTTCTCCAAGGCTGGTCCCAATCAATGTTGATAGGAGTGAAAGACTGGGTTGTATGCCAGCTGTAACCTTTCCTGGATCAGTAGTCCCCATGCTCAGTCATTCAAGTTATCTCATGTTTGGACTATTACAATGTGGTCTATATGGGACTGTCCTTGAAGAGCATTCAGAAGCTTCAACTGGTGAAGGGTGCAGCACTGAAGGCAGTCTTTGGGGCCCCTGAGTGGCCCACATTATACAGCTGTTCTTACTTATTCACTGGCTGCTGGTTTACTTCCAGGTGAAATTGAAAGTATTGGTCATTACCTATGAAACTCTGCATGGCATTGGCCCAAGTTACTTGAGGAACTATCTCACCCTAATGGGACTGGCCTGACCCACCCATGCCAGCAGAGGAGGCATTCTGTAGATCCCATCAGTAAAGGAAGTTCAGCTAGCGGGGTCAAAAGAAGAGCCTTTTCTGCCCTGGCTCTGGCCCTTTGGAACCTCTTGCCCCTGAGGTGAGATTGGGTCCCCCTCCTGATCTTCCACAAGAGCCTGAAAACCTGGCTCTACCCTGGGGATAGTTGATTGGCTAATGGCAGCTCCCACCTCCTCCTCCCAATACATTCTGCTCCTTTCCTACCCATCTTTTAGTTAGTTATAATCTGTATTTTTAGTGTGATTTTATACATTTGCATATATATATTTATGGTTTTATTTTGATGTAAGCTGCTCAGCTGCTTGCAGCAAGATGGGTGGCAAACAAATGTAATAAATAAAATAAATAAAAAAACAAACATGAGACTCAGAATAGCTCTTTGCCATCAATTTATACCCAGATAAGCAAGGATTAATACCAGAGCACAATCAAGCAGTAAATGATACCTCAAACAAGGAACCTCAACTCAGACAAACAAATTAACATAAACAATAGCCTAATCAAGGAACTTTCAAGAAGAAAGCAAATCTTTCACCAACACTAACACTAACCCCACTCCCTTCTAATGAAGCGTCTGCAGGAAAACAACTGACCTCAGAGAGTACCAAGGACTCCTCAGTTTAACCCTGAACTACAAATATTCTCTTCTATTGATAGAAATTTCAAAACTGAGCAAGTGGAGAATTGAAAAAGGACAGCCACAGATTTTTCTTACAATCAACTATATTTTCCATTGAGAGGAGGGCAGAGATTTTAAATAATGTGAATTTCCTTTTCAGGTAATTTCCTTTCAGAATAAATGGAGAATCATACATTGAGGAAAAATTGCTTCTTTCTTGCCTCTTTCTCAAAATGATTGCTTATAGGACATGACTCCTAAAAATTCTTATATTAGTTAGGAATTTTCAAATTAGGTATTTCGGGGAAAGCTTTTTTATGTTTTCACTGTGGTAGAAGAAATAAGACTAGTGCAAAGTTTAAAAGTTTAAAATGGCTAAAAAGAAGCATATGCATTTACAAAAAGAAAGGCTAAAACCTTTATGGTAAGTTCCTGATGTAACTATTGCATTAGTTTCTGTACTATCACAAAAATATGAAGTAAATTCAAAAGAGTGGAGGTGAAAATAACTGTTCCAGAAGAAATTATTTGAAGATACAAAATAAGCCTGAATGTTTTTGGATGAGAATATAAAAGAGGATTCAGCAGAAGGGGATAATATATGAAGTGAATCACAGTACCTGATCAAATAGAAGTTTAATGAAAGCAGAAAAGAAATAATCTGTATTGGCCAAAGCATGAAGCTAAGAGCTTTTTCTCATATGCTGCTAAGCAATGTTTATTAGATTTTAGCTTAGTGTTAACACAAACCCAGTCAATAATGATTTTATAATGAAATTGTACTTCAGCAAACCATGCCTTTATGTGATATATGAACTCAGTCACCATCAACTTGGCTTCTCTTTAGCCGGGTCTGTGAATGAATGAACAATTACTCTGTTTTCCACTAAGATGAATACAATTCATGTGTTGTTTTCCCCTCCTTTTTCTCATTTCACCTATTATTCTATATTAAGTACACAACAATTAGAAACAAAACCAGTAGGCAATAGAAACATGTAATCAACTTAATACTGTATATTAGTGACAAATAGTTTAAATATTATAAATCTATGATCTCTCAGATCATTTTGAATGTAAATTTCCCCATTAACCAAATAGATGGAAATAAAATGGCATATTGACCACTGATTTGATAACAGAAGCTTAGAGTAGGTTTTGTGGAGAACAACATTCAGTGCATCATCAGAGTTTTCATAAGATAAAGAGACAATAGTTTAGTAGCTTATAGAAGTTCCTGGTTCAATCCTTGGCATCTTGAAGACCAGGTCTTATTTTGGGGGAAACACAGTAGTAAAAGTCAAACATTATTATAGATAGCTAGATATGGTAACACTGCTATACTGAAAACATATTGCCAGATAATAATGAACTACTAGTGAAGGCTTGTTACATTACACCTTCGTAAATACCTTTTGTGAGCTAAGTATATTTTGGTTATAATTCAGTTGCTAAATGTTTAAGAGTCAACTTTCTTCTAATGAAAGTTTAATGTTCTCATTTTTTAAAAATACTATCATGTCTACGAGGCATTTCTTTAATAAACCCTTCTGTACTAAAACAGCAGGTTTCATTAACTGGACATTGGTTTGCAATAAGGCTTAAGAGCAGAGAAAAATACTTATTAGAGATGTTCTGTCAAGAAAATATTTAGCATGTTGCTTACTTAGAAAAAAGCAATTTTTAGGATCTGATGGAGGATCAAAGCATGACTTGAATTCTACGCAAAAGTGTTATAAATTGAGCTTGGATAATCATTATAATTGGACAATTGTAGAAAAGTAGATAACTCGAAAAATACATTTTAAAATTTATTTTTTTCTTCTTTATTGGTACACTCTCCAAACGCAGTTTTATTGAGTGGGAGATTATTAAAATAACTTGCTTTTTTGTTTTTATTTCATGACAGAAAAAAAATTCGAATATTTTGAATTAATGCAAGTTGATAGCTTCCCTGATGCCAGCAGATGATCTCACTTATGGTTCCTCAGCTCCTCTGAGGAACTCCATCCCCCATCACCCCCCAAAATGGTTCAATTTCATCCCCCCATTCTGCCTCAATCACCACTGACTGGAACCAACATGGAGGAAGGAAAATTAAGAATTAAAAACTAAAAAGTCCAGAAATAAAAAATAGAAAAGAAAAAAGAATACTAAAGAAAAAGAAATAACTTTTCCCTTCCTCACAAGTATAAACAATTTTAGTAACTTATCACCTTTTAAAATACAACAAATGATCTCTTCTTCTCATATCCCATCTCTTATCTATAAACAAATCCTTAAAAGTCTTGTTCAGCGAAAGTCTATTAAGGTTTATCAGAGATAACATACCTATTTAATCTAGCTAATAATTTAGCTAATAATTAGATTTAATTTAATGTAATAAACCAACTTTATATTCCTTCTTTTTATTTTCAATACTCTTGATCTTTAATTCCTGCAGTCTGCTAAACTTGATTTCTTTTCAGTTCTTTTAGTACTTTTTCACAAAATTATTCAAGTCTATTTTGTAAATCCAATGTAGTAAAATTATCCAGTTTGCTCATTTGGTTAATTATTTATCCCTTTTAATTATTAAGAGATCAGTCAATTCTCGCTCCCTTCTTAACCAGGAGGTGAGGGAGGATCCCTTACAGGGACAGTCCGAGGAGTTTAGTCATCATCTGACGGACAAAATTGCTCAGATCTGGGCCAGCTTGCACTCTGACTGGGTGGAGTCTGACGTGGAAGAATCGGACAGTCTTGAGCATGTTATCTGGACTGAGTTTGATCCTGTTTCCCCTGATGATATAGACAGGATTATGGGGAGGCTGAGCTCCACCACCTGTTTGGTGGACCCGTGCCCCTCCTGGCTGGTTTATGTGGCCTGGGAGAAGACACGAGGCTGGTTCCAGGCAGTAATAACTGCTTCCTTGAAGGAGGGTATCTTCCCCACCGCCTTGAAGGAGGCGGTGGTGAGACCCCTCCTCAAGAAGCCTACCCTGGACCCGGCTGTTTTAAATAACTATCGTCCGGTCTCCAACCTTCGCTTTCTGGTGAAGTTTGTTGAGAGTGTGGTGGCGCATCAGCTTCCTCTGTTCCTGGACCCTACTTGGACTGAGATGCCCTATACACAGTCACCCATGCACTCGTGACCTCCCGGTTAGACTACTGCAACGCTCTCTACATGGGGCTGCCCTCGAGGACCACTCGGAGGCTTCAGCTGGTGCAGAATGCTGCTGCGCGAGTTGTGATGGGGGTTTCCCGATACTCCCATGTAACACCTCTACTCCGCGAGCTGCATTGGCTTCCGGTTGCCCTCTGGGTGAGATTCAAAGTGCTGGTGATGACCTATAAAGCCCTAAATGGCTTGGGTCCGGGATATTTGAGGGAACACCTGCTGCCGGCATCAAGTTCCCTTCGTCCTGTGCGCTCCCACATGGAGGGCTTTCTCAGGGTGCTGCTGGTAAAAGACTGCCAGCGGTTAACACCCACGGGGAGGGCCTTCTCAGTGGGTGCACCTGCCCTTTGGAACCAGCTGCCCATGGAGCTTAGGACTGCCCCCGACCTTCGGTCATTCTGCCGGGACTTGAAGACCTGGCTCTTTGAGCTTTCCGGCCCAGGCTGAGAGTTTTTAATTGGGGTTTTATATTTTTCAGGGATCAAATTTAATTATTTTTAATTGTTTTTAACTTTTGTATTGTACTGACGTTTTTAAATACCTGTAAACTGCCCTGAGTCCTACGGGAAAAGGGCGGTATATAAATTCAATAAATTCAATTCAATTCAATTCAATTTATTTTGTATATTCCATCTGGCATCTTTTTCCATATCATTCTGGTAGCCTTTCATTTTTAAATCAGAGAGAACACCCCCCCACACACACACACTGAAGGATTAAATTACTGGCCAGAACCAGCCATATATCACCTTTTGGGAATCCTTGACAAGCCAACAGGAACGTAGATTATAGATGGTTGGCTCCCAGTTATGAGAAGTCTTTCTATTTCCCCAAGACAAATAGACTTAAACACTTTTCATATATCACAGACCATTGTTGTTGTTGTTGTTAGCTGCAAAGTCGTGTCCGACCCATCGCGACCCTATGGACAACATTCCTCCAGGCCTTCCTGTCCTCTACCATCTTCTGGAGTCCATTTAAGCTCACACCTACTGCTTCAGTGACTCCATCCAGCCACCTCATTCTCTGTCGTCCCCTTCTTCTCTTGCCCTCAATCTTGCCCAGCATTAGGCTCTTCTCCAGTGAGTCCTTCCTTCTCATTAGGTGGCCAAAGTATTTGAGTTTTAGCTTCAGGATCTGGCCTTCTAAAGAGCAGTCAGGGTTGATCTCCTCTAGGACTGACCGGTTTGATCGCCTTGCAGTCCAAGGGACTCGCAGGAGTCTTCTCCAGCACCAGAGTTCAAAGGCCTCAATTCTTTGGCGCTCAGCCTTTCTTATGGTCCAGCTTTCACTGCCATACATTGCAACTGGGAAGACCATAGCCTTGACTATACGCACTTTTGTTGACAGGGTGATGTCTCTGCTTTTTAGTGTGCTGTCTAGATTTGCCATGGCTTTCCTCCCAAGGAGCAAGCGTCTTTTAATTTCTTGGCTACAGTCCCCATCTGCAGTGATCTTGGAGCCCAGGAAAATAAAATCTGTCACTACCTCCATTTCTTCCCCATCTATTTGCCAGGAATTGAGAGGGCCGGATGCCATGATCTTGGTTTTCTTAATGTTAAGTTTCAACCCAAGTTTTGCACTCTCCTTCTTCACCTGCAACAAGAGGCTCTTTAGTTCTTCTTCACTTTCTGCCATTAGAGTGGTATCATCTGCGTATCTTAGGTTGTTGATATTTCTTCCGGCAATCTTAATTCCAACTTTTGATTCATCTAGCCCTGCCTTTCTCCTGATGTGCTCTGCATATAAGTTAAATAGGCATGGCGACAGTATACAGCCTTGCCGGACTCCTTTCCCAATTTTGAACCAATCAGTGGTTCCATGTCCAGTTCTCACTGTTGCTTCTTGGCCCGCATATAGGTTTCTCAAGAGACAAATAAGATGGTCTGGTACTCCCATCTCTTTAAGAACTTGCCACAGTTTGTTATGATCCACACAATCAAAGGCTATAGCATAGTTAATGAAGCAGAAGTAGATGTTTTTCTGGAACTCCCTAGCTTTCTCCATGATCCAGCGTATGTTGGCAATTTGATCTCTAGTTCCTCTGCCTCTTCGAAATCCTGCCTGTACTTCTGGTAGTTCTCGATCCACATACTGAAGTCTAGCTTGTAAGATTTTAAGCATGACTTTACTAGCATGAGAAATGAGTGCAATGGTGCGATAGTTTGAACATTCTTTGGCACTGCCTTTCTTTGGAATTGGAATGTAAACTGATCTTTTCCAATCCTGTGGCCACTGTTGAGTTTTCCAAATTTGCTGGCAAATTGAGTGTAGCACTTTTACTGCATTGTCTTTTAAGATTTTGAATAGCTCAGCTGGAATACTGTCATACTGTCACCTCCACTAGCTTTGTTGTTGCTCAGCTTTTCTAAGGCCCACTTCACTTCACATTCTAGGATGTCTGGCTCGAGGTCAGTGACCACCTCATTGTGATTATCTGGGATGTTAAGCTCATTCTTGTATAGTTCTTCTGTGTAATTTTGCCACCTGTTCTTAATCTCTTCTGCCTCTGTTAGGTCCCTGCCATTTTGGTCCTTTATCATGCCCATTTTTGCATTAAACGTTCCCTTCATCTCTCCAATTTTCTTGAAAAGATCTCTGGTCCTCCCTATTCTATTGTTTTCTTCTATTTCTTTGCACTGTTCATTTAAGAACATTCTTATCTCTTCTAGCTATTCTCTGGAATTCTGCATTCAATTGGGCATATCTATGTTTTTCTCCCTTGCCTTTCGCTTCCCTCCTTTCCTCAGCTATTTGCAAAGCTTCCTCAGACAGCCATTTTGCTTTCTTGCATTTCTTTTTCTTTGGGATGGTTTTGTTTGCTACCTGTTGTACAATGTCGCGAACCTCTGTCCATAGTTCTTCAGGCACTCTGTCTATCAGATCTAATTCCTTAAATCTATTTGTCACCTCTACTGTATATTCAACAGGGATATGATTTAATTCATACCTGAGTGGCCTAGTGCTTTTCCCTACTTTTTTCAGTTTAAGCCTAAACTTTGCAAGGAGAAGCTCATGGTCTGAGCCAAAGTCAGCTCCTGGTCTTGTTTTTACTGACTGTATAGAGCTTCTCCATCTTTGGCTGCAGAGCATATAGTCAATCTGATTTCTGTGTTGACCGTCCATGTGTAGAGCCGTCTCTTGGGTTGTTGGAAAAGAGTGTTTGCTATGACCATAGTATTCTCTTGACAAAATTCTATCAGCCTGTGCCCTGCTTCATTTTGTACTCCAAGGCCAAACTTGCCTGTTATTCCAGTTATCTTTTGGCTTCCTACTTTAGCATTCCAATCCCCCATGATGATAAGGACATCATTTTTTGGTGTTAGTTCTATAAGGTGCTGTAGGGCTTCATAGAACCGGTCAATTTCATCCTCTTCAGCACTGGTGGTTGGGGCATAGACTTGGACTACTGTGATATTGAATGGTTTGCCTTGGATTCGAACTGAGATCATTCTGTCATTTTGAGGATTGTATCCCAGTATTGCTTTTCCTACTCTTTTATTGACTATGAAGGCTACTCCATTTCTTCTGAGGGATTCTTGCCCGCAGTAGTATACCTGATGGTCATCTGAATTAAATTCACCCATTCCTGTCCATTTTACTTCGCTGATACCTAAGATGTCGATGTTCAGTCTTGTCATCTCTTGTTTGACCACGTCCAGCTTTCCTTGATTCATGGATCTTACATTCCAGGTTCCTATGGAGAAAAAATCTTTACAGCATCGGACTTTCCTTTCCATATGATCTGCATAGCTACAATCCAGGTCAAAGTGGATCTGAGTAACTTTATGCACTAGGTGTCTAGAGTAACTTTATACTCTAGGTATATACTTCTTACAATGGGCATACATATAGTCCTTCAAGCCCTGCGTGGCTATCTAATTCGATATTCTTGATTGCCAAAAGATGGTCTCTAATAAAGATTCCTTCTTATGCTTGGGCATGTTGGCTTCTTGTTTTTCTCCAGTGGCTTTTGCTGTCATTTGGCTTTTGCTGTCATTTCACTTAATAAAGAGTGACAGTTGGCAACTTTTTCAGTTTTTGGTTGCATTCTACAGTTATGTACAATGTCCTATTTGGACAAACAACCAAAACTGTAAAAAAAACATCATCTAACTGTAAGAACACATGTCATTAGGTGGCAGGTTAAATAGTAAAGGTAGTCCTCATTTAATGACTGTCTTGTTTAGCAAACATATGACTAATTTTACAATTAGTTCTTGATATTACAACCGTGGTAGCTTGTGGTCATGTGATTGCCATTTGAAGATTTCATAGCTAGCTTACAACAAATAGAGTTAATGGAGAAGCTGGCAGTAAGTCACAAGTCACACAGTCATGTGAAGTTGTGCTTAATGGCCATGGGTGATTTGCTTAATGGCCACAACTTATAGAACTGATGTAAGGCATGGCCACATAATGTTTCACTTAATGACTGCATTGCTTAGTGACAGTTGCTGATCACAATTGCTGGTGTTAAGTGAGGATTACTTGTAGTACCCCCCCAAAAATATCTAATTTAGATTAAAAAATTGGGCAAATTTAGAAAAAATAGAAAATAACCATCCACTATGTATTATAGGAAGCAATGTTAAATCAAGTTGAAATGTTGTGTATAACCTGATTTTATTTTTCTGCTTAAGATAAGATAACTTTTATTGTCATTTTTTTACTGTGGGTACAATGGCACACATCAAAAATGAAATTTAGTTGTCTGCTCTCAAAGTGAAACACATACATGATACACCCCTAAATATACTAGATACAGCATAGTATGTATAAACCCACATCCCTACATGTACACATCTCTACATATACATAACAAATGAATCTTAGATACTGTCCATCTTGAATATATAATGGAAGGAGGAATCTTGAGAGTTCACAAGGTTAATGCTGTATGGAATGAAACTATGGCTGAATCTGGATGTTCTGCTATGGATACCACGAAGCCTTCTCCCAGAAGGTGACAAGGAAAACAGGTCGTGAAGAGGATGTGTAGTGTCCCAGATAATCTTATGGACCCTGCTCAAGCAACGCTTGTGTGATATGTCCTGGATGGAAGGGAGGGAACTGCCAATGATCTTTTTGGCCATCCTCACCACTCTCTGCATTGCCTTCCTGTCTGAAGCAGTGATGCTTCCAAACCAGACTGTTATGCTGTATGACAGGATGCTCTCGATGGTCCCCCTGTAGAAAGTGGTAAGGATAGGAGAAGGAAGATGTGCTTTTCTCATGCGACACAGAAAATGCAGGTGCTGCTGTGCCCGCTTCACCAGTGTCTTGCTGTTGAGTGACCAAGCCAGCCTACTCATTAGCTGCACACCCAGGAATTTGATGCTGGTAACTACCTCCACAGGTGAATCATTAATGTAGAGAAAAGTGTGGCTGTGCCTGCCTTTTCTGAAATTGACAATGATCTCTTTGGTTTTTCTGGTATTTAAAACTAGGCTGTTTTCCTTACACCAGTTCACCAAC
This sequence comes from Vipera ursinii, assembly GCF_947247035.1. NCBI lineage: Eukaryota > Metazoa > Chordata > Lepidosauria > Squamata > Viperidae > Vipera > Vipera ursinii. The sequence continues at coordinate 178,355,574 of NC_139516.1, forward strand.
CCCTCAACCTCTTGCAGTAAGCTTCCACATTGTCATCATGAATAAGGCCCATTACTGTTGTATCATCTGCGAACTTCACAATATGGTTGGTGGCAAACCTAGCACAACAGTCATGGATCAATAGGGTGAACAGCAGTGGACTTGGCTGGCAGCCCTGAGGATAACCTGTGCTCAAGAAAATGGTATTAGAGGTATTTGTTCCAACTCGCACATATTGGGGCCTGTTGGTAAGAAAATCAAGAATCTATTTGCACAAAGGGGGTGTTTAAGCCTAAAAGGCCCAGTTTGTCTACTAGATGCTGGGGAATGATTGTGTTACATGCTGAACTGAAGTTGACAAACAACAAACGCACATGAGTGTTTCTTTCCTTCCAAGTGCTTCAAGCTCATATGGAGAATGGAAGAGATAGCATCCTCCGTAGACAGTGGCGTAGCATGGGTTGTCAGCACCCAGGGCAAGGCAAGTAATTTGCACCCCCTAACCCGTGGATTTTAGCACTTGAGTCTCTTCCACTAGCTCAGGAATTCTGGGAGTTGAAGTCCATGAGTCATAAAAGAGCCAAGGTTGCCTACCCCTGAGTTAGGTTCAAGGCAAAAAAGGGTCTCTGGAGAAGAGGGAAAATGCTAGTTTAAAACTGAAACAAGGCAACTTTAAGGTGCCTCAGCTGTGATTTAGGATGAGACAGAGAGGACATGGTGTTGAAAATGGTTAATGGGGCATGTTTGTTCCACTCTTAGTGGACGTCAAGATAAACCCCACGAGAGAATGACCTTACAACAGATGTGAATAGGCTTGGACTACGTTTGTAGATTGAGTGCATACATCACATGGAGCGATGATGGGCTTCAACAAGATTTATGATCCCACAATTGGTTAGTTTTCTCCATCTTGTTATGTCATGTCATGTCATGTTATGTCATGTTAGGCGACAAACAATGACTTCCAACTTACAATGCCTCAGCTTCCCAAGGTTATTCCAAAGCCGGAAAAGCCAACCAACCCACCCTGCAGCTTTGCCTGCTTAGGCTGAACCCCAAGAGTTCATACTTGCTGCAGCGCCCGACCTATTTTCTGCCCAGACGCTGCTTATCCAAGCCAAGCCGCCTCCTTCTCTTTGGCACCTCGCCCCAAAGATTCGCCGGCCTGGCTGGAAACTCTCGCTGCTGGCGACGTGTGTCGGGGGGGCGGTCCTGATCGCCTCCTGCAGGGGGAACCGAGTGGCCGCAGAGAGTCAATACGGCAGGAGGAGGAGGAGGAGGAGGAGCAGCAGCAGCAAGCAGCCACAGGTGCGGCAGCTGCAGTTGTTACCTTTGCCTCTGGGAAAGGAAGAGACGGGGGCGGGAGCTGGGTCGGGGGGGCCGGGCTTGCAGGTTGAGAGCCAAGCGGAGGAGAACCGTGGTGGGAGAAAGAGAGGGAGGCAAGACGCCGCCAAGCCTCCCCACCCCCACCCGAGAAAGGAGGCGATCCGTAGCCGCGAGAGGACGGGATCCCGCTCTGGCTGGGCGCAGCAAATGCGGTTGCTTTCTACGCTCCGCCCGCTCGCTCCTCCGACCCTCGGCGAAGCGGAATCGTCCCCCTCCGGCGAGCTTAATGGGCGCCCCCCCAGATGTTGCGCCCAGTGCAGCCGGCCCCCCCTGCACCCCCCACGCTACGCCACTGTCCATAGAGCAATTTGATTGGTAGGCAAACTGAAGCGGGTCAAATGCTGGTGGGAGGCTAGATACAATAATGTCATTTATTAGCTTCTTAAAGCATTTCATAATGGTGGATGTCAGTGCAACCGAACGGTAATCATTGAGGCCTGTAATTGTGGACTTTTTTTGGCAATGGCAAGATGATGGCCATCTTAGAACACGATGGGACCACTGCCTGATGCAATGAGAGATTGGAAAGATCTGTGAGAACACGTCCAGGGATGTTATCTAGACCTGCTGCTTTCCAAATGTTAACTTTAATAATAAAATGGTAATTGCATTATTGAGGAAATGAATTACTTTGTGTTGAAGACCTTTCTATTTTAAGTGAATTCTTTAGATATTGTGTTTTACTGCTTGTTATTTTTGTTACAATTATATTTCCAGTGCATATAACTGATATGTTTCTAAGAGGACTGAGGGTCAGAACACTTAAATGAGAAAAATTGTGTGGAGGGCTGAACCTATCTTCTATAAATAATAACACACGATGTTTTTGCTTTTAACCTTTGCAGTAGTGGTGGGATTCAAATATGTGAACAACTGGTTCTGTGTGTGGATGCTGCTTCTGCAAGTCCATTCTGGGCCTGGGCAACAAAAAATTAGCTACCGGTTCTGCCAAAGTGGTGAGAACTAGCTGAATCCCACTACTGCTTTGCAGGAATTTTGTTGATTGTTTATGCTTCGTAATAATTAAACCATACTTAATTGCTTTTCTACTTAAGGGATCTCAAATAGCAGAACAAATTCATAATTGTTATATTTACATAATAAAATAAATCATATTTGTAATTTTGATTTGGTGAAATCACTGAATCATTTGGCAGCTGGGATATAAAGATAAACTATTATGTGATTGGGCAAGGATATAATGTGAATAAGTACGCATGCAGTGATGTGAGGACAGAAAAGCCTACATTTGATTAGTTATACTAATGATTTCACTCATAGCATCCTGTAAGTTGTGTATGATGCTGTTTTGTACTATAACAAAGCAGTATGAAATAGCTAATGTATTTAAATAAGCCTCTAAGAAAACACTAAGAAACATACTGCCTGCAGTGAACCTTTTCTCTAGAGAGCCTATTAAAAATGTCTTTGCAATTACATCAGTGAAAAATGTTACCCATTATTTTTAGAATATCATAATCCTAAAGTCAGCAAAATTCTGCTTTCTTCAGAATGAGTCTGATCCAGGCACATATGGTGAATATTCTACTTAAGCCTTTTTATTTTAAATCAAGTTTCACTGATTTCAGAGAACTTTTATTTAACCAAATTATTTAGATGTGCAGTCCACATTTTCCTATATCCAAATTATTATGGTTTGAGTTCCAAGGCATACACAGTTTTTTGAAATCCTCTCTTCAAAAGATGTCTCCAAGATCAAAGTTAAAAGTCAACATGAGGCAGCTTCCTGATTTTGGGGGCAATGATTGAACACATGCTTTGGGTACAAAAATCCCTATTGGTATATAAAAATATCAGGAGCAATTGGAATGGCAAGGCCTATGCCTGATGGTAACAGGGAAAACTTTTCTGAAACTTGGAGAGCAGCTTCTGATCAGTGCAACCAATCTCTAAGGCAGTATCCCCAATCTTCTGCCTCCAGTGGTATTGAGTTTATCTTTGCTTTCTCTAAATTTCTTTATGAGAGGGGCTTAAAGGGATCCTCTGAAAAATTTAGTTTCCTGGTTTTAAAGGACTTCTATTGAGATGGTATTTCCAGATGATACAATACTAGTCTGTTATAAACCTGTTTTTAAAACAAGATAAATAATGTCTGTGGAGATTCTCAGTCATCCAGGTCACAATTATCCTAAAGGTGCTTTTTCAAGAGGCAACTGGACTTTCTTTGTTTTTCCTTGAAGGTGTTTTGCTTCGCATCCAAGAAGCTTCTGAAGTGAACTGAAGAAGCTTCTTAGATGAGAAATGAAATGTCTTTAAGGTAAAATCAAGACTATCCACTTGCCTCTCGAAAAAACACCTTTGGGAAGATATATAATGTATATAATAATCAGGATTGTTTTCTAAATGTTAAATCCACTTTGCTGTTTTGATTGGCTAAATGCATTATGTGTGTAGAAAACTGTGTATTTTGGATCCACATAACTATTGTTTTCATATGTTTGTTTGCTAGGGATCTAACATCACAGACACTTGCACAGAAATGCTGATGTGTGGGGTTTTGTTGAAAATCTCAGCAGGAAACATACAGGAACGAGTGTTCTTCCTTTTTGACAATCTTTTGGTCTACTGCAAAAGAAAGCATAGGTGAGATACATTCATTGATTTATGCTTTCAAAACTGAACATATATAAATTATCTGAATTTAAATTTTTTAAAATATATTTGAATATTTTAACTACTATAATGCTCAGATAATGACAAGGTTCCATCTAATGGAAAACAACTAAATTTTTAGAATAAAAATTTAAGGCTACAAAGCATGTTTTTTACATTGCAACCAACATTTCTTATTAAAATAATATTGATTTATTAATAATTATTACTAAATTATTGATTTATCTGCAACTTCATTAAATAAAATGAGGTCTAGTTAGTACTCAATTTTTGGTCTATAAATATTTGCTAGTACAATCTTTGTGAGCCTGAAGTAGACTAATACTTTTAATATTTGTACAATACCTTTCCTTAATTAGACGATTGAAAAACAGCAAAGCATCTTCAGAAGGTCATCGATATCTTTTCCGAGGCAGAATAAATACAGAGGTGATGGAAGTTGAGAATGTTGATGATGGCACAGGTATATGAATATACATCACTTTCTTAATTATTATTATCTTTTGGATGTTGACTTTGTGTCTCATATAATAGTACAAGTAATCCCCAGTTAAAGATGGTAATTGAGACTAGCAACCCTGTCACTAAGTGATGCGGTTGTAAAGTGTGATGTCACATGACTTTACCAACATACAAGAGTAGTTGTACCAGTTTCATTGGCTGATTAAGCAAATGCTGCACAGCTGTAAAGTGCTATTTGCAACCTTCTGCTGGCTTCCCCATTGACTTCGCTTGTTGAAGGCATTAAATGTAACAAATGGCAGTCACATGATACCAGGGTACTGAGACTGTGCAAGTTCAAACAAGTTGCCAAGCATCTAACTCAAGATCACACAATTACTGGGACATTATGACAGTCCCAACTGCAAGCACCAGTCATAAGTTTCTTTGTTCAGCGCTGTTCAGTGCTATAACTTTTAATGGTTGCTGAATGACTGATCATTAAACAAGGACTACCCCTACACAATTTCAATAAAATGCAGTTATTTGATGTAAATAAATTTGGCATACATGGAAGATGAAAGGTTATGTGAATAAGAAAATTATACTCCTATTTATAAACAATGGCACCTAATCTTTGTGTGCAAAACTGTAATGAAGCAGCATATTCCAAGGATCCATCTAGCCTGCCTGATCCAACTGGTTTGGCAGATACGATAAGTGGTAATTTCAGGTAACCAGGCCCTATGACATGAAAGGATTTATAGTTAACAACCAGCATCTGTAGATCACATTGCAAGAGGCAAGCTGTGATGTTACCAAGCATGAACGACTGTAGTTTTTAATGGAAACTGCCATTTCTTTTACAGTTAATTTATGGCATGTTTTGTTTTTGTTTGTTTTATTTTACTTTTTGGTAAATGGATGGATTTTCGTAAGATTAGCATTTCTGTTTAGATAACAGAAAGACATTTGATTTGGCAGGACTAGACTCATAATTTTGAGCTGGCAGTCAAAGAATAAATGAATTATAGTTTCTTCCTGGTTCTTAAACCCTGTTAAAATTTTCATAACACATGGAACAAAACACACAGGCACACATTTATCTAGAGAAATTTTGCTTTAAGTAAGAGCACATTGTAATGCTTAGGGTGGGATCAGAAGCAATTTTGTATAACTCAGAGCATTTAGTAGCCATCAGATGGAATGTACATCTCAGATTTTCCTTTCTGTGATAATTTTTCAGCTGATTATCATAGCAGTGGTCACATTGTTCTCAATGGTTGGAAGATACACAACACAGCAAAGAATAAATGGTTTGTGTGTATGGCCAAAACATCTGAACAAAAGCATGAGTGGCTTGAAGCTATCCTAAAAGAAAGGGAAAGAAGAAAAGGTGAGAATGTGAATTTTATTTCTATACACTCTCACACCTGGAAGAAGTACTATGTCAAGAGACATTTCCTGACAGTGAGAACAATCAGTCAGTGGAATGGCTTGCCTTCAGAAGTTGTGGGTGCTCCATCACTGGAGGCTTTTAAAAAGAAACTGGACAGCTATTTGTCTAAAATGGTATAAGGTCTACTGCTTGAGCAGGGATTTGGACTAAAAGACCTCAAAGGTTCCTTCCAAATCTGTTATTCTGTTAATTCTGTTAATTCCTTTTCCCTGCATTTCTCACCTGAGGGATGTAGAACAATAACTCTGAACCTCTGTTCGCTATACCTCCTGGCAACACCAAATACTTTTGCAAGCAAGATCTAGTAAGTGAATAAAGTCCTGAAGTGTTCTGATCCTGGTGGATATTCCTTTGATGAGAAGGATAGAAAAGAAGTGGAATTAGACATTAGGGACATGATGTCTGTGTTTCCAGTAATGATGAAGCCAGCACTTCTCTCTGGTTAAATTATTTATTTATTTATTTATTTGATTTGAGTTGTATACCGCCCTTCTCCCGAAGGACTCAGGGCGGTGAACAGGGACATAAATACCAAAATACCCAAAATACAGAAATTAAAACAAATTAAACCCTAGTGCCCAAATGCAGAAAATAAATTACATTAAAACAATAATTAAAACAATAATTAAAACAAAACCCATCAGACCAGGCCGGCTTGTTCAAACAAATAGGTTTTTAGGTCGCGTCGGAAGGAGCGACGGTCGGGAGCCATCCGGAGCTCAACCGGTAAACGGTTCCACAGGTCAGGTGCACCCACAGAGAACGCCCTCCCCCTGGGGGTCACCAGACGGCATTCTCCGAACGGCGGCACCCTGAGGAGGCCATCTCTGTGGGAGCGCGCTGGGCAGAGGGAAGTTGATGCCGGCCACAGGTGTTCCCTAAGGTACTCCGGACCCATGCCATGTAGGGCTTTGTAGGTCATAACCAGTACCTTGAATCTCACCCGGAAGGCAACCGGAAGCCAATGCAGCTCACGGAGCAGAGGTGTAATATGGGAATATCGGGAGACCCCCAACACAACTCACGCGGCTGCATTCTGCACCAGTTGGAGCCTCCGAGTGGTCCTCAAGGGCAGCCCCATGTAGAGAGCGTTTCAGTAGACTAACCGAGAGGTCACGAGCGCATGTATGCAAGGCATCACGGTCTAGATAGGGCCGTAACTGGTGCACCAGGTGCAACTGGCTGAAAGCCCCCCTAGTCACAGTTAATATATGATCTTCTAAAGAAAGCTGTGAATCTAGGAGAACTCCCAAGTTGTGAGCCCTATCTACGGGGGATAATAACTCACCCCCCATAGTGAGAGATGGAATGATCTGAGTTTCCTGAGATGCTGGCACATACAGCCACTCCGTCTTGTCAGGGTTGAGCCGAAGCCTGTTCCTCCCCATCCAGACCCGGACCGCCTCCAGGCAACGGGACATCATGTTGAGGGCATCACTGGGGTGGTTTGGGGTTGAAATGAAAAGCTGGGTATCATCAGCATACTGATGATACCCAACTCCAAAGCCACGAATGATCTCACCCAGAGGCTTCATATAGATGTTAAACAGGAGAGGCGAGAGGACCGACCCCTGAGGAACTCCACAAATAATTAAAAAACATCCTATCCAGATTATTGTTTAATGCTTACAAAGCAATATCTACATTAGTCCTGGAATTACTTACTCTTTCTATATATTACTTGAAAGCAAACCCCCTCCCAAAATAAAAAACAAAATAAAAACCATCAACCCTCAAGACTTTTCAGCTTTGGGCAGTTAATGCTGATGTAGGCTAGCAAAGTTTTTTTAAAGAAAGAATTCTTACTTAAAATACACACTTTCTCTATTTCCACTTCTACCCCTCTCTAACATATACCTGTGGAGTTTTAAACTGTGTAGATAAATAAATGTATGTAGTAACGTCATTCAGCAAGGAGTAATAATTGGTGTGAGCACCAGAATAATCCAGGGCATTGAGCCTGGGATGTGAGAATGTAATTTTGGTCCCCCATGAAGATTTTTACATTGTTTTAATTTGATAAGCAAAGAAGGTCCTCAGGCACAGTAGAAAATTATAGCCAACAATGAGGAAACCAAAATAAGAGCAGGAGTTAGATTAATTATCACATTAGTTCTCAAAATGAAAGGTTCCGAAACATTTATACAGTATAGGGATTTTCTTTTGATAATCTTTGTGTATAGTCCAGTCATCCCATCTCCAAAACATCTGTGTAAACATAAATCAGGATGTACTGACTTAATTACATATGGAATAACAGATGATTCATGGACAAAACAGTTTGCAGAATTCAAATGCCTTCACTGAAAGCAGTTGTAAACAACATTCCATTCACCATGAATATAAAGGAGCTTTTGTTTATTTTATAATTCTATTCACATTCATGAATGTAAAGCAATTGCAAAAGTTTACATAAGTCAAAATGAAATTTAGCTGACTTTCTGAAGTAGTGAGATTATGATCTTAAAAGATTTCAAAAAATATTGGCTTTCTTCCTTCATAGATTTTGAGGATTGTGTATATTCTATCACAATGGAAGATTACTGAATTATTTTTTGCAATTTTATTAATGTTTAATTGCATTTTAACACTCAATCTGTTAGCCGCTTTGAATATGCTGTGAATGTAAAGATGGAGTAAATTTGAAAAAATGCTACAAATTTGTAATGCTTAAAAATAGTACATAAAATATTCTGTTCTCTCTCTCTGCAATCACAATGGCCTCGAAATGGGTGACCTGTAAAAGCAGTTATGGCTGTTGTAAAACATAGGGCCACCCTCCCCCCCATGACGGCATGACTGATCTCTTTTGCCTAGTAGCCGCAATGCTGACATAACTAAACCAAAACCAAGCAAATCTTACCATAATATATGAACTAAACCAGTGCAAATAAAACCCTTGCTCTTTCTAGAAAATTGTAAGTTGAATCCAACCTTACTCAGTCAGGTTTGCAGTTCCATGTCAGCCTAGTGTGAGCAAGAGTTACCCATTATTTCACTAATAGTAACAAGGATATTATCTCTCTCTCTCTCTCTCTGTTTGTGTGTATGTGTGTGCGTGCATGCGTGCTGTATGGATGTATTATTGCCAGTGTTTAGGCTTTGTCTTCATAACCCAGTTTGTTAATTTGACACTATTGGGTCCCTAGTTTCCCTGACAATTATTTGGCTAGTCCATTCAGCTTTTGAAATGATTTTCAGATAAAAGTCCTCGTGAATGGGGATCTTTACAGTTATTGTGTATTTGAAAAGGAGACTTTCTAGACTTGTTTCTTGAGATCTTCTTAACCCTGAATATACTATAGTAGGAATTCTAATCTGAATCTTTCAGTACTTTGTTTGTGAATCTCTCTCTCTCTCTCTCTCTCTCTCTCTCTCTCTCTCTCTGTGTGTGTATTTGTTTTTTTAGAAAATCATGTCTGGAATAATTTGTTTGAACTTGTTCAGGTGCTCTTGGTAATGTTTACTATTCTAATTTTAAAACCCTTGGAAGTAAATCACAAATTATTTTACATTTAATGTTACTAGGATTGAAAACTGAAGGACACCCCTCCATCCCGCCCCACAATAGATAAATAGAGATACATTATTTGGAAACATTTCAAAATTATTATATTATGATTTGTTTTTCAGGATTAAAACTTGGTATGGAACAAGATACATGGGTGATGATCTCTGAACAAGGAGAAAAACTTTACAAAATGATGTGCAGACAAGGCAATTTGATCAAAGACCGAAAGAGAAAATTAACTACTTTTCCAAAATGTTTCCTTGGAAAGTATGCATTTAATATCTGCATTTAAAATTTTGCCCCATTATTTTAGTTATTATTTATCAAATTAGATAAATAAGATGATCAGACTGTTTAGGATTTCTAGTCAACACATTCTCGCTCTAACGCTAACTAGCAAATTAGTTAAGCCAGTCTGGGTATTGGCTGCTTGCTCTACATAATATTCCTGAAAAGAAGCAGCAGATATTATACAAGTATACAGATTTATTTTTTTGGAATGATGATATAAATAATTACAGTGATATCTATCTGTCTACCTGTCCCCCAAGCTTTAAAAATGCAATGTTGAAACTATAAATGTTATTTTACGTATGCAAAAAATAATTGGCAAACTGCCCCTCTGTCTTTCATTTGGGCAGAATTCTGTCCTATAGTTTAGAAAATTAAATAGAATGTGCTATGTGTTATAGTTTTTCATTTTTTTTCCATGGATTGACAAGATAGAGTAGCATAAATATCTCTTTTTGGCCTTGTAAAATATAAAGCCATTTTATAAAACATACAGTAGTATTTCACATATGGTATTCACACACACATACATACAACCTATTTTTCACCTTTTTTATGCAGTCTCAGGTATCATACGAAAACATGAGTGCTATTTTATTTAATTAATAAGGATATTGTATAATGAAACGGACTGAATGTTGCTTATAGGAACATCAGAGTCTCCCTGCAGCCCAGAGATTTGCTTCACCAGACTATCAATATGCAAAACAGTTCTAGCAACAGTTTGTACCTATGGACATTGATGAAGTCTGATCAGATCAGAACTGATAAAGAATAGAGACTTGTAACACTTATTACCATAAACTCTCACATAATTCTTAAATACCTTCTTAATGAACTTTGATTGCACAGTTGTTCCCTTGTTGAGACAGGGCACATATGAAAACTATAATGTGAAATGTAAAATGGCTTGTTGTTGTTAGCTGCGAAGTCGTGTCCGACTCATCGCGACCCTATGGACAACGTTCCTCCAGGCCTTCCTGTCTTTAAAATGGCTTACCATAAGTAAAAAAAAAATCTTCCTTCAGTGCACTTCAAAAAAAAAAAGGGGGGTGCTGGTGGAATAAAATAGTAGCCCCGGTGCTATTAGCTTTATTACTTCATCCTTTGCAGTTCTTCCAACAACATTAAATGCAGCTGCTGGTCACCCAACATTTTATTGACCCTTACTCCATCCTAGCTATTAAAGAAACAAAAAAAATGTGAATTTTAAACTCACAAATTTAGATTTTAGTCTGATATCCTCTTTTCTCGGAATCATTGTACTCAGAGCAGCTTATTCATGAGTAGACATGAATTGGATTACACCATTAATGAGCAAAGTGCATTCTGTTGCTTCTTTAGGAATTTTACTTCTTTACTATATTTAACTTTGATATGTTAAAATACTTTTTGTCTATCTGCTTTTTTCTTAATTAGTGAGTTTGTATCATGGTTATTGGAGAGTGGAGAGATCCACAGACCTGAAGAAGGTGTTCATCTTGGCCAGGCTTTGTTAGAGAATGGCATTATCCATCATGGTAAATAAGTTATCTTTTCTAACAGTTATTTGCAAACATTTAACTCTTTTTAAAAGGGACGCGGTGGCTCAGCGGGTTAGGACACTGAGCTTGTCGATCAGAAGGTCGGCAGTTTGGCGGGTCGAATCCCGAGTGCCGCGTAGCAGAGTGAGCGCCTGTTACTCGTCCCAGCTTCTGCCAACCTAGCAGTTCGAAAGCACGTAAAAATGCAAGTAGGCAAATAGGGACCACTACGGTGGGAAGGTAACAGCGTTCCGTGTGCCTTTGGCGTCTAGTCATGCTGGCCACATGACCACGGAGACGTCCTCGGACAAGCGCTGGCTCTTCGGCTTTGAAACGGAGATGAGCACCGGCCCCTAGAGTTGGAAACGACTAGCACGCATGTGCGGGGGAACCTTTACCTTTACCTTTTAACTCTTTTTACTTGTTAGTAGGTGTACAGAATATATAATTGTTTATGAGAGTGACATTTGTTGTCATCAAAAGTTACAGAATAAGTCTTTGGAACAGTGAGATCCTTGATGCTCTCTGAGGTTAGTTGTTTTCTGATGATGTTCTATTACCAAACTAGGTAACATCACAACTGTCTTTGGAACAGTTTGGTGTATTATTAGTTCTAGCTTTTAGTTTTCAGTTTTAGCCTAAAGAATAACCTGTTTTTATTATGTATACCTATTATATCCATATTGTATTTAAATGATGTTTAAGAGCTATATAGATCTGATATTTTCTTTTGTCTTTTATAGCTTTCCCTATACTTTATTGTTTTTGTTTTTGTCTTGCAGCTGTTTTATGCTGGTTATTGACCATAATAGAGGAACTTATTTATTTACTTATTATTAAGTAGCCCCAGCTGTGTTTCCACAGCAACTGAATTCCTAAAATAAAATTGAATGGCCCATCTGTTTTTCTTCAGAAACAGAAAATTACTGTGCATTTGAGAGACAATTAGATTTATATTAGAACTGTATTATTTTCTGGATTTGCTATTTTCACTTCAAGTATAATTAACAGTGTAAGAATTTTATTGATATTCATTCAGTATTATTTTTATTGACTTGAAATAATTGGTTAACTCAAAACTATTGTGAAGTTTGTGGATGTTTTTTAATTCACTTCTTTTTGAAATTTTAAATGGGGCATAGTCTTACCTAATAATAAATAACTCAAAATATATGCTTTTTATATCAGAAATAATAACTAAGTTATTATTGTTATGACTAGCTGGACTCTCATCCCTATTCCGACTCCCAGCAGCAACTAATTCTAAAAGCAATAGAGAAAATGGTTGCATTTCCACCTGTTGTCAAAGCAAGAATATCCGATGTTAGCAGCATTGACACTAAATATGATTAACATACAACTTGCTTCTTCCTGTTTTGTAGCTCAATTATTTAAAATATCCAGATGTTGCATTTAATATTTTTTCATTGATGTTTCTGTATGTTGTTTTGTTTTCTGCTATTTGTGTGAAAACCTTTTTTTAGTTTAATTGTTTATTAGATTGTATTTGGTTACAACTGAATAGTTCTTAATAGCAAGCTAAATAATATACAAATGCTTTAGAATGGACATACGTGGACCCAGTAGCTGGTTGTGCCATAAGCCAAAATGAACAGAAAATGGAAACATAGATTTGATTAATAATATATACATGAAGAGTACAGATGTAACAAACTCCAGTAGGAAAGATCAAAAGTGTACTAATATTGAACTAATTGGAGAGAGAAGAAAAAATTGAATTAAACAATATATATTTATGAATAGGATACCTTGTTTTAATTTGGGGTATGTTTTGTTAAAACAGATTAATTTGGGTAAGATTTCAATTCTATCTGTATTAGTTAGGTCAGTGAGAACCAAATATTGTCAGGGTCACAATTGCATTATGAGGAACACAAAGCTCTACAAAGCAGTAGTAATTTTTAATTTTTTAAAATTAAAAATGCTTACACTTACTAAATAAGGAAATCTTAAAAGAGCTGTGTGTCCTTATATAGGCACTGGGTTGTTTTAAATTTTTAATTATGTGTTTGAAGGTTGTCTGTGAAAGAGTGATGATGTAACATAACATGAAATATAGTATTATATTTAGGTAGCCATTAAATTGCACCCTGATGTCAGGGTCCTAAAAACATTGCTGGGCATTTATTTAGAAAAATAAACAGTCAGCAGTCAGTGGAACTATAAGAAAGAAGAGTCAGTAAAAGACTACTGTAATCCAAAAGCTAATTCTGAAGTTTTATTTATTTATTTAAAAAGATTTGTTATGAACTGATAAGGATTCAAATAGCTGCTACTTACACATCCCAAAGCTGCATCTGACAAAATATATGCATCCTCACTGTGTGAGAAGACTCAAATGCCTAAACTGACATACACAAGAATTGTTCACTTGCCAGAATACTTATAACACTCCCATATTATTTTTTAAAATAAAGCTTGATAATGAGGACATTGTGAGATTTGTTGTTGAGAAAAAGATTTATTTTCAGTTCAGGCAGTTGGCAGTGGCTACTAAAGAATGAGAGAGAGAAATGTATTCTTCGTAATAAGGATTCAAATTTGACAACCACTTTTGAAATAAATCTGGTAGACGCAGGAAAGTTTTGGTTCATAAGTTATGCCTTTACTATTTTGAATTTTTAACATTTGCAAATTTCCCCATGCAAAGATAGCTGGGAATAATGGGACATTTGAGTCTTTGACAAAGGCTATGATGTATAGCAGACATGTCAAACACAAGGCCCAGGGGCCGGATCCGGCCTGCGAAGTGGTTTCATGTGGCCCACGAAGCCATCCTGGAAACAGTGAGGGAACGGCCCCCACTGCCTTGGCCCTGGCCCAGAGACCCTCCTTCTGCCAGAGACCCTCAGATCTGTCCCACTCCTGCCCTTGATGCGAATGATGTAGAGCTGGCCATGCCCACCCAGTAGGCCATACGCACTCTAGCCACGCCCACCCAGTAGGCCATGCCCACCCAGGCCATACCCACCCGGCCCCTTGAGGGCAACTGCAATGCTGATGTGGCCCTCAATGAAATTGACTTTGACACCCCTGATGCATAGCATTCTTTTCAAAATAAAGTTCTTGCTAATCAGATTCAGGGCACACAATAAAATGAAAATGTATGGTGAAGTCTAATGAAATCTCATTACAGATTTTTTTAACCATTGGAATTTGCCATTGTGAAAAAGGGCAAACCCATTACAGCCAATTTTAGGATATAGCATACTTCTAGCTCTTCTCATGCATTTTCTTTACACTGACATATTTTTATGTTTGCTTTTGCGTTAGTTACAGACAAACATCAGTTTAAACCTGAACAAATGCTCTATAGATTCCGTTATGATGATGGCACATATTATCCAAGAAATGAAATGCAGGATGTAATTTCAAAGGTACAAACATTATACTAAATAGCTATACTATTTAAAAATGCAAAAATTCTGACTAAAAACTAAACATGGCATTATAAAATTGGTGTTATAAATTTAATATAAGTTAAATTTCCTGTTTTCCTGATGTGCAAAAATCATGTTGCGTAGAGCAGTTGAAGTGGAAGACAAATTACAGTGTTATAAAATATTCAATCCTAGCACAATACAATATAATGTAATAGGTAAGTATAATTCAATTGAATTTAGCAATGTTATCTATGTTCTCTTATTTTTCAGTATAATATTAGTATTCTTTCAATGAATAACATATTATATTCATTTGTTGAAAGACTAGAGGCAGGCCGATAATTCATTAAAAATAAGTTCACTGTGCATCCTTCCAGTCATTCTTTTGTTTCATTTAATCAAGTAAATAAATTGGAAAGGAATACCTTAGTAGTGCTTCTCAACCTTAATGTTTGCTAAGGAATTCTGGGAGTTGAAGTCCATATAGCTTAAAATTGCTGAGATTTTGAGCCAACCATAAGGCTTTGTGATAGGCAAACAAGCCACATTGTATGAGTTAATAAATTCTGTTTTAAATCTTGGTTTATGATCCTGGTGTAATAAACTATTAGAAAAAATTGCCTTATTTATGTATTTGTTTTGTGAAGGAGTGATGTAGGAACAATAGAACATTGTAACTAATATACAAATCCTACCTTATCATAGTATTGTGATCAGAAGTGCATAACCACTTTCAAGGGTACACTTTGAATATCATGCTGATAATTAAAATGTAACAGTAGAAGCAACTTTCAACAAGCAACAGTGACAACTGTTCTTTAATTCATTAGACATGGCCAGGGGTCAGCAACCTGAAACAGTGAAAGAGCCACTTGGAACCGGTTCCCTCACAAAAGGAAAAACTGGGAGCTGCAAAAAATGTCTGCGCATGTGTGTACATGCGCGCATGCGCAGAACAGGGTTTGACTGAAGAGTGGAGCCAAGGCAAGATATGCACCTACCCTGCATATCTGAATTGATTGGTTGAACTTTTTTAGTCCCACTTTTTTTTTGGACTGCACATGGCAGAGGACTGGGAGCCGCAGGAGATGGCTGAAAGAGCCGCATGCGGCTCCGGAGCCGCGGGTGGCAGACCTGTGGACATGGCTATCATTTTTCTCATATTTGTAAGTGTTTTAGGTGTTAATGGATAAGAGGGCACAGTTGAAAATATTGCTGGTATACTGATAGAACAAATGATATGAACTAAAATCAATATTTATTTTTGAAGTAGCTATGTGGAATTTTTCTGGATTTCAAATATGCTTTTGAAGGATTTTTTCCTCTTTCATTTTATAAAACAATTTAAATTAAGGCCATAAAATACCATTATTTGAGATAGTAACGTATAAATATCTATAGACTTTACTTGATACTGAGTAATTTAGATTGAATATTGTTCATATACTTAACAGGGTGTAAGATTATATTGTCGCCTGCACAGTCTGTTTACTCCTATAATAAGGTAAGTTTGGCTTTTGGTTGTTTAGTTTCATAAGGTTAAACAGTAGTTGCTACCCAGTTATGCAGATCTTGCTGAATAATTGTTCATTGTTCTAGTAACAGAAGACTAAGCTGAAATTATAGCCATAGAAAGTCTGCTAGGAGAGCAACCTTTCATAAAAACAATCCGTCATTTTATTTTGATCATTGACCAGTAAAACCTTCAATAAATGATGTAAGACTAATGCAGGGCATGTTTACATTTACATTTCCCTTTCCAATAGACAGACACAGAGAGAAACATTTTATACACACACACACACACACACACACACACACACACACACAGAGAGAGAGAGAGAGAGAGAGAGAGAGAGAGAGAGAGAGAGAGACATAAACACATACATACATAAAGATATACACACCCATATACATTCACACACCGTGTGTATGTGCATCTGTATATGTATGTATGTGTAGGCAAAAAGCCTACAGGTTGATTCACATAAAGACCTAAAATAATAGCATAAAATAAAATTAGTTAAAACAATGCATACAATATTTCATTCCAATGCAAATTAAAAATAAAGAGAGAAAAACATAATCAATAAACAATACAAATCCTGAAAGAAAAAATGTAAGTCATCTCAGGAGTTCACCTGTATATTAAATATCAAACAAAGATCATTTTAAATAATGAACCTTCTGTTCTTCTAAATATTATAAAATGTATATCAAGGAGAACATACTTCATTGTTTTCATTTGAAAAATTGCCTTTTCAAAAATGGATAAATTATGTATTTTGAGTCTAATTCTTGATGTCCAGAAAATTAATGCTTTTCCAATTTATCACACCATATATAACTAATGTGTTTAAACAACAGTGAAGTTCCACGTTTTAGAACATAAGTCAGTGTGACATTAGTATCTTTACTATTGAAGGATTTCCCCTAAATCTACTTATATACTGTGTATTAAAATATTGTTCCAAAAAGATATCAATAACTCACAGCACTAAGTCATGATGTAATACTCCATCAATTTTTTTGCAGTGCTAACAGATGATCTCTTTTCAAATACATTCTTTGGGGCATCCAGTAAATTCAAATGGAACATTCTGATGTATTGATTTCAATCTTAAATCCAATAAAACTAAATTAACATTCTTTAAAGTTTTCAACTGTTGACCTATTTCTTAAAAATATTCAAACATTCTGGTCTTCAAGGACCACATACAATAGTCAGAGAAGGAAGTCAAGAATGTTTCCTATAGAAAAAATTCTAAAAGATGAAGTTATCACATAAAACGTTTTGTCTTTTATCACTGCCAGCAGGTTTTTTAGCAGTAAAGTCTAGTTCAACTACTAGATTTCTTCTTGTTATGTATAGATAACTGCTTCATCAAACTATCAACTTTTAAATAATTGTTTAGGACACAAATGCAAATTTGTGTACACATAAGTATATGTATATATAATATCATGTATATTTTACTTGTATTTATTTGTTTACTTACAATATTAATGATTAGTCTGGAAGGGGCAAAACAGACTTTGAGAGGCAATGTGTTCTAGCATTGTGATTACTACAAGATAGACATGCCTTTTAACTCCTAGCCCCTTTTACCCCATGTGGAGGCAGATTCCTATTATTTTATTCATACATCTTTCTGGTAGTAAAAGAACCCAGTTGCTTTTTCCTTCCACAAATTATGCATGTACAACGTAACCCAAACAAAACATAAATAGTACTTTTTAAAGTACCACATAAAATCAATATAAATAAGTAGCAAGCAATTCTCAAACTGCAAAATGGCAGAAATAAAAGGACATTTATGACAATTTATAACATTATAAAATGTCATGAATTAATTTAAGCAAAAATATTGCAAAGTAAGCTAGTCATCATTAAATTTTAATGATAAAATAACAGGTAGCAGTTGCCTTCCCAGATTCAGATTGGAAATGCACATTTTTGCTTTCTCTCTTTTTTTAGGTATGATCCTGACTTGATACTGTTCTGTATAGTGAGTTTTATTAAAAAATATCCATTCCTTTATCTGAGTAATCATAGTCCCATGAGAATAATATATGTTGCTCAACTCCAATGAACACTGAAAGTAGATATAAAAATATTAAAGCAAAGGATTGTTCCAACTGAGGAACTCTCAGTGGTATAAGTGCATATCTGGCCTTTGACTTTGGAGTAACCATCATCTCTCTTAGTCCATCCTATTTTGTAGACCTACTATAGGGATAAAATCAAGGGAGATTCCAGATGAACCAGCTTGAATGTGTGCAATAAAGGCAGGATATAAATCTAATTAATCAGCCGATCAAGGATATTATAGATGTGTTACTATTCCAAATTTCCTTAATAGGACTTTAAGTTGAATGAATGTTTATATGTGGAAAGAGGAAAAAAACTAATGTGTATAATAAAAGTTCTGTATCTGTGAGTGTGTCATTGATAACCAAATGGTTTATTTCCAAATTGCCCTCATATGGGAAGTTTAATTTTTGTAATACACTTCGAACCTTGCCTAAAATACCCAAAAATGTAACTAAAATAAAACATTATTATTACAAAGTAATACAAATAGAAATAATTTTGAATAGATTAAGGAATTACTTAGATTATATTTGAGGTATAATGTATGGGGTGCTCAGCTTCTTTAAAATATATATTTTAACGATGAACTACCGGTATTTTATGTTTTCTTTCTTCTCAGAGATAAAGATTACCATTTAAGAACCTACAAATCTGTCATAATGGCTAATAAAATGATAGACTGGCTAATTGCACAGGTAGGGCAGTTCTCTGAAGTATATAAATTTGATTTGTAACATGAAATAAATGTAAATAAATTGCCATTAGAAATTAATATTTTATATTTCATATAATTTTGCTTTTATATATTTGTTAATTAATATATAATTAATTGGTATTATTGACCAATTGTTAAAATCCTGTTATCTTTTGAAGGATTTTAAAGTATTAAGCATTCTTCTATTTATCTACCCTTTTTTTAAAATAGATTATATTATACAAATATGTTTTTTTTACCAAAGTAAATACCAATACCAAGCATTAAATCATAAATTTATTATCAGTTGTGTTCCAAAATTAAAATAGAGGGCATGTATAAGCCAAGATAATATATAAATTATTTTAAGTAATGCCCATGTTTATTTTTTATATTAATAAGCATATTATTTGAAGGGGGATTGCAGAACAAGAGAAGAAGCAATGATCTTTGGAATAGCACTTTGTGACAATGGATTTATGCACCATGGTAAACTATAAATTTATATAAGTTTTTAAAAATGTTTTTTAATATAAAGATTCTAATTTTAGAATCTGATATCAATACTGTGATAATTTCCCTAGGATATGCAGTATGTAGCATTTATTGGTTTGTTACTAGAACTTTTGTTCTGTGATATATCTTTAAAAAGTGTTATCTAATTAAGAATCTCCTTAAAATACTAGTGCAGATTACAAATCGGTAGTGTCATCCATTCTTGC
Source organism: Vipera ursinii (assembly GCF_947247035.1). Lineage (NCBI taxonomy): Eukaryota > Metazoa > Chordata > Lepidosauria > Squamata > Viperidae > Vipera > Vipera ursinii. Next base: position 178,375,213 of record NC_139516.1, read on the forward strand.
TAATCATAAAATGCTACACTGTGTTCTTTATAAAATTACTTGCTAATAGCTGTGAAAAATACAACACTACAAGGATCTACTTTCTTATTTATTTATTAGGTTTATATACTGTCATAATCCTTGAAGACTAGAGTTAACAACATAAAAATAACATAGTAATATAACAAAGTAGTATAACAAAACTACATTAAATGCAATAGTGCAATAAAGCCAAATATAATGACGCTTCAACATTCTACAGACACTTTCTGAAAAACCTCATTTGAACCAGTTTTTACAATGTCATCAGAATTAATAGAAAATAATTGTTTCTGAGATATAGCTACTTCTTTTTACAAAAGTGGCAATTACTAATAAAGAAGAAATTTATTGGACAGCTCAGTTTGGATTGGAAGATGCAGTTATTTAATCATATACTGAATAAAATTTTAGCTGAGCTATAAATCAATATGTCGATAAGTGATGTACAAATATTAACCTTTTTTCTGTCAAATAGTGCTGGAAAAAAGTGAATTCAAAGATGAACCACTTCTATTTCGTTTTTTTGCGGATGAAGAAATGGAAGGCTCCAACATGAAACACAGACTTATGAAGCATGACTTAAAAGTAGTGGAAAATGTAATCGCAAAATCATTGTTGGTAAGTATTTTAAAAATTGAGTATGTATGTTTGTTTATTTGCATGTTTGATTTTGATGCTGCTAAGTCCTATTATTTACAGATAGACAGTGTTATAATTTATAGTTTTTTTCAGATCCACACTATTGTCCATCAACTTAAATCCCCTAGACCTCTCTTGCTGTTCTGACTCTTGCCATGTTTTTTGTACTCTTCAGTATTGCGAGGAAATGGAGTACAACATATAGGTACTTTATAGACTCCAAAGTTAGTCTGCATTGGTTAAATAGTCATACAATGCCCAAATAAATGCATATGATTAATGTCACAGCTTTTGCAGATGAATATATTTGCCAGATGTAATGTGTTGTTTTTTTAATCCCATTTATATCCCGCCCTTCTCCGAAGACTCAGGGCGGCTTACAATTTAAAGCACAAATCAATGTGCTTAGCAATAGCCTTCATTCTATGTATATGCCTGCTTATTAGGGCTTTAAAGTCCCCCAAGCGGCATTATTACAAAGTCAGCTTATTGCCCCCAACAATCTGGGTCCTCATTTTACCTACCTTGGAAGGATGGAAGGCTGAGTCAACCTTGAGCCTGGTGGGATGCGAACCTGCACTAATGTTCACAGTGGTAACAATCATATAGTAATAACAGTTGCCTGTCAGCCATACTTATTTACCATATTGATTTTAAAAGTTTCCTTTTTTCAGATCAGATTAAGTGATGGAACATATGGTTTTGGTTTGGAAGACAAAAACAAAGCACCAATTGTTAAAACAGTAGAAAAGGGCTCAAATGCTGAGGTAATACAGCCTTATTCATAACTGTCCCAATTATTACATTTCTGCTCATAGAAAAGTTCACATGTGTTTTGACAATTACTTCAGTTATAAAGTTTTACTTTAATAATTTTAATTGATTTTTGTGTTTGTAAATTATAACATATTTGTGCAATACAATTTTATATATAGTTACTTAAAAGTAGGTTCATGGATAAGCATAAGCATGTAAGAGTTTCCATGTACAGTAAAATAATGTTGCTTAGGGGACGATTATAGCCTAGCAAAGAATACTTATTAAAATGTTCATTCAGGTTTATCTGATCCACCAATAATATTAAAAAATGTGTCATCTCCCACTGCCTTGCCATATCTGGATAGTCTTTAGTAGGGCTATTAAAATGAATAAATTTCATGTGATTGCTAGAATATTAAATTAACAATATTAAAACATATTCTTTTGAATAAATCATTTGTTGTTCCAGTCTACATTTTGAAGGCCTATTAATCAAAGTCACCATTTTCCTAGCAGATGTTGGGTTACTAACAATACAGAAATGATCTACCAATCTTCTTCATAAAAAATGTATGTGGAAGAATCTGAGTTCCTTATTAGGAAAAAGAACTTAAGGTTTCCAGTTACATGTCTAATAAAGAACTGTCTCTTCTTACAACATCTAAGGCCTTTTATATTTCCTGAAAGAACTCTATGTTTGCATATCATGAAAAATTGTTAACCATTTATATTATTTAAAACAACTGCATAGATAACAATTAGATAACAAAAGACAAAAACAATTACAAAACCTTTCAAGCAAGTGCCATAATAATCTCATTACAGAATTACAAATGCTAGATTCACCACCCCTCTTTATCTCATGCCTGAAGGAAAAGCCAGATCTTAATTGCCCTCTGGGAAGCAAGAAGGTTAGGGACTGTTTGAGCCTTATAGACCCAGATTTGAGGAAAGAGCAAGCACTAACCTCTTCTGTATCTGAGGGAGAACAATTTCTTATACTTGACCTGTTGAAAGCATAGAATAGTTCAAAAATGAACGTATTATTGAGCCAAAAAAACAACAAAAAAATCTTTATCTACAAACTTACTATTAATTTAAGTCACACATTTTCTTATGCATTTTCTCAAATGAAGTTGTATTGGTAGATAGATAAGTGAATCTATTTAATCCACCATTAATTTAAACTTCAAGCTGTCAAGTTTGGAAAAAAATCTTAGACATTTTTCCAATAATACTGAAGTGTCAGGATTAGTTTTTTCCCCCCATAAAGGTGTTTTCTGTAAGGTTATATAAATTCCACAATTGTAAATATAGGTATATGGGAAATGTTTGAAGCTGTTCCTTTTGTGCATGTAAATAATAATAATGGATCACTGATGTTGTGATGCTAATTGTATATATATATATGTATTTTGCTTTTTTATCTAGGCAGCAGGTCTGGAAATTGGGAAAAAGATCTTTACCATTAACGGTGACCTAGTTTTTCTAAGGCCCTTCACTGAAGTGGATAGCTTTCTGAAAGCATGTTTAAACACTAAAATGCCCCTCAGGGTACTTGTGAGCACAAAACCAAGGGAGTAAGTTGTTTCTTTGGTTTTAGAAATTATAAAAATAGTAACCAAAATAGGTTACAAGAGCATATGCATAAATGTTATTATGTTAGAAATAGTTTTGCTAAATTTTATATATTTTACTGATAATACCCTTCCTTTCCCCACAGTTTTATGCACTCAAGGTGATTAAACATAAATAAAATGGAAGGTATATTTTTGAATGTTTACTATGTGTAAGTTAGAACCAAATCAGAAATGTCAGTAATTAAAAGCTCAACAAAAGAAATACATCTTAGCTGTTCATTGAATGAGATTTAAATGCAACTCCAATGAATGCATTTCATAGCCTGGGAGTAGTGCAGGGAGATGCTGTCCCATGTGCCAAACAAGTAAGCCAGAATGGCTTTTTCTTCCTCTCCTGTGATTCTGAATAAATTCATTAGATGGAAAAACTAATGTCTGAATTTAAATTTAAGTTATTGGTATAAAATTGTCTTCCACAATTTGGCTCTCTCTGGATTTTAACTTTCACTCTTTTTAGTCAATGTAGTAAAGTCTAGCACATCTAAAGAGTGGCTGGCATTGATATATTTATATAATAATTTTTGCCATTAATCAATAATACCAAAATATCCATAAATTATTACCTTCATCATTCTGTTAATCTTTGTTAGCATATTATGTAGAAATAGCATTTACTTATCTTTTTGCTTGATATGCCAATTTTTGTTCAGAATACAGAAAGTTCTTGCTTAGCAACCACAATTGGGACTGGCAACTTGATTGCTAAGTGATGCGGTCACTAAATGAAATGTCACTTGATCTTGATGTACTTACAATATCATTTCCCATTCAGTTGTTAAGCGAATCACTACCAGTGTTTAAGTAGGATTTGACATGACTGTGATTGCAGTTTTGCTGCCGGTTTTTGCAGTGACTCTGCTTGTCAGAACCTGTTTATGAAATGTGTAAATGGTGATCATGTGACCGGGGGAAGCTGCAGCAATCATATTTGAGGATTGGTCATAAAGTTTATCAGTGCTGTTGTAGTTATGAATGCATTCAAAACAGGGCAGTCATTAAGCCAGGTCCGTCTGTAGCTAATAATATGTTTAAAGCTATGATCCAGGTTTCTAGAAGCAACCTCACTGAACTGAAGGTTAATTTAAAGTTTGTTGCTCCTTTATGTTATAAGCAATAGCTATTTTTTCCACCGAATGTAAGCTTTATTTTTTTTAAATTAAGTACATTATATTATTTTAATCTTATGTAAAATTAGATGCTTCATTGTGAGTTTTATCTTGCTTAAAGGACAGTTAAGATTCCTGATTCTGTGGATGGTCTTGGATTCCAGATTCGAGGCTTTGGCCCTTCTGTTGTTCATGCTGTTGGAAAAGGTATGAAAACTGAATATATTTTTTCTTACCTGATGTTCAGTGATTCAGAGTAAAGTATTTCAAAGTTGTCTTTAACAATGTAGTGCTGGTTCAATTTAATATAATTTAGAATTGAAAAGAAATGGCAAAATCAGCTGTAACATGGCTTTTCCCCATTTCCAGGTATATTTCTAACTTAATTTTTTAACTTTTTTAAAGGAACTGTGGCAGCTACTGCTGGGCTTCATCCTGGACAGTGCATAATCAAAGTGAATGGAATTAATGTCAGCAAAGAAACACATGCAAGTGTTATTGCCCATGTGACAGCCTGCAGGAAATACAGACGTCCAATGCATGTAATGCTAATTATTTTGTTCATTATATAATTATATAATCCTTGTTTTTATTTCAGTGGCCTATAATTATTATCTATCTTGGAAAAATATAATCAATATAACACTTCACCATGAATGGATGGAATGTTTTTTTTTAATTTCACATGGTTCATATTGAAAAGGTGTGGGGCTTCATTCACAATTAAATGTAGGGATACCATCCTTGAACATTTTGCTCTTTTCCATTACTCAGGTACAATCTGCAAGTAAAAATAATGGAGATTCTGTTGTTTTATGTGCAGGGTGGAAATAGAAAAGAAAAACAAAACATATAAGGCATTTTACCTAGCATTTAACTTTGTTTGACAGCTGCTCAGAATCACATAATAGGGCAGCATATACATTTAATAAACAAACCTTTCCTGAGAATATCAGAGACAAAATTAAGATGCAAAACTTCCAGTGAAGTTTTGCATCTTAGAATATCCATCTTAAACAAAACCTTTTATACATGAATAACTAATATTATTGAGAATGACTCTAAGGTCTTCCTGATTAACGATGGACGTCTGAATGGACCACCATGTTTGTTCTTATTTATTTATTTTATTTTGATTCCATTTTATTACTTTTTAAGTAACTTAAGCTCCTCCTTTTTTCCCTGTGAAGTGGGTTGGACTGAGAGTGAGTGACTGGTCCAAAGTTACTCAGCTGGTTTTTCATGCCTAAGATGAGAGTAGAACTCAGTTTCTTGCTTTCTAGACAAGCACCTTAATACCTACACCAAAATGACTCTCTTTTACAAGCAGAGAACTAGATAAAGAGTTAGGGGAGCAGTCATAGCTTCCACTGATGCATAAATCTTGCTGTTTAGTATTTACTATTAAACAAATGGGTAACACTAAAATTAAAATAAAGTCCTATATCATACTATTTGATTAGTCCCTTATTTATTTATTTATTTATTTATTTATTTATTTATTTATTTATTTTTATATACCGCCCCTCTCCGAAGGGACTCGGGGCGGTGTATAGGGCAATTAAAACACTATAAACAACACCTAATGTATAAAAATTAAAATGAAATTAAATCAAATAGCCCTAAACAATAAACACATTCTAAAATTTAAAATTTTTAAAATTTAAGATCTAAAATCCCAGTCCCTCAGTCCAGGCCGGCAAGTTCAAATAGCCAAGTCTTCAGGTTGCAGTGAAACGAGCGAAGGTCGGGAGCCGTCCGGAGCTCAACTGGAAGCTGATTCCAGAGGACAGGCGCGCCCACAGAGAATGCTCTCCCCCTGGGGGCCGCCAGTCGACATTCCCTGACCGACAGCACCCTGAGGAGGCCCTCTCTGTGGGAGTGCACAGGGCGATGGGAAGTTAACGCCGGCAAAAGGTGCTCCCGTAAATAACCCGGACCCATGCCATTTAGGGCTTTATAGGTCATCACCACCAATTTCTGTTGATATGTTTCATAACAAATTGTTGTGAGATGAAAGCAATAGAAAAGACTTACAGAACCTGATACAAGGATACTTCATTGTATGTGGCTGTATTAGGTTCTGTAAGTCTTTTCTATATTAATCTGTTGAATAAAAAATTATTTGGAACTATTCATAAATATAATTTCAATTATATTGAGAGGGAATATATTTCAATGCTGCAGTTATGAAAAAACAGTAATACTTGATATTGGTGCTTGAGCCTCATTTTATCCACATTTCTCTTTAGATTATATATTTTAAAATCTGTCAAAATACAATTGTGTGCGTGGGGAAAAGAATAATTTTGTAAATCAGTATTTGGTTTTCCCCTCAATATATAAATTAAATAACTTTTTAAAACTATTCTCTAAGATATAGCTTCATATGATCGATAATGGAATTCAGCAACAAACAAATAAACCCTATTTTGTTTCTAGTAGCAGTCCTTTCTTCCCTCATGGAAATAAAATGCAAATTAAATCTAAACTTTTTTTGTTTTCCAAAACCTATATGTATTAAAGTGTTAATGAGGCTTGTAAATTATTTGTTATTCTACAGCAAGATTCTATTCAATGGATATATAGCAACATTGACAGTGCTCAGGAGGATTTTCAGAAAACAAATGCTAAACCATTGGGTGAGGATGGAGGAGATACATTTAATTACAAAGTTGAAGGTGGGATTATTTCTCTCTTATTATTAATCACAATAAAAGTTTGACCATTTCTTAAAGCAAGTATAGCATTCCAGAGCAAAACAAGGGGATTACACATCTCTCTTGAAGTGAGCAAACATGCCAGCAAAGTTGGGATGCAAACCATATAGAAATGCATGAGTTCTTCACATATTACTTTTGTCAATTACATGAATTAGCAACTAGTAAAGTAAGGAATGAAGAAATACAGTTATACCTATCTATGATTTTGCTTTTGAATTCACTGGGAATCTTAGAAATTATGTTCCACTAGTTAGCCAGTAGACAATCACAAGGAGGGTCTAAATTTTTGATCATAATAATTTCTTAAATGACTCTGCAATAAATAATATGTGTTTCAGAGGTAGTCTATAGTAATTAGTCTATAGAATAGATTGATTTTTTTGTTGTTTTTAGAAGCAATTGATAAATTTAATACTATGGCAATAATTGATGGAAGAAAGGATCATGTCTGCCTCACTGTTGATAATGTTCATCTGGAATATGGTGTTGTTTACGAATATGATAGCACTGCTGGAATAAAATGCCATGTTTTAGAGAAAATGATTGAACCAAAAGGCTTTTTCAGCCTGGCAGCAAAGGTATGATGCATGAAGCATGTGTGTTTGTATGTACTTTATATGTTCTTATTGAAGAAAATTGAAAATTATAATAATTTTATTTCAAATCAGTGATTTGTGCACTTTTGATGTTTATTTAAGATTATGAATAATTGTTATCTACTAAATTCAAACCATGATAAATGATAAAAGCAAAAGAGGCTAAGTATCAAACTAGTCCTGAAACTTTTCTTTTATTTTCCAAAATTATGAGCTACAATATTTCATCTCCCTATTGTATTTTAATGGTAGTTTTAAGAATTATTATTAAGAATTATTTTAATAGTAGGATTTAAGAATTATCATATCATTTTGCAAAACAAAGGTGGGAGAACATGGTTGGTTACAAAAAAGATTTGCAGTTCTTCTATATATTAAGAATTCCTAATCTGATGTTTACTAATTGTTCAGAACAACACAACTATAAATAATTTATCTAATAAACAAGGAGGGTGAGATTGCATGGTGGTAGAAGGAAAAAGATACATTATCTTAAAGGTGTTATTAGTGTATGATCAAATAATAATACTCTAAATATAGATCATTTAAAGGGAATTAAGATACTAAACAAAACAAAACAAAATACCTCTCCCCTCCTTTGTCTCCATGTTATCAAAATCATCACAGAAAGACTATATTATTATATTATTGTATACAGATAATGTATACAGATAATATTGTGTGGATCATAACAAACTCTGGCAAGTCCTTAAAGAGATGGGCATACCAGACCATCTTATTTGTCTCTTGAGAAACCTATATGCGGGCCAAGAAGCAACAGTGAGAACTGGACACGGAACCACTGATTGGTTCAAAATTGGGAAAGGAGTCTGGCAAGGCTGTATACTGTTGCCCTGCCTATTTAACTTATATGCAGAGCACATCATGAGAAAGGCAGGGCTAGATGAATCAAAAGTTGGAATTAAGATTGCCGGAAGAAACATCAACAACCTAAGATATGCAGATGATACCACTCTAATGGCAGAAAGTGAAGAGGAACTAAAGAGCCTCTTGTTGCGAGTGAAGAAGGAGAGTGCAAAACTTGGGTTGAAACTAAACATTAAGAAAACCAAGATCATGGCATCCGGCCCTCTCAATTCCTGACAAATAGATGGGGAAGAAATGGAGGTAGTGACAGATTTTATTTTCCTGGGCTCCAAGATCACTGCAGATGGGGACTGTAGCCAAGAAATTAAAAGACATTTGCTCCTTGGGAGGAAAGCCATGGCAAATCTAGACAGCACACTAAAAAGCAGAGACATCACCCTGTCAACAAAAGTGCGTATAGTCAAGGCTATGGTCTTCCCAGTTGCAATGTATGGCAGTGAAAGTTGGACCATAAGAAAGGCTGAGCGCCAAAGAATTGAAGCCTTTGAACTATGGTGCTTGGGAAGACTCCTGTGAGTTCCTTGGACTGCAAGGCGATCAAACCGGTCAGTCCTAGAGAACTCTTTAGAAGGCCAGATCCTGAAGCTAAAACTCAAATACTTTGGCCACCTAATGAGAAGGAAGGACTCACTGGAGAAGAGCCTAATGCTGGGAAAGATTGAGGGCTTTAGAAGAAGGGGACGACAGAGAATGAGGTGGCTGGATGGAGTCACTGAAGCAGTAGGCGTGAGCTTAAATGGACTCCAGAAGATGGTAGAGGACAGGAAGGCCTGGAGGAACATTGTCCATAGGGTCGCGATGGGTTGGACATGACTTCGCAACTAACAACAACAACAACAACAATACAGATAATATTCCTAATTGGTACAGGTTTTCATTTCACACAAAGGAAAAGTCTTGCCTCTTTTTCTTTCTCTCAATATTAAGTCCATTATTTGATTAGCTTGCTAACAGTAATAGGGATGTATCTATAAGTACATGTCATCAATGGAGGTTGTCAGTTCTTCAGTTATTTCAGTCTCTACATGGCATTGTAAGAGGATCTCTTTACATTTGATATTTGTTGAGAATTCAATAAATAATTGGCTTGTCAATGCAGTTTGCAGACTTTCTGGAATTCTTTTTTCTAATAATTTGAAAACCATGAAATATTAACACTTCAGAACAGACTTAAGAAATTTGTCCTTACTCCAAAATGTTATTCTACTGCTAGACTGTAACAATATATATACAACTGCTGCTGCTTCTTCACTCCATCCTCAGTGCACTGTGATATTGCCTCTATCTTCTTGCCATTGTTGTTACTGTGCACCATTCATTCATTCATTTCATTTCTTTATTAAATTTATATGCTACCCATCTCACTATCCAAAGTGACTCTAGGCGCTGTTGCTGCAGCTGCCATCTCCTTGCTCCCTAATTTTGGAAAGTGCTACACTGCCTTGTCTCCTATGTAGACCTTTGGATGATGCTGAGGAAAGGAGGAGATGAGAAAATCTACTTTTCTAAACTCTTTCCTGCAAGTATGATATTGGGTGAAATCTTACTTGTTTTTAAAGAGAGTCCTTGTGGAATGTATCTAAGGGTGGAATATGGACAGGACTAATTGGACATGCATACAGTGCTTGGGCAGCTGAATTGATTTATATTGTTAGAGTTGAAGTAAAAGCTGTTTGCTTATATTTCTAATATAAATGGTCTTAGCTTAAGAATCAAATGTTCGTATAATTATGAAGCTCTAGATTATGAAGCTCTAGATCAGACATGTCAAACTCGCGACGTCACGTGATGTCGCGTGACGTATCGGAACTTTTTCCCATTGCCGGCAATGGGATGGGCGCCGTTTCTCTGTGACGCTCCAGCCTGCAGGCCGGCCGTTTGACACCCCTGCTCTAGATTATAATATATCATACATCATAGTATATACAGAGGTTTTTGCAACTCTGTTTCAGTGGCTCCACCTCTTATCTGCCTATTTCCTATACATAATAATTGCTTGTTCTGTTAACTTCTTCTATAGACATTTTTTTTCTAAACTAGAGAATAGGATGGAAAGAAGGACAAATTATTTTCTTGGAAATGCCTAGATATCCAGCACCTTGGTCATGTTTCTACAAGCTGTCATTCTAGGACGGTCTTTTCCAATAAAGCTCAGTTACTTCCACTATCCAATCCATTGTGCAGATCTTCCTCCCTGATTCTGCTTGTACTTACTATCTCCTCAGATGTTCCTCCATCCTCCTACGGGTATTCTCTCCAGTTCTATTGCCTGTTTCTCTTCAGTGGGTTCCATGCCCTGCCCCTTGATACACTTTTGAGTTCACAATGCAGAGACATTTCACTGCTTGCAAATGATTCTGCTGTTGCTCACAGGAGTCTTAATTAATCCAAGAATTTCACTTACTCTCAAAGTCCAAATCTGAAAACTGCTTGATAAATGAGTTGTCTGAGTTTTTTTATTTAGCCCATAATAATTGGAGCAGTTAGTTGCACAAATATTAGTATTGTGAAATATCAATATGTACCTAATGAAGAAAAAAATAAATACTAATTAAATACTAAATACATGACAAATACATAAGGATGGATTCATATATTAGGGCTGTGCTATGAGAATTAATAACCTTTAAATAATTACTTTGTCCTACTTATAGATCGTTGAAGCTCTAGCAAAAAGTGATGAGCAGTCTGTGCAAAACTGTAGCAGCTTAAATAGTATAAATGAAATAATTCCTACCAATCTTCAGAGCAAATTCAGTGCCATTTGCAGTGAAAAAATAGAGCACATTTGCAGAAGGATTACAAGTTATAAAAAGGTAAATGCTGTAAATTTGCTTGAAAATATTCAACTAGAACTTAGTATGGATAAACAATTACATATACTGTAAATATGTAGAATCAAAGTAAATACATAAATGGTAAATGAATAATATATTCATGATAAGGTATAATTCAAAATTGCTTGGGAAGGTTTCTAATTCTGCAAAGTAGATTTTGAGAGTGTACATGTTAAATGGAACACAATGACATGAGAAGAAAAAAAATTAGCAACAAACTGGCCTTATGTTTTTTGTGATTCCTGTGCAATTAAAATATCTATGATAGACAAAGTACTTTTCATTTATTGCTGATGTATTTTAGAAAAAATTAATAATATATGCAGTGTCAAGGACAAGAATAGCAAGAGCATATTGGACCAGCAACAAATACACTGGTACAACCATGTGGGGGAGGTAGACATATTTACCAAACCTAGTTATAAACCCACATTTTCCCCATCTGCTCAGATAAGATCTTTGAGAATCTATGAACATGATGCACAATTATTATTTTCAGAACGTTTTCTATTTGAGTGGCTGTTGGAATATGTTTTATTCTAAGGATAGTTTTGTCTTCAACTTTCAGGTGGAAACAGATTGTCAAGAATGCTTTAACTGAGCTGTTAGTTTCAATGTAAAAGTTTGATATTTATAAATAATTATGTAATTTTTTTTATTATTACCTTATTACTACAGCATCAATTTAATTACCTTTGTAATTCCATGGGCTATAGAATATTCAGATTAAAACAAATCAGATTTTGATATCAAATGAGAATAGAAATAACAGATCAATGATTGATTATTTTTCTCCCTTTTGGAATTGAAATGTGTAACTCACTCTTATAGTTATATGATCTGGAAAGTGGGTATAATTTGTGTTTATCGAAGTCTTTATCAAATGTTCAAAGTCCTTTTGTGGATGCTGCTTTTGATTCTTTGTAACTGACATTATCTTTAACTTAACAGGTGCACTATTCTCAGTTATTTTGATGCAGAAATACAATTTTGTGTGCAGCGTTATGTGTTGTGGAAACAGAAACTCTGTGTGCAAAAATAAGAGTCTGAAACAATACATTTTCTCACATATAAAAACTGAATTGTCAAAGTTATTATGTAGTTCAAACTGGAATCTTTGGATTTATATAACATTTCCCTTTTGGATTTACCTTTAGTTTTCACGGGTCCTAAAAAATCGAGCTTGGCCTACCTTCAAGCAAGCTAAGTCAAAAATCTCACCATTGCACAGCAGTGATTTCTGTCCGACTAATTGTCATATCAATGTCATGGAAGTCTCATATCCTAAAACGTCAACCTCACTTGGCAGTGCCTTTGGTGTTCAACTAGATAGCAGGAAACATTTTTCACATGAAAAAGAAAACAGACTTACGGAGCAAGGTAAACCGCAATGTCTATCTTTGAAAATTTGTTTCTTTCCTAGCATGACAAGAAATGAAGAGATTGGGTTAATTTGGAGGTATAGAATGTCTTAACTGATGCCATTATTAAGGGTAAAGAAGAAATTTTGGTTCTATTCAAGGACAAATGATTTTGGACTGTTCTTGCTTTATAAACCAAATACTATCATTGCCCCCCCCCTTTCTACTTTTCTACTTTTCATTCATGCTTCTTTTTCTCAGAGAAAATGATGAAGAGGGGAATCTGTTTAGCAGGGTATTTCTCCTCGAGATTGCCTCGTTTTTCTCCATGCAGGGATGTCTGTTGCTGCCTCTTAAAGAGCAAATGGCAGAGAGTGACTGCGATGGCTATGGTTCTTTGGAGGAATTCCAAAACTTTCCAGCCCATTAGCCTTTTCTTCTTTGGGAAAGAGAAAAAAATATAATATGGGAAATTGCCACTTTGGCACTGCATAATGGCTGGTTTGGTGTAATGGTAATTGCAGACTTATACACAGAGCCAAGCCACATCCATACATATGCTTTTCCATTTTAATTTTATTTATTTATTGGAAACAAATTTACTCTATAAGCACTATTAATTAAAGGATTTTTATTTTGTGATTCACCTAAATTACTGCTTATTTCTTTCTGAAATAATTAAATGGTCACATGATGATTGTAATAACAGGAAACTGCAAATGTTTATCTGATTCATTTTATTATGTATATATGTTTATTAATACATATATTAGGTTTCTAGAATTATAGCTTTAGATTACATTTGGATTTTTCTTGGAGAACCATAAGTCAGTGATAACACATTTTCAATGCTGCCTTTTCAAATTTAGTACTTTAGTACTGCAAATGTTTATCTGATTCAGCTATTTTTTTTCATCAGAGAAATTGTCCTACTTAAAATGAGTGCCTTCTTTGCTAAATAAGTGGCACATTTTTTCTGAAGTAGTCACTGAACAATCACGAAAAGAGGATTATTGACGGCATTGTTTGTTTGCTTAATTTACTCTCCTGTCAGCTGAGAAATAATCATAATTGGCATGTCTATGTCAAACTGTCTATTTCTGTCTCTAGGTTTTGCTAAAGTATGGAGAAAAAATATTTTTTCAAGAATTCATGTTTTTTCCAGTATTTATATTGTTCAATTATTTCTATTTTAATTCAGATTATATTGTTTCATTAGCTTATGGGATAATGTTAATAAGTGAATTATGCTTGTAAAAGTGAATTAATTAATTTCAACACAAGTGTGTATTTTCAGCATCATGTTTTGCTTGTGTTCTGAATGTGTACAAACTAATTATTGGATTTATGAAAGTGAGCTGGATTTTTTTTTTGCACTTAAATTGAGTTATAGTGATTTTAAATACAGCATTTTATGCAATATACTTCCTCTAGGTAAACTGAATCCCATGGTTTATATACAACATACTATAACAACCATGGCCGCTCCATCAGGTCACTCATTAGGTCAACAGGATGGCCATGGTTTAAGGTACCTGTTAAAAGAAGAAGATTTAGAAACACAAGAAATCTATCAGAAACTATTATGCAAATTACAAAGTACATTAAAGGAAGTGGAAAACTGTGTATTTCAAATAGATGAGTAAGTAATCCGAAGGTTTATATCTTTACGGACTGGGGTATTAATACATATATTAGGTTTCTAGAATTATAGCTTTAGATTACGTTTGGATTTTTCTTGGAGAACCATAAGTCAGTGATAACACATTTTCAACGCTGCCTTTTCAAATTTAGTACTTGACATTTGTGGGTTGGACAAATACTTTTTCAAACAAATCAAGCCAATAACTCCATTTATTTTGTTAAGACAACTCTAATAAGAAATAGAAGTACCTCTGGTCTTTTGAATTTCTTCCAATTGTAACAGACTCTGGTTTTAGTTTAAAACTTAAAACTTTATTTTCAGTAGGGAAGTATATGTATGGAGTAAGTGAACAATATTTAGATAGAGTAATTCATGATTGGCTGTTGTATGAGACTAGCCATGTTAAATTCCTGCTTCCATTTTAAGAGTATGCAATGTCTGCATTTGCAAATTTTCATACAAATTAGTGGTATGCACTGTTTTTAATTACTGCTATTAAATTTATAAATTTCAGCCTTCTGTCTTCAATAACATATTCTCCAAGTTCACAAAATAAAAACCATGAATTATTAATGTCAACAGACAGTGATAATGAAAAAGGAGAACGCAATGGGAAAAAAGTATGCTTCAATGTAGTAAGTGATGATCAGGAAGATTCTGGTCATGACACTATAAGCAACCGGGATTCATATAGGTAATGTATCAGTTAATATAATAAAGGTAAAAGGTAAAGGTTCCCCCGCACATGCATGCTAGTTGTTTCCGACTCTAGGGGCTGGTGCTCATCTCCGTTTCAAAGCCGAAGAGCCAGCGCTTGTCTGAGGACGTCTCCGTGGTCATGTGGCCGGCATGACTAGACGCCAAAGGCGCACGGAACGCTGTTACCTTCTCACCGTAGTGGTCCCTATTTTTCTACTTGCATTTTGACGTGCTTTCGAACTGCTAGGTTGGCAGAAGCTGGGACGAGTAACAGGCGCTCACTCTGCTACGCGGCACTCGGGATTCGACCCGCCAAACTGCCGACCTTCTGATCGACAAGCTCAGCGTCCTAACCCACTGAGCCACCGCATCCCTTAGTTAATATAATAATAAACACCAAATTTATAATTTTACTGTGTGTAATGATACAATGTTAACAATTTTTAAAAATCTGTTACAGTGTTATTAAGTAATACATAGATACATACAAATAATTTTTTCCCCATTTGTGCTTATTTCCAAGTTAAGTTTTTTTTTTAATGTGTGAGGCAAATATGCCAAATTTATACCTTCTGATTCAATATACTGATATGAATGAATTTCCCATTGTCACATCCATTCCTTTCTCTTGAACGATATTGTCCTTTCTTAGAGGACTTGGCTGTTAATACATTTTCAGTGAACTTAAACCCACTTCCCTCTTCAATTGTAGCCTTTAGCACTATATTGCAAGGCTTTAAAAATATACAAGCACTAATGGTTTTTTTTACCCCAAGAGACAAATAAAACTTATTGTATGCCTTAATAGTATAAATAATGCTAATAAAGTATTTGAAAGAAATGCCTTAAAAAGTGTTTATTCTTGAAGGATTTATACTCTTACATTTTTCTTCTTTTTAGTGATTGCAACAGCAACCGGAATTCTACTGCTTCTTTCACCAGTATTTGCAGTAGCCAATGCAGTTCTTATTTTCATAGTGATGAAATGGATTCAGGTGCTTTTCAAATATGTGTTTGTGTGTGCATGTTTACATACTTATTTAGGGGAATGTGTGTGACATCTGTTTACCAGAACTTGTGTTCATTTATTTTATTTTGTATAACTTCTGTACTGTCACAATTACACATTTATGACAAAGTAAGTCATAAAACACTACAGCCACAAAAAAATCACATCATAACACTCATCAAAAATATTATATAGTAATTAAGCAGCAATGAAGTAAAGATATTAATTCCCCAAAGCTTAATGTCTATATGTAATGAAGTTGAAAATAATGTCCTTCTTTCATTTATCTTCAAGTATTTTCTTTATTCAGAAACTTAATTTCTATTTAATTGAACTGGATAGGCGAGACATATAAAACTAATTTAACCTATCATTAACTCATATCTGAGGGGCAGACAAATTATACTTGAAAATCAGGATATTTAAAGAATCCTTTTAATCTTCATCTTTCTAAACATCAATAGCCTATTGAAAGAGGACAAAACAAAGGATGTTGTTACTGGCATACATCTGATTTTTTTTCTTCCCACTGCAACACTGTAAACAGTTAGGGTAATGGATGAAATACTCTGGATGGAATGCTACTATAAATTTGAATGAAGCTATCAGTTAAGCAATAGGAACTTGAGTGAAATGAAGAAAATCAGACTGAAAGTAATTACTTTTTTTTAAAAAAAGGGGAAACCCCTACTCTGGTAGCAAACTTAGTGTTTCAGTTCAATTTCTAGATCTTTTTCAACATCAAGATAATTCAAATATGGAATATGAATATCTAAAGTCAACGTGATTTTAAATATTGTCTTATTAGGTGATGAACTTCCTCAGAGTATCTGCATTTCTCATGATAAGCAGGATAAACTTTATGGTTGCTTGGAGCATCTTTTTGGTCAGGTAAGCTTTTTCATTTCAGTTTTCTTCTGCCCCATGACGTGACAGAGATATGAAAATGTTTGGAAGGAATTGGATAAGATTAGAAGCAATTTGAGCAAAGCTAGAACTGTCTAGCACATTGAACAGGTAAAAAGGGGGCCTTGGATAAGGTAAGCCATGCTGGTTTCCATTATGCTTTTACTATGCTATGGTTCATTTAAGCAGCAATTATGATAAAACATAGCTCACAAATCACAACGCAGAATAATCACAGTTTTCAGTTGGATAGATTTACACTTCACACTAAACCAAGGCAAATAAATTGCATTTCATATCTGCAAGGAACTGAAGTCAACTGAAATCTGACACTGGTTGAGAAAACATCAGAGTGGTTAGGGTTTTTTTCCTCATAGACAAGCTTACTGAGTTGTTAAAAGATCTTGTTTGATTGTTTGGTTTTGACGTTTTGGATTTGTCTACTAAGACCAAAAATGGAGGTAGGTTTCCCCAGTTGAATTCAAATAAAATACATAATTGTGGATCTCCCACATCTCTGTTTATATTGTTGCTTCTAACAAATGCCTAGGTTTTCCCAACTAGATCTAGCATATACTATAATATTTTAAATCAGATTGACAGGATTATGAGAATAAACTTTTTAATATTTATCAATCATTTCTGAATCCAACAGGTAGATTCAATTATTAATCTGCTAAAAGGTCCAGCAGTGGCAAGAGCTTTTGAGCAAACCAAGTTCTTTACTCCTGGTCGAAGTTTTCAAGGTATTAATTTCGCAAAGCTAAGTATGGCAGTGAGCATAGTTTCTAGCACTTTTATTAAGAATATTACTTTATAGTTAACATTTCTTTAAAACACAATATAAAAATTAGAAATGTACCTCCAGCATTTTATGGGCCTTTTTTAGCGCACAGATTGCTGTGGCAGAAGGAATTGTGATAAAAAAGTAAAGAAATGCATAGGTTCTTAATGTGTTGTGCAAGATATATTCAAGTAAATGCAGTAAATATTTAACATTTTGAATAAAACTTTTTAAACAGCAGTCTGAGTTTGGCCAGTATTTTTCCCCATTCTCATTCCCACTTTCAATTTTACTTTTCTCCAGATTTTTTTTATTTTTCATTTCTCTAGATATTTTTTATAATCTCTGCAATGTCTGTTACTCTTTGTTTTGCTACTCTTGGCTGGAAGAAGGGAGGGAAGTGTGTATGCATGTGTGTTTCTCTATGTTTCTGTGTATGAGACTGATTATATGTGCACGGAAGATAATGGTTGGTATATGCAGGGCTTTTTTTGTCATAGAACGCTCAGAATGGAGTTCCGGCACCTTTTTTGGATGGAACCTTGTAGTGTAGGCAAGGCGGGTTGTATGACATGTGTGAGTTCCGGCACCTTTTTCTTTTACAAAAAAAGCACTGGGTATATGCCAATAGGAATCATTTAATGTTAATGGGATATCTAACTAATTTTAATTAGTTATTACAGTCTCTCACATACAGGCACATTTTTTCTATCCCATTACTCTCTTTTTATGAGTATGCCTTCAAGCAGTGTGTGTGTGTGTGTGTGTGTGTGTGTGTGTGTGTATTTGAAAATTCCATATTGACAAAGTGGGGATGCAATCCACCATCCCAAAACTGACTTAGAAAACAAGGTGTAATTGAATTCGCCCCTAAATACAGGAGTCCAGGCAAACTTGTGGAGCTGTTCAGTATTGCAAGGCTAGGATGGCATTCTTCTGCAAATGTACAACTGGAAAGACTTATAACTATAAGAGTATTACAATCAGCTAAAAATATTGTAGCAAAATTAATAATTTTGGTTTTGCCTAGAATTTCAGCAAGAAATTGAACTTAAGGTGACCTGCCCAAAGAAACTGAGGCTTCATATTAAACAAGATCCTTGGAATCTTCCCAGTAGTGTTCAAAACCTTTCTCAAAGCATCCGAAAATTTGTTGAAGGTTAGTAATTCATTTACAGCAGCTCTTGTTGTGTGCTTCTTATACAGAAGTTCTGAAATATAAGATTTTCAGATATTTTAGATTTTCTGAAGTTTAATTACCAAATTTGGTATCATCATCAGTACAAATGAGAGTGGGGAATTCCTCCATTTATATACAGTAGCTTGCCCTTCCAGTATTGTTGGGGTTGTGTTTTTTTTCTTGGTACAGTAGTTTCATGATTAAAGTATTGTCTTCTGCTTGATTGTTTGGTGATACTGATTTCTGCTTATCTGGGTGTTGGCCGATGGAGAGATTCTGTTCTGGTTTGTTTGTCTAGTTTGTTTTCTTAGATTTTTTTTAATTGTCTATTTGAAATGATGTGAAAATATGTTTAAATTTATGTGTCTATTGCTACCTGATTTGTCCTAATGCAAAGCATTTATGTGTATGGATATAGGTAGGTGGGAGGAGAGAGTGAGAGAGAGACAGAGAGAACACAAACAAAAACGTAAATTTGCACACAAACAGATTTTAATTGTAATGTATGCTAACTCACCCAGCCTTGTCATTTTGAAGGGATTTAATTTCTTTAAAGCAATTTATATACAATTTCCAAAATGCAAAAGAAGTGTGAAAATGCTGGCTAGAGCTAGTATGGAGCTAGTCCCAGTTCTCCAGTCCTCTGGAGAGTATTACTTTGCATTATTCTCATGAGATTCAACTATATAGAGTGCAGATAGGGGAACCTCACACACTCTCTTTGTCTAGAAAGGATTAAAGGAGTTGGATCTACTCAGAAGCTCCCTGTTCTTATCTGTGATCATTGGCTTCGTATCAATGCAGAGCCATCTTCAGCCCACCTTTCATTTACAGGATCCACCGCCTCAGATATCTTCACGGTATCTTTCCCTGATCTTGCATCATACAGTTCCAGATCCTAGTTTCCATAACTTCAGTTCCCTCTGTTCCACAATCCATCTGGACCCTTTCCATTCCAGTAGCATCTCTTGGCAAACCAAGAAGGAATCATCCTTTCCTCTTTTTTTGATAAAGTTTCTCTTTTACACTTTTGTACCAAATTTGTTCTTGGAGCTTTTAGCATCTATCTTAATGAAGTGTGGTATTTTTCATTAGGTTTTCTGGAATGGTATGTGATATAAAAGTTTATGATTTCAGTTCAAACATCTAGTACTTTTGAAAAAAATTTTACACGATCACTATATATAATAAAATGTTCTTTGTTGTAGTGCTTCCAACTTTTATTGTTGCCTTATTTGTCTATCTTGGTAATTATTGATGAAGTTACTGAATATACCATCTGTAAACATTTTATACCTATTTTCCCTTAAATTATTACTCAAAATACATTTTATTGACTTTTTTCATAGCTCTTTCCATTGTTATCTTATGATTACTTCTTTGAAGTTTTGCATTCACTTCATACAACTTTTGATGTATCACCTTTTCATATTTTAATAATAATTTGTACATATGACAATAGGTGATCTGGGTTTTGAATAAGTGCTTCAAACTTTTTCAAGGTCTCTCCTTCTAGCTTGAGATCATTTTTTTTAATTCTTCCAGCAATTTGTTAACATATCCATCACGGTAAATTCCAGCCTTCATTGAACAGTTTCTTTCTTTGTGTACTGTAGTTATCCCTGAAATAAATGGCATTTGATGGCAAAGTTGTTGGCAATGTTACTGGAAACTACTGTTTTCTCTGTTTTTTCTTTAGATGGTATAAATAAATACTTTACCCTATATGTATACTTTGTATTTAATTGATAAGCGTGTCACTTTGAATAGGGAAAGATATGAAGATCCTTGTTGTTCTTGTGCCTATTGATTGAAAGACATACTGCCTAATAATAGAAATTTAGTATTGAATAGAAAGGGACTCTCCATGAGTGGCAAACATGATTTTATCTTTTCCGGTTCTTTTATTTTTCTTTTCCAGAGGTAAAAGCAAGAGTCCTTCTGGCACTTCTTGAATACACAGGTAAATTTTTTTTTAAAGCTATTGATCAACTTTTGCAAATGTCTTCATTTGTGCTCTCTGAGCTTGTTTTGTTACAGATGATTCACTACCAAATGAGGTAACATCATGAGTATGCTGATAATGTTACCTAGTCTGATAATGAAACATCCGTAAGAAAACAACCAAGGTAAAAGGAGCCCACAGTTCAGTTCTGAGCTACAAGTATTCTTTCTATCAGTACTTATAAGTAAGTAAGTATGTAAAATAGTTTAGTATTTAGTAATTGATATTATTAATCTGATTATTAATCTGATCTGGATGGGGTTACGCCTTCTGGAGTTAAAGCTTATTTTTTGAGGAACAGATGATAAATATAATCAGGAAAGCTTTTGCATAAATTCATTTACAGGTGCCTCTTGTTTAACAATGACAATTGAGACCAGAATTTATACCCCTAAGTGACACAGTGTGATGTCATGTGGCTGCACCACTTAGTGGCAGAAATCCCAGCACTTCCATTTGCTATTGTTAAGCAAATCATTCTTTGTCATTAAGCAAGAATGTCACATAATCACCATTTGCGACTTTCTGCTGGCTTCCCCATTGATTTTGTTTGTTGGAAGCTGACAGCAAAGATTGCAAATGGTTATCAAGTAACTGCAGGATACTGTGACATTGTAAGACAGTTACCAAGCCATTGTGAGCCAGTTGCCAAGCAGCGGAATTGTGATCATATGCTGTGGAGATGCAGTGACAGCCACTATGAAGACACGTCGTAAGCCCCCTTTATTCAGCACCATCATAACTCTGAACAGTTGCTGGTTGTTAACAAGGACTTCCTCTATAGATACATGAGAGAGTAAGACCCAGGAATCTCTCTAGACTTTCTGAGCAAAAGCACATATAAGATTGTGACATAAAGTGGTAACTGATCATTTATAATACAGAAGGCAGTTGCCATGAAAGTAGGCTAACTTGTGGATATGTATTAGATGTATATGCAGAATAAAAAAGTATTATAGCATACACATTTAAATTAAACAAGATTCCAGCAAATAGCATTTTGAATCCGTACTGAAGTAGAATAATTTAATAATTAAAGCCATTTATGATGTACCTGTACTCTACAAGCTTACTATATAGTGATAGCATGGCTTTTCTTTCATCAGCTTTTGCAATAAAAAAACCCTGTGTGTATCTGTGTGTGTGTGTGTATGTGTGTGTGTGTATGTATAGATAGATAGATAGATAGATAGATAGATAGATAGATAGATAGATAGATAGATGATAGATAGATAAATAGATAGATATAGATATAGCTATAGATAATATAGACATAGATATAATTTGGTGCTTATTAGCAATTTTTGTGCTCAGGAAACAAGATCAATGCTTAGGACTACGCTTACTTTCTCATCAATTTAGATGATTTTTCACCTATTTTTCCTAATACGTTTTTTTTCAGATAGTGAGATACAGCTCAGGAGAGACATGGTCTTTTGCCAGAGTCTAGTAGCTACAGTTTGTGCATTTTCAGAGCAATTAATGGCTGCCTTAAATCAAACATTTAACAATGGCAAGGAGTATGAAATGGAAACACAAGAGGCCAGTAGGAGATGGTTGGAACAGATATCTACTGCAGGCGTCCTCCTTTACTTCCAGTCACTGCTGTCACCAAACCTGGTGAGAATTCCTATGAATGTCTATATAATATTGACCAATATTTTATTATCCTGAACAACACCTCAAATGAAATTTTATAAAAGAGCAATTTTTCAATAATGCTGTTGAATATTAATTGAAAACATTCTATATTATTCTAAAGACTTGGTAAATCAAACCAATGTCAACTGTATCAGGAATACTGTATGTTATATTGTCTCACAGTGAGCTAGGTGGAAAATAAATTTAATACCGTATTTTCCGGCGTATAAGACGACTGGGCGTATAAGACGACCCCCTACATTTCCTGTTAAATTATAGGGTTTGGGGTATACTCGCCGTATAAGACTACCCCTCTTCCAACGCACACCAAATAAAAATTTAAAAAACATCAGATTTGATTTTAATATGGTAATTTTAATTCAAATGCTTATGACATGCAGGTACTTAGTAGGAAAACTGTCACTTATAAACATAAGGCTGTTTGTCATCAAACATGTAAACATAAAACAGTGCAAGTGGATTAAACTTAATAATAATAATAATAATAATAATAATAATAATAATAATAATAATAAGAAGAAGAAGAAGAAGAAGAAGAAGAAGAAGTTGGAAGGGACCTTGGGGGTCATCTAGTCCAACCCCCTGCTAAGGCAGGAAACCCTATACCACTTCAGACAAATGGCTGTCCAGTCTCTTCTTAAAAACTTCCAGTGTTGGAGCATTCACCACTTCTGGAGGCAGGTTGTTCCACTGGTTAATTGTTCTAACTGTCAGGAAGTTTCTCCTTAGTTCTAGGTTGCTTCTCTCCTTGACTAGTTTCCATCCATTGCTTCTTGTCCTGCTTTCAGGTGCTTTGGAGAATAGCTTGGCTCCCTCTTCTTTGTGGCAGCCCCTGAGATATTGGATCACTGCTATCATGTCACCCCTCACCCTTCTCTTTGTTAAACTACACATACCCAATTCCAGCAACTGTTTCCTATTTTCCTAATTCACTTTTTCACTTTTCCTAATTCACTCTAAAGCTTTCCCTGCGCAGAGCCTTAAGTAACACCAGCTGCCTGCAATTAGTGCAGGTTCTCATCCCACCAGGCTCAAGGTTGAGTCAGCCTTCCATCCTTCCGAGGTAGGTAAAATGAGGACTCAGATTGTTGGGAGCAATAAGCTGACTTTGTAATAATGCTGCTTGTGGGGGGGGGGTGAAAGCTCTAATAAGCAGGCATATACATAGAATGAAGGCTATTGCTAAGCACATTGATTTGTGCTTTAAATTGTAAGCCGCCCTGAGTCTTCGGAGAAGGGCGGGATATAAATGGGATTTAAAAAAAAAAAAGACCAAATGGGAGATCCGCTCCAGGTTTTCCAGCAAGCCTGCCCAGTTCCTGAGTCAAATGTGTCCTTAGAGCTAAGCTGCTGCTCTGGCTACGCATTCCCCACCTGCCTTTCAAGTTGCTCTTGCATTCCCCACCTGCCTACAGCTGCTCTTCAACTTTAGAAGGAAAGAAGCCCAGACCCCAGCCTGTAAAAAATCACAGGCTGCAGCTTCTACTCCAATTGGTCCCGCTTTCCCTGTGCAGACTAAATGGAAGATCCGCTCCAGGTTTTCCAGCCAGCCCTGTCCCTAAAGTTTCAGCACCCGGCGTATAAGACGACCCCTGACTTTTGAGAAGATTTTCATGGGTTAAAAAGTCGTCTTATACGCCGGAAACTACGGTAAACACTAATAATAATCTTGCAACAATCCTCTAACACCATTGAATATTAACATTTGCCTTGATAGATGGATAAAAATGTCAGATCCAGTCTGAACATCTGGCTGAATGTACAACTATCTATAATGTGCCAAAGTAAAAGAGCCAACTGGTTCATATTAATATTCAAAATTACTTCTAGTCTTTTAGATCTTTTTGTTGCTTCTAATTATGGCCATTTTCTTAATTTTGAAGTGTTCACTGAAGCGAGAACTGTGAAAGGTTTGAGACTCTTAAACATAGCATTTCTAGCCCTATACCATTAACTACAGCCCTCAAGCCCTAATTCATGTGAAAGTGCTGTTTCTTCTCCCTTATATGTGATTTGGCTTCAGTCCTATTTTCTTCAGGACTTCTTTTGTAACCTGTGATACCCAGGATTCATTGGATTGAATCTAGCTGACATTAGTTTCACTTTAATTTCAGTGAAAGTGATGTTATATTAGTCATTAAATTGGTTATAGCCTAGGTCTCATATGACTTCTGTCATATGATGGAATGAACACATTATATTGTAGTTGTTAATGCTGTTGAACATTGTTGACTTAAATTTATATATTTTTAATTTATTCCATCAGAAAATAGTTTCTTCTTAAATAATACTGAGTTTTCATTCTTTTTGATTTCTGTGGTTTTGTATCGGTGTCCTATATTCCTAAATTTTGGAGCCGTTTTCCCAGTTTGATATTTCAGGCCACCAATGTGTCCCCAGAGATCTCTTGGCGCTCCTCAGCTTCCTTTTTAGATGACCTTAATTTTCAACCAGTTATTTTGATTAACAAAGAGAAATCTTGAAAAGCTACAAATGAAGTGTCAACCTCACACCTGTGTACAACAAGTGTTTCTAGAAAATAAAAAGGTCAAGTGGGTTCAGCCTAGTTGTTTATTTGGAAATGTGTTCTCCTACAGAGGAAAAAAAATCCAAGAATGATCTGGGATGTAGAAAGATAAATCTTGAAGGGATTTGATGGGGAAGCAGTGAACAATTTCATATGTATACCTCTGGTGAATGATTGTGTAATGCTGGCAACCCGCCAAATAAAATCCAAATGAAATGGAATAACCAAACTGCCATGACAGACCATTCTGTGGTGTGTGTAGCCATGATTTGTCCTCAGAATTTCAGATATTTATTTATTCATTCAATTTCTATAGCTGTCCTGCCTAATTCAATCAAGTGACTCTGGGCTGCTTACAGTTCTAAAATTATAAAAGAATTAAACTATCAAATGTAAAAACAACCAGAAAATAAATACAAACAGCAATCAAGATAATTATGAGCCCTAGGATTGGAATGTGAGAAAATTACAAATTATTTTAGAAGCCACAATACAGAACTTTATTTTCTTTTCAGTATACTAAATATTGTAATTTACAAAAGCCAGTGTTAACACTTAAGCTTGGTTTGTAGTAACACATTTTAAATATACTCATTTACTTGAACAACAATTAAAATTCTATGCAATGTAAATAGCCAGGTTTTTAAAGCTTTGCAAAAAGTCCATAGGGTTAGAGTGATTCTAATCTCCCAAAGGGAAAATGTTCCACAAGATGGGACTGTAGCAGAGATGTGCCCATTAAGCCAACAAATTTGGGATTTCTGGACAAGAAATTGTGGTCCATAGAAAGCATGCTCATATTTCAGCCTTTCCCAGTTTTGTGCCCTTACACACACATTGCACTATACTTCCCAAAATTCCTAAATAAACATTGTCCATGCTGGCTGAGAATTCTAAGTGTTGTTATACAGTACACTGAATGACATTAGGTTGATGAAAGGTGGCTAATCTTTAATAGATTAACAATGTCTCTGGAAGTTGTGATACATCTGTATTATTTTACATTTTACATTAGAAAATAATCAGAAATTCCTTTATTTTTCTTTCTTTCTAAGTTCTATAAATATGCTTTCTAATAGACTATAGTTCTATGTCAATGTTTTCTCTGTTAGCAACATGAGAAAATTACAAATTATTTTAGAAGCCACACTAATACAAAACTTCATTTTCTTTTCAGTGTATTAAATAGTGTAACATACAAAAGCCAATGAAAGCACTTAAGCTTGGTTTGTACTAACACATTTTAAATATACTCACTTGAACAATGATTAAAATTCTATGCAATTAAATTACACAGCCAACACAGTAATTAACTTTCTGTTCTGTATACATTGTTGCTAATAATTTGACAAGAGAAAATGGAGTAAAATTCAGAAGAAGTCAATCCATCTTAATTTACTGATGAGTCAGTTACGGTAATTGCTTCAGTGGAAGAGGATATGACCAACTGCAGTTAATGTTTATAATAATCTAGCATGATTATTACTTTCTGTCTATATGTATATATATTTGCAGACTGACGAACAAGCTATGCTAGAAGATACATTGATTGCATTATTTGACTTGGAGAAAGTTACATTTTATTTTAAACATTCTGAACAGGAACCTTTAATAGCAAGTGAGTATTGCAAAGTATACTTAAATTTCCCCTTTCAATATTTGTGGTAAAATATTTGACGATATTTTATATTTTCATTTGTGTCACATTTGCTTGTATAGTAAACTTCATTGTATTCTTATGCACATACAAATTTTTCAACTTTTATCCATTTTGAGGAGATTGGTAATATTGTATATAATATTTACCCCATTTTTCTTATTTAATAAGTAACTCGAGGTGACGAACATAATGCTTCCTCCTCCTTTTTTTTCCTCCACAACAAGAACACAGTGAGATCCATTGGGCTGAGAGAGAGTGATTGGCCCAAGGTCACTCCGCCAACATTCATGCCTAAATTGGGACTAAAACTCACGGTCTCCTGGTTTCTAAGCCAACTCCTTTACCTTTCCACCAAATTGGCTCTCCAATCTCCATTTCTTTATAGTACCTAACAAAGACAGTAGGTTTAATGTTACTTATGATAGCTATAGGCATAAGTACAAGTTAGAGGGAAAATGAGAATTATTAGAGAAGGCAGCCAGGCACAAAATAGAAAGATGGGCAGCAAGTCTTTATTCAAGTCTCAGTATGAACACAATGTATGAATACAGTCACAATTTCATTTTTTTCTTAAAGCTAACTCTAATGGTATCTACAAAAGAAACTATAGGGAAAAAAGTCTTTCTCTGATTGGGAGTGTTACATTTTCACTAAGTTTTTAAAATTAAAAATGGATAAAATATTTTAATATTTATGCAAGAACGTGAAGTCTTGTAGGATTTAGACACTAAAATGTATTCTTTAAAAATAAATGTTTAAAAATTGAAATGGTCACATTTAGTATTCTCATTGGGACTTCATTTGTGCCCCATCAATGGATGCTTCTTTTAACATCCCCATTACTCCATGTAGTATGTTACCATTTTCATATCTTTATCCAGCAGTATAAGGTATGTAAATTAACTATGTGATGATACTGTGACATTAAATTAGTATTTTACAAACATTGTGGCAGAAAGATTCAAGTTTGGCATTCAGACAGTAGGTCAACGTAGATTTTTAATCTGAACTATGTTTCCTATGGCAACACAAGGATTAATTGTGATATTTTGTTTTATGTCCCATCTTTAACCCAAAAAGTTTGGACTAGTAATTTTGACTAAAATGTTATTTTATTTTATTTTTAGATATGCCAATCACATTTCAAGCAGAAGGAAGTCGGCAAGCTATGAAAATTTATTTTTATCTTGATAGTTACCATTTTGAACAGCTTCCTCAAAGGCTGAAAAATGGTGGAGGTTTTAAACTTTACCCAGTTCTATTTGCACAAGGTAAAATATTTTCAAGTTCACCTTTTCTTAACACTTTTAAAAAACTTATAGGAAACATAATATAGTTACTGGCATTCTGAAGCTTGACAGCATTTATGGATAAGCAGTATTTTGAAGAAAATCACATCATGCATAAGTAATATTGTATGTATGTATGTTATTCTACATTTTTGAATATTTTATTGCAGTTATCTTACTAATGTCTCTTTTTAATATATTCATTTGTTTGTACAGTTCTGTCTAGATGGACATCTTGCATGGTTGAATTTGATATGATGTACAAATGTTTCTTTTTAAAACGTGCTTTTGGGGAATTCTGGGAGTTGAAGTCCATCCTCATTAAAGTTGCCAAATTTGAAAAAAAATGATCTAAAAATTTAAAAATTGTTTTCAAATTTTGTCAGTAAAGAGGATAATTATATGGTTTTGGAATGTTTTTTATCCTGAAAGCATAATATAATCCCTTGTAATATATAAAGAACAAATCTCTTACTGAGTTGAAAACAGCTATTGCAGATACTTAGATTAGCCTAATTTTATGTGTTAACTTGATGATGTCCTATAGGAATGTGTATGTCCTCTATGCAACAGTGAATTGCACAACATTTTTACTTAACATATAGTATATTTAAAGGTACAGAAAAGAGCAAGCTCCTGATATCTTTCTACTTAGAATTTTTTTTTAGGTAATATGACCATGTACATGAGTGTTTGTGTTAGCTGCAGAAAGGCAGTATCATATTTGGAGAACTACAACATTTATAGATATAGGAAAACTGGAAAAAATAAATTAATGGATCAGTTTGATAAGAATCTGTATTGTTTCGTTTGTATTCTTTTATAGCCCTGGAAAGTATGGAAGGATATTATTATAGAGACAATGTATCAGTAGAAGAATTTCAAGCCCAGATTAATGCAGCTTCATTGGAAAAAGTGAAACAGTATAACCAAAAGCTCAGGTGAGCTATTTGTTATTTCTAAGCACAAATTTTCATCCTGCTTTCGTGGATCATAGTGTGCAAACACATTCAGATTTTTCTTTTTTTCCAGTCTGAAATCAGTCTAGTTAATACTTTGACTAATTATATAGGGAAAAATAGAAACAAACATCTGAGCATATGACATATTTCCAGTATAATTCCTATAACCTACTCAGCCAAATTTACTTGCATATTTTGGTACTTCATATGAAAGTCTGTACTATGGTTTTTGTTTTATTATTTCATTGCCCCAATTTGATTTTTTGCAGTACCGAACCATCAAGTATATCAAGATAATTGCCTCTTTTGAAGATATGGAAATGAATCTAACTCTTTCTAGTTATGTAAAAGAGACCGATGGGCACATAATACCAAATCATCTCCTATGAACATAATAACTTCTTTATGTTGCTGATGAGTTCTCACAAATTAAAATAGATGTTCAGATTAGAAGGAAATTTGTATTTCACCTTTTCTTCCAAATGCTTTACTACTTACTCCTTTTGTTGCTTGGGGTGTTTAAAGAGAGAAGACAAATAACAGTAAATTCCTTTCAGTAACACAGTACATAGAAACAGTATATTATCTTCCATTCCTCTCTCTTATTAACAAAAGCATTATTTTGTATTGTACAAAATAATTGTATTTCTATATGAACCCAATTTTATCAACAAATTTGTTGAGTTAGCAACAGCTGTAATGTCATTAATGCACCACTCTATTGTTATAGTTCCCTTCTGTCATGCTCCAGACAATAGGCTTATTCCTATATTGTTTTCACAATGATACACAATTCCTTTTCAAGTTGAAAATATCCCCATGTTATGCCAAATGATAAAACTAAGACAAAGATTGCAGCCTTAAGAACTAAATCTGGTTTTTTTTCCTAATCTCCATTTGTTTAATTTTCTTTCAACCCTGAAAAGGCCCACCTATGAAAGTTGTGTAAACTTCAAAAAGATTCAGGAGTGTTTTGTATTTCATGCAAACTCAGCATTACTCTACTATTTATTAACAAAACATCTATTTTAGATTTGTTTAAAAGTCTGAAAAAAAGATATTGTTGCTTTAGTTAGTAGTAGAGAGGTTGTGCTAATCAAACTTTCTGCCTGATAGCACTTGGAGTTTGTAATTAGTCTTTGCTAATTCTGTTTTCTTCAGGGCACTTTAAAAAATACCATATTGTTTTCTGCTTTCAGGTTGTGATAAAGTTTAGCAGTGTCTATTTACTCTGAACCTATGTTGATTGGAAGATGATTTCAATCAGAAGAAATTTCCAGAATGATCTTTATGAGGCCAGGAGTCCTAGACTGTATTGATATATTAGGTGGAAGACAGAGTTGTTAGTTTTACCAGACTCTTCCTGTCATCAGTTTA
Source organism: Vipera ursinii (assembly GCF_947247035.1). Classification (NCBI taxonomy): domain Eukaryota; kingdom Metazoa; phylum Chordata; class Lepidosauria; order Squamata; family Viperidae; genus Vipera; species Vipera ursinii. Next base: position 178,405,488 of record NC_139516.1, read on the forward strand.
AGCGTTTGGGGATTGTCGCATAAGGATTTTTTCAAATAAAATAATGTATAATACATGATGAAATCTCATTTTATTTATGTGTTTACTTATTCAATTTGCATGGCCGCCCATCCCATCAAGTAACTATGGGATGATAAACAATCTTAATAAAAGCAATTCAAAACCAATTTGAATACAAAAATTAAAATATATAGTAACTGAGGAAAATGTCTCAATCAATGGCTAATAGCACAACCAGGAGACACAGGAAATTGATTGTCCTTTGTTGGAAATTTCAACAGAATTTTGATATCTATTTTGGGGGGATAGTGTAGTACCTCTGGTGGGCATGACATTGAAGTAATTGATCTCTAAGATCCCTTTCAACCTTTACATTCTATAAATCTATGTTAATATCTATCAACACAGTTTGCAGCAATGAATTTCACTGGTTCATTATGCACTGTGTGAATAAATACTTTCTTTTGTCTGTCCTAAATTGCCTTCAAATCAGCTTCATTGGAACAATCCTGGTCCTAGTGTTTTGAGAGAGGAAAAAAATTCCTTCTGAAACTAGATTTGCAAAACAGCTTTTTGTTTGTTTTTCTGTTTGTTCCTTTCTCCAGAGAAGTGGAACAGGAACAGGTTCTGTGCTGCAAAGTGAGGCTCCAGTTTGTATGCATTTCTCATTCAGTTTTCCTCATTCCGAAACCACTGAGATCTGTTTGGGGGAGGTGATATGGATGGGAAACCTCACATTGCTTTTCCTAACTTCACTTCAAAATTAATGCATTTATTTACAACTGAATGCATACTCTTTTTATCCTTGTGGACACAACTTCTCCCAACACAAAGTAAGGCTAGAGAGGTACTGTAAATTCCTCCCTTACATAAGATATAATTTTCACTCCTCTCTCTTGCTCCCTCTCCATAATCCCAGGTTTGCAAAACTGAAAGTCACATAAAAACAAGGACAAAAAAAATGGTTAGGGTGGAGAATGGGAAGAAAGTGGTGGCAAACTTGTGTTCATGATTTTTATAAAGCCATACAACTGAACCAATGTGACACAGGATAGATACAACAATTCCCCTATCACACAATATTAAAACATTCACTATACAATATATAAATATAAGAGGAAAAATATAAAACATTTAGTTTCCTTTTGTAGTAATTAAAATGCAGTGCGAGAGGTAAAACAGCAAAGAAGGAAAATAGAGCAGTCAGTCTCCTGTCAAATGTGGTGAGGTGAGGGAATTCTATGTTTCACCAGAGAATTTTGAACTGCAGATGGTGAGGACAATTGGGGAAATTAAAATGCATTGAGCATTATTTGCAAATGGAGAAGCTGTTGGTATACAATAGAAGATTCATGCTCTTACATTAAGTAACCTGGGTTTACCAACAGAAGGTTTAAAATTCTGTTCCTTAAACTGGAGAACGATAGGTAGCAACTCACACAACCTAACCTTGAGGTAGAATAGAATCAACTTTTCTCTGTCAGTTTATGGGTATTCTATACTTAAAAAAACCCTTCAATAATATCTACTAAATTTTAAAAGCTATAATGCAAACACTTTCTGCATATACATAAGCATTAAGATTTCATCCTTATCATTTTAAGTAGATTAAAAAATTGAGTCTTTTTCAGGTAATATGCCAACTTCTCCATTAGCTTTCCTCATAACATCTAATTGAGGTTCTCAACAAGCATTTAGTAATTAAGTGAAGTGCTTTGGGAATTTGTATGCTATCCACAGGTTCTCAGAAACACCAAATACCCTTTTGTGAAAAGCCACTGGAAATTGCTCTACCAGTTTTTACTCAAGTGTCAGCTAATTAAGGAGGAAATATATTTTTGATATGTCATATTTTAAAAGACTAATGGGTATTTGGGAGGAATAGCCTTACCTCCAGAGCCAGTTTGATGTAAGAAGCAAGGCCAGAAACTGGGAGACCATGATGAATACTAGTCCTGCTTTAGACACAAAGCCAACTGTCATTTTTTCGCTTGTGCTGAAAAAAAGTTAAGAACCAGACTGAAAAAGGACTCTCCCAGCAGCACCTATAACAGTGGCCACGTATAGAAAACAGTGAAGTTACATTTATAGAGGTATGCACCATACCAAATTAATCAGGTCTGCATTCAGACATACATAATATGTAATATTTTGCAACACTGCCCCCATTCTGTCCATATTTAGATATAAAAATGTTATATTTAAAATGTTCCAGCAGCAATAAGGAGAAAAAGTTGGTCTATAAAGGCTAATATATGTATAATACATTTCCAAACATTTAACCAAGAAATAAATCCCAAGTGAATGTAGTTCTTACTCCTTAGTAAATTTGCATACGTTTTCAAAATTATTTGGATCAAACTTTCCTAGAACGTTCAGTTGTCTATTTTTTCTGATGCATGAGATTTTGGCCAAAATCTGACGCTAAGAACAGCTCTGAAATTGGTTATTTTGCATGTCTTTCAAACATTCCGAATACATTTTTCGTCTCTGTACAAAATGAAACTTTATATCATAATACATTTTTAAGAATCACAGATTTATATTGCATTGCTGGCAGGAATATTTTTTAACTGATATGTATTTTAAAAATATGTTTTATATTAGATAAATATGATGGGAAATGTCATTTCCTTTTTTAATATGTACTACACAATATGAGAGTTTTGTTTAAAATTAGCAGCATTGCTTCCCATCATTTTAAATGGGAAAATATATAAACACTCTAATTGTAAGCATAAATAAATCTAACATAATTCAGGAAGGTTCCTACACATAAGGTGGATAAAATCCTAGCCTTATACAAGTTCATGACTTATGGCCACTTTGCATGTTTGTTCTGTCCCAGTGGCCCTCATATTCCTGAGGGTTGTTGTGCAGGTCCCAAACCCCAAAAGGTGTCAGTCTAGTATAGATGAAGGATATTTTTAGTTGTGCTGAAATGAAATTATAAATACTATTGTGAGCATGGATTCTGATGCTTAATCAGTTTCTGAAATTTTTATTTACTGTGGTGATTTGCAGAAAGCTGCTGTTATTGTGATCAAAGCCTGTATGAACATCAAGAATTCTAAACATGTAAAAAAGAATTTTATAATTTAAAATTCTATTCTCTTTACTGTCTCTTGTGGATTTTGTCTATATTCTGTAGTAGAATGCTTTTAATTCAGCTTTTGAGTACCTCAGAATTATTTTTAGTGCAATAACATTCCACATAGGGTTTCATAAGGCAGTTCATATTTAATGTCCTGCAATTTCAGTCACAAAGAGACTGCATTTATCTTACAAATGTTATTGAGAAATATTAATATATTGTGGGGTGTTCTTTTCCCAGAGCATTTTATCTGGACAAATCAAATCTTCCTCCTAATTCAACATCAAAAGCTGCTTATATCGATAAGGTAAATCAATAAGTATGATTAAAGTAAAATTTGAATATGCTCTACAGGTTAGTCCTCGACTTGCGACCACAACTGAGGCCAAAATTTATGTTGCTAAGCAAGACAGTTGCTAACTGAATTTTGCCCTATTTTACATTTTACCTTTCTTGCTACAGTGAATAAGTGCAGTTGTTAAGTTAGTAACATGGCTATTAAGTGAGTTTGGCTTCCCCATGGGTTGCTGCAACAGTTGTAAAGTGTGAAAAATGGTTGTAAATCATTTCTTCAGTGCTGTTGTAACTTTAAACAGTCACTAAATGAATGGTTCTAAGTGGAGGTCTACCTTTATTGTGAAGCATCCTGTATATATATTTTCGTTCTGTTGACACCATTGTTGGACTGTGCTTAGGAAATCAGTTAGCCTTAATCTGGCCCTGTTTAGGTCAGTGTTTTCCGAAAAAAAATATGTTGTACTAAAAGACTTAGTGAGTTAATGTCTACTTGTCATATATGTTTATTGAGAATCACTACATAGAATAATGTAACTACTCTAGTGCATTGAAAAGCAATTAAGAAAGCCTCGAAGTCAAAGACAATGCCTGAGAGATTGTCAAAGAGTATATAAAGAGGTATGGTAAGCGAAATTAGACCCATGTGAGAAAGAGCCTTTTCTGTGTGGTTGTAATATAATGCAATAACCTATCTCTTCCACAAACCTTTAATTGATTTTAATCTTACCTGATTTTAATTGTGTTGCATTGATTGCACTTGTATATTTTAAAATTTATGTTTTTGCTTGTTATAGGTTACTCTAAGTGTTGTATAGGCAGAATTTCAGGATTTAAATTTAATAAATGATCATCATATGAGTTATGGAAAGAATAAAAGTTAGGACTTCATCTTTACAGGATGTTCAAGACAGCAGCATTTTTTAAAATTTTGATGAACTTAAAATACCATATGTTCACTATGTTGTCTTTTAATGATAGTAGCATTGTATTTGTATTTGCATTGTATTGGACTAGATGACCTCCAAGGTCCCTTCCAACTTTATTATTATTATTATTATTACTTGGCAGCTAATGAGGCCTATCAATTCTTTGGATGAGCTTTACCGACTAATGGTGTCTTTCATAAGATCCAAGCGTACAGCAGCCTGTGCTTACACAGCTTGTGGTGCTTCTGGAGTAGGACTACTGTCCGTCTCTTCAGAACTCTGCAGCCGGCTGGGAGCCTGCCACATCGTTTTATGCAACAGTGGAGTTCATCGGTATGGCAATTTATATTTTCTAAAAATTACTGTTAATTGGTGTCCAGACTCAAGAATAAATAAGATGGGTATGGATATGGATATGAATGGCAATAACTATCTTGCAACTATTTATGCTGCTCCAGTCATTAGCAATATAGAACTGCCTCACAGAAAATTGTAAAATAATTCCAATAGATTAATGCCTTATCGCATGAGTAGAAGTCTGTTGGGCTATCATGATAATATGTAACATTTTTGACATTCTCTAAAATATATATTTTAAAATGGAATTGACATTTTCCAAAACTAATTGGTTCTACCTACATATCCTAGTATTCTTCTGGAATACATGATGATATTGCCAAGTTCTCTCAACAGATTGAGGTGTCACTCTATATATTGCATTAGATCCTTCAATTCAACCAGAGACATAGTGTATAACAAAAGCTGCTCTGAAACTGCTTCTAAGTGCTTCCAACCTTATCCTGAACTTATTCTTTTTCCTTAGCAGACAATAGTAGACTATGTTTCCCTAACATTCATCTGGATTACCTCAACAAACCCAGAGCCAGGTCTTCTTTTACTCTGAAACAACGATGATATCACACTCCAGAACATTACATTTGCATTGGATGCTATTCTACTGTTCCATCAGTATGCGTTTTACCCAAATCTGTTATAGATACACCTTAACTTATGGCCACAAATGAGCCAGGATTTTGGTTATAAGTTGTTGCACAAAGGGGTTCACAATCTTTTTATGTTGTGAGTTACGTATTTTGTGATGGTATGGCCAAAAAGAAAAATTTTGTTTGAAAAAGTTAGAAATGGCTCATTCAGTCATTCAGCTATTTTAACTACAACCAAATAGACAAATGTACTGATAAACCTCACAGAGATCTTTATACTAACTATGTGGGTATCTTGACAAACAAGTAGATGTATTATGTGACATGGCACTGAAGCATGCTTATATTGCATATCATCCATACTCATGTCTTAAACATGAACAGTAATGCCTGGATGGAATTATATTCTTTTTTAAAAATAGATTATAGATGTTCAAATGACTGAGCTACTTTTGCTAGAAATATAAAATATAGGTAGTTCTCGAGTTATGAATGTAATGGAGCCTGCCCATTCCATTCATAACTTGAGTACTCATAGGGGTGAATCTCATATGCTGAATAAGATCACTCCCTGCTTTTGCCCATGTATTCGCTAGTCAAATGCATGGGAAGATACGCAGTTTGTTAAGTGCTCATGAGGTATCTCAGGGTGGGGAAGGCCATGGGGGGCCTGGTGATGGAACAGTCCCCCAATGCCTCCCCGGGCCACTAAGATACCTCATGCTTCCCCCTCCCTGCTGTGCTGGACTCACTTACCTTGAGAAGATCTGTCTCCTCTCTGCAGCAGTTTCTGCCTTTGAGGAGACAAGAGTCAATGGAAGCTCCTAGATGCTGTAATATTGCATGAGTTCAGGCGTCCAACCTCTTTTGCAGAGAATGAATGCCTGAACTCTAGCGAGATCACGGACTCCAGAAACTTTCATTTTTGGCTCAAACACTGTGCCTGTCTCCTGCTCCTCCCAACTGCTTTCCACCACCACTGGAACACTTTTTTTTCCAAACAGAGACCTTGGGGAGACTGGAAACTCTGTGTGTAAATGGGATGCTTGAAAACACAGAAATTTGCTGTGTTTTCAAGCGCTCCATTTGCTCATAGATGGAGCTTCCAGTTTTCCCAAGGTCTCCATTCGGATAAAAATTTGCTGCTTTTCCAAGCGTCCCATAGGTGCTGAAACATTTTTTATCTGAAAGGAGACCTTGGGGAGACTGGAAGCTCCATTTGTGAGCAAATGGAATGCTTGAAAACACAGCAATGGTCTCCCCCAGGGTAAAAAGTGTTGTGGTGGTGGCTGAAAGGAGTTGGGGGAACAGAAGACAGGCAAAAGAGGATGGGTGCCTGAACTCACACGATATTATGGCTTCCAGGAGCTTCCATTAACTCTTGTCTTCCTCAAAGGCAGAAACCGTGGAAGAGAGGAGATAGATCTTTTCAAGGTAAGTGAGTCCAGTCCGGCAGGAAGGGAAGGAGAAGCAGTTGTGCAGAGTGGGGGAAAAAAAACAACAGGGTGAATGTTGCAGAGCCTCTGCAGTTGTTCCTAAGGGTGAACAACTGCCGTGGTGCTACAACATTCGTAATTTTGGGATTTGTTTGTAAACACTAGGGAACACTTATCACATAACTTCGAACGAGTGTTAATGTTCGTAACTCAGGGATTATCTGTAAAGATAAGTCTACTGACTTAGTGTATGAAACACCCCCAGTTTTCCAGAAAAAGTGCAAGTAACATAAGAAGCTGTCAATCTTCCTTTATTGGAGATCTTTTTGAAAATAGAAATAAACTATTTGTACAACTGCAGTACAATTGTATACTTCACAAGGATAATAACCAATTATGACAAATAAGTTTCTAGATTCACTTTTGGTTCATAAAACACAATCTGAACCATCTTCCCCATTGGGCTCTTGTTCTGTATTAAAATAGTTTTGCTCAGTTTTTTAAAAAGAAAAAGTAACAATGGCTCAGAATGTTAACTGTCAACTGCAGTTTGTACAATTCATTATTTTATAACGATAAGATTGTTTTTAAACAGTCTCTGATGTAAACACAGATGAGTTTTCTGTTTTGATTTTCTTTACCTAGATTTGTTATTATTCTCTGTAACAGTATCTAAAGGAAAAAATAAAGCGCATATTAGAAATTAGAAGAGCAATGAAGGTTTTATGCTGCGGGGTAGATTGTTTTAGGGAAAAAAACCTGCATTATTAACTATTGCAAGTATATATGTAAAACAAACTATCACAATATCTGTAATAGACGTGAAATAAAGACTGAAATAAAATCTGGAATTCTTTAAATGTTCTGTGATTTCTCCTTGAAATTGGGAGCATGAAATCTAGGACTTTTAGAGGCCTTATTCTGTCTTTTGGTTTCTCTGGCTGAGGAATTCTGGGAGTTGAAGTCCACAAGTCATAAAAAGGCCAAGTTTGAAGACCCCTGTCTTAGGGAGTGTGGTTTCAGGGTACTTCTAGAGGCAGTATTTAAACTATTTTAATACATAGGCTATAGCCCTTAGCCTTGTGAAGGGTATCAGCAATGTAGGGAAGGCATCAGAAGACAACTGAAATTTTAATAGGCAGGTTTAATAATAATGACAATACAGACTTTTGGAACTCTCCTCTGTATTTTGAATAAAATTCTAATATTATTGACGTATTTAAAAATCATTAATAAGTCAAATCCAGTAAAGTTAATAGAGTGAGTAAATAATAGAAGGAAAAGCTGGTAGTATATTTATTTAACAATGAGAATATAAAAATCTAAAATTAATATTTAAAATATTTGTTTTTAAAGTTACTCAGTAAAAAGAATAATTAGTTATAATTGTTTGAAGTGTATATGAGAGATTTATGGAAGTCTGGTAGGGGGGGGAAGAATATATACATCACAACATTGTGATATAAACTCTGCCCCTTACATACTTGTGTGGTATTTTGTGAAGTAAGTATGAAAGGGAAGAATGCATCATGATATGGCTAGACACGCTTTACTATTTTGGCATAATCTTGGCATAATCTTCTCTATACTTTCTTAATTTCAGGGAAGAGAATTAAATATCGAACATCCAACAGCTGAAAAAGAAATAGAGCCAAAATGCAGAAGTTTGAGCAATCTCTGATATTGTATCAAAGCAAAAAAGAGTTCTTGTATCACAGTATTTCATTGTAATATATACTTCTTCCTTTTAAGCCTCACAGTATTATGTGTGGAGCATGTTTAGATTTACTGTCAGACATAAAAATAAATTAAGTGTTTTTTGGGAGATATTATCAAGCTAACTTTCTAAGTTAATAATTGAATTTGAAAATTAAAATGTTACAGCAGCATCTTACAGAATATTTTAATACCGTTTTAATTCTTGTCTGAGTAATGATTAATGCATTAAAATTATATACAGCCTTAAAAATCCCAACATTGAATGTGTTTGTAAGCCACATGGGGCAACCTATGTGCGAGTTATAAATTTGTTTAATAAATAAAATAAATAATGATTTATTTGATTTTTGTTTAGTTGTACTCTGAGCATCACTTTAGAGCAAGCAATAATTCTTGCTCGGAGTCATGGTCTACCTCCTCGCTATATCCTCCAAGCTACAGATGTGATGCGCAAACAAGTAGGTTATTTCTCTCTTTAGTGGTCTTTTTTCAAGGCTATACTGTATATACACAACTTAAATAGATACCATTCTTTTAATTTATTTATCTTCATAGGACCACAGTTTTAGCCATCGGCTTGAGCTCATTGCCCTTATCTTAACTCTTGCAATTTCTCTGACTATAGATTCCTATTTTGGAAATTATTCTCTGCCCAAAATTGCATTTGCCTTTTTTCTGTAGCCACATGGCTCATACTCAGTTTGCAATCCATTATTATTCTTTTAAGTGCCATTACCAAGCCAAGGATACCATATCCCATGTCCATAACAACTTGCAATTATCTGTTTAATTTTTTTTCTTTACTCTCAATTCATTTCTTTGACCTAGCAAGATCATTAAAAAAAATTGTTAGTCTACTAAGGTATTCAAATTAGATGTTTTAATGTTTTTCAGTATTTTAATGGTTTTACTGTTTTTATTGTTTTAAAATGTTTTACAGGTTTTAATTGTAATACATGTTTCTTAATTGTGAGATGCCCAGAATTGTTTGCTGTGATGGATGGCTATAGAAATTAATTAATTAATTAAACAAACAAACAAATAAGCTATCTTAGCAATTTTGCATTATCTGCAGATTTGTTCTACATGCCTTCTTCAAGGTTAATAACAATCAATAAAATATGAACATTCCAGGACTCAGTACTGAATCCTGTGGCCTAATTTCAGCTGGATGAGGAACCATTGATTAGTGTTATTTGGACACAATTTTTAAGCCAGCTATGTACTCCCTCAATTAGCATGATGTCCAGCCCACATTTGTGTAGTATGCCATTAAAAATATGTAGTACTTGGATTGAAAACAAAGAAAGTGCTTTGGAGTTGTGTGCATGCTATACACTGCATATTTTTTTTCTTTAGGTTCAACTGGTAGGTTCAATAGCAGAAAATTACATCTTTGAATTAGAGAAGTACCAACAGTGTGCAACAAGGTGTTTTGGAATGGCATGGGTACAGTGTGGACACCTCATTAACTCAAATGGATATTTTCTTGAAATTGTGCAGCTACTATACAAGCCCAGGAAAAGATGTGGTTTCTTTAAAGAGGCACTGAGCGTGTGGGCTGAACAGGAACATACATTTTCCATTAGCATTTTTATGCATATATTTCTGATATACAAGTACAAGTAATTATTTATATATTCTGCCTTTTTCCTTTTTGAAAGTTAGTTTGGTAATTATCATAGCAGATGCTTAAAAAAATTGTATGGTAAGCACAACTATTTTTCATTCTTACAGGGAGCAAGAGTTCAAAATACTGCAAAGAATTTGGGAGTTAGGGACCGAACACCACCATCTGCTCCAAGGTAATTTTAACATTTCAATTCATTTCTTTTTCCTAAAATAATTTTAACGATTTTTGCCATGTATATTTTCTGGATTTGCAAGGACACTAATATTTATTTTTCTTTTTTAGAATCAGATTTTAATGTAATTATTTTTACCTAATAATTGGTTTCTCAGCAGGAACACCATCAAATTTAAAAAAATTAATACTAGAGAAAAGTGACTGTGTTCTGAATTATTTTTCACGAAGAGTTCACTAAAACTAGTACATGAAGAATTTTTAATACCCAAGATATTATAGTACAAATACTACATCTTGCTCTCAGCACAGAATGGTGCTGAGCTACATTATGAAGAGGTGTCAGTGAAACTTTGAAAGACTCACTCATACAGTATTAATGCTGTATTTTAAAGCCCTCAAATATTTCTGTAGTTTAGATAAATTTCTAAAGTAGAAAATAAATGTTGGTTATACCATCTTCCCAAAATACAGTGATCTCTTCCATTTAATTAGTGGCATAATTGGGAAAAGCAGTAGAAGATTCTTTGCATTCCTCTCTATTTGCTATTATGAGATGCCATTGGATATATTGGACATACAGGGGTAACATGTTGATGCATGGAGAGAAAAGCCAGTATCTACAATTGTTCTCTATTCAAATACTGAAGAATTATCTTGCTGTGGATCATTTCAGATGGTGACAAATCTAATTGGGGATCAACATGAGCCTCCTACTACTCCTGTGACACTATTGCAAGTCCCAAAAATAAAACTGCAATTTTTCACTATCACAAAACTTGTTTTCAAATAATGAGGATGCAAGCTGAAGCTGCCAAATTTTGCTGTGTTGTGTCGCCTGGGGCTGAACTGTGACTGGAAAATCACATGACTGTGACTGCTTATGATTTTACTTCAGCTTTACTTTTTGTCCACTCCCTCCCCACAATTGAATGCTCATCCCAATGCTGGGCTAATTGGCAAGAAGGAAACTAATGCTTATATTTACATTAATTGGAGAGGAAGGGGTTACAAGAGAGTAAACAGACATATAGTGGAAAATGCAGTACACATCAAAAGAAATGTGCTGGCTCTGGCTGTTTGTCTATCCTTCTCAGAGCTGGAAACTGTGAGAATGCTAGGCAAATAGCCAGAGTATTGTCCACTGTGTGCCTGCTTACTCTCATATAATGCTTTCCTTTCCAATCTCTTCACTCTGCGGGAGGGGGAGGGGAAAAATAGGTCAGGCACAAGACAACATGTGCTAACTGGCTATAATGAGTGAGAAAGAGAAAGATGCTGCAAAGGTCATAAATATGCCTTGGTCACAAAATTATTTTTTAGCATTGTTGTAACTTTAAACAATCATTGCATGAGGCAGTCAGTGAGTACAGTCTACCTATAGAACTGTTACTGCCACTATGATGAGCACATCAAGCCATCTGGATCATCTCTTTTGTTCTTCTTTCCTTTAAAAAGGGGAAGAGATTTGTGCTTTGGTATTAATCAGAAAAGGACAAGGCACTTGTTACTGACAAGGCAATCAATATTGGTTTGGCAATTACTAGGAAGAGGAAACTCTTATGACCAATGTCTACAAGCATTGTAAACTTGCAAACAAGTCAACATATGGACTGATTCCTCTTTTGACTCTGCCCCTAGATTCTTCCACTCCTTCTCCTACCCTATTCTTCCTAGAAATGTCCTAAAACTTAAATATATTGTAATACTTTGATATTACAATGCTAACAAACTAGAAAAGGCTAGTCTAGTGTATAACTTGTTATTGTCAGGACTGTCATGAAAGGGTGGAAATTTGAATTTCTCTCTGTAGAATTGGTGGCTCCCAATAAATGTGTTGAGAATCTCCTGGAGTGTTAATTCTGGGAACCTCTCATAAACCTATCTTACTATTAGTTCCCAAAATAATATTGGAGAAGTTGTAGAACTCCTGCAACAGACCAGCACTTGGAAGTGAAACACATACATGTTTCCTTTTTGTTAAAATAAATGATGTGCTTCTTCCTAAGAGCCAGACAGTAACTAATATAACCGTACTTACATCAGTGTAAAACTATTTTCTTACAAAAAATTCTTACAAAAAATAAATTCATTATGCATACTTTAAGGATAGTAATTTTATACTAGTTTACAATCTGTATTTTGTTTCTGACTCAACCGATGTATAGTTAATGGGGAAAAAACACATAGTGATTAAAAATATTTGAACATTTTTCATGTCACAAGAGCTATTATAATTGTTCTTTCTGTTGGCAGATTGTACAGACTGTGTCAGCCACCTCCACCTGTTGGAGATGAGTAAAGATTCTTATCTAAGGATTAAACAATGTTCCAGTTTCCACAAAGAGAAGGATAATAGTCTTTTGAGTATGGATACATAGCCCTTTCTTCTTAAATGTGACTATGTAAATAAAGAGTAATGACTTCTGTTGGGGGAAAAATAATATCTGGACTTACTGTGCATGTTCTGTGAATGTATTCCTTGGGCTGTTCTAAGTGCTTGATTCAACAATACCAATTGTTCAGCTAAGTATGGGCAGGAACATGAAAACAAAAGAAAAACACTGGAAAAATACTACATCATACTATTTAAAAAAAGCAACATCTTCATCCATAGGATAATCATTAATGCTCTGATGAAAGACATATTCTATACTGAAATACTTTCCTAATGCATATCTCAAATAGTCAAAGAAACTCTACTGCCTGGTTTGTCAACAGTATATTTTAATGTAAGAAATTCAATTTGTTTTATCTGAGGTGAGAGACTGATGCATCAAAATTATGTTCAGTGCCCTAATTCATATATTGTTCAATGGCTTTTGACAGGAATCTTTCCTGTAATAGCAAATGCTGAGCATTTGTAGAAAATTCAACTGAGATATTCAATTTTACTCATTTTTCTACCTCAGTTGTTTACATGAAATCACAAACTTTGACTAAGAAAAACATCCAGTTAACATATTTGTTTTAACTCAAAATTATATTTCATCAAACTAACTGAAAAATGAATGTTTTATTAAGGTCTTAAAATTAAGGCATAATTTTTAAAATAACATACTAATAGCTATATTCCATTCTTTCCCCAACATTCAAGACTTGATTTGCAGGGACCATATATATAATTTGCCTTAACTTTTCAGTGTTGTGTGAATCTACTGTGATTAAAAAGAAAAACTTTAAAGTTTTTCTGTAACTTGTTTGTCTTAACAACAGTCTAGCTTATTCAGTTCTAAACTAGCAGCTGACCTAGAGTCTTATAGCCATTAATCTTATAGCCCATCCCAGCCCCGCAAAGGAAAAAAAAAAAACATTGCAATACTTCACATTATGTCATGTGATGCTATCGAGTTTGACACCCATGCTCTAGACTATTAGGATTAACCTAAAAATAGAAAAAATAGGTTTTGTTTTAGAAACCAATGGAGTAAGATAAGGGTTAGCATTCCCATTCCACATGCAGGCCTTGAAATCCAATCAGTACAGAACTGGGGTTTTTTTCAGACAATTTTTACATAAATGAAAAACTATACAAAAGGGGTATGTCTATGGAGATTCTCAGTCATCCAAGTCATAGTTATTCAAAATATACTTTTTCACAAGGCAACTGGACTTCCTTGTTTTTCTTTGATGACGTTTCACTTCTCATCCAAAAAGTTTCTTTAGCTCTGACTTGATGGTGAGGAATCAAAAGGGGAAAATGTATCAAAAATTGGTTACCTTTGTTTCTGTTGTCTAGGTTCCACTGACTTAAATGAATTTATGCTTAATTAACATTAAGCCAGACTTAATACATTGTGATAATTGTCTAAATGTGTTCTAGTCAGGGCTTTTTTCCTCACAGAACGCTCAGAATGGAGTTCCGGCACCTTTTTTGGATGGAACCTTGTAGGATAGGCAAGGTGGGTTGCATGACATGTGTGAGTTCCAGCACCTTTTTCTTTTACAAAAAAGCACTGGTTATAGTATATATCAAGCAACAGATATTGTAACAATGATGCAAAAAATATCTGTATCCCATTCCCATAAAAACAGATTTTTCTGGCAAGAAGGGTCTAGATTGAAAGTGCAATTGAATATATATTTCAAAAATAAAGTTCTCCTGAATTCAATGAGTCCCAAGTAATAGGTAAAGGATTTCAAATGAACAAGCCTCTGTCTGATCCAGTAGAAATTGTGTTTTATATTAATTCATATAAACTGCTTATTAGGTTATATCTATTAGGAATGGAAGGGAATAAATAAAAATAACATGAATTCTAGCATTTATTCAGTGAAGTGCTCAGAACCAGTTTTTAATTAGGAGGAAAAAAACACCGTGGAATTGTAAGTTTTTATTATAATACAAGTTTTTAATCTGACAAAAGGCTAGTATAGTTCTGTATTGTTAGATCATGCTATCACACTGATTTCCCAAGAGGTTGGAAGTAAGAATAACTATTTCTTCCTATCCCTGTATTTTCTTGAATGATAAGAAGGCAAATGGCAAAGTTTAATATACAGTATATGTGCATTTTGGATAAAAAGAAATTACCACAACATGCAAATGCTGGTCCTGCAAGAAATAATCAAGTGATCAGTCACAATATTCTTTCACTGTAAGGAAGCAGTGCTGTATTTTCTAATCAAAAGTGAATGCATTACATAAAACTGTTTGCTTCATCATCGCTATTAGCTATATTACATTCTTTATCAGCACAACAGCAAACAGTAAATTATATATAAATACATGCCAGATTAAAAATACTAAATTACAGTAAAAAGCTTAAATGAAAATGTTAAAATAGCAGTGGGAATTTATACTCATATATGTACTATAAAATCAAATACAATGAAGTCCAGGTGTTTTTGAATGATACATTATAGATAAAAAAACAAATATTTTACTTTTTAATATCCAGAGGCATGTTTCACTTACTGTATTTCAAGTATCCTTATGTTTCTTTAAAAATCTGAACTTTTTTGATATTTAAATGTGTCCAGATTGTACATTTGTAGCATTTAAATTCTAAAATATAATATGTCAAACCCCTGAAATGTAAAAGAGAGTTGCCTTTAAGTTAGTTTACAGTTTCCACTTTGACCGGAGAAGGGATCTGTCCTTTGGTCAAAAATATTTGCCTATGTAGCAGTAGCATTTTTTTGCCCTGATATTTGTAACTTCTGGTTCAGGAAGTAGCACTGTATTTGTAATCTTTGGAGTGCCTTTAGAAATGTGTTGTTAATTTACACTTCTAGTCTTTCAAAATGGAAATGTTTTGGTTTGATGGTAAAAAGAAACCAGGATTAGCTACTGGTACTACTGATAAAATAAGCCTTTGTCAAGGAAGCTTGATAAACTTTACATATCTTTAATATTTGGTTCTTACTCAGCCTCCAGTCCTGATCAGTTCTAGGTTATTTGGGTAGATCAAGTAGTATAATTCATTTATTCTTTTAGAAGTTGTGGTATCAGCATTTGAATCCTGTCCTAAAATGTTAATGCATTTTCAAAAGACCATTAGAAAAAAATCTTATTCCTCATGCAATAGGAAAATCTCATTCCAAATGTGATAGGAAGAACCATTTTCAGGTTAGAAATATTTTCATACAAGTGAAATCCTGCCTTTTACTTTCCCACCAGATTTAAAAAAAACCGGCCCTACACTTCACTGGAACAATTATTATAATATTCCAACAGTGCCTAGCAATATTTCTACCTTTAACACACATCCTGCTGGCTATTGGCTATTGCCATATCATTACTATTACATTTGACTGTATTTCTATAACTCATGCACATGTCTTTATTTGAAAATAACCACAGCAATATTATTTAATCTAGCATGTATATAGTGTAAGAAATAAATCAATGCTTATGCCTTTTGTCAGAAAAAACCCTTTTTTGTATTAGCAGTGTTAGGTTATGCAGAAGAATATATTTTTTTAATTACTGAAACTTAAGTCAAGAAGACTGCTGTGTTTTTGCAAAAGAAAAATAGTACATGAAAACATTTACAACATATATTAATAGCTTAACTGTCTTCAGTATATTATTTTGTATGTCAACATTTGTTTCATAACATTGATAAATAAAAATAAAACCTCTTTATGGGTGGTTTTTGTTTTGGATTGTATTAGGACAGGGATGTTAAACCGGCAGCCTGCGGGCTGGACACATCGTCCATTGCCAGCAATGGGGAAAAAGTTGCACGATGTCACGTGACATCGTGAGTTTGACATGCCTGTTTTAGGATGATAGAAGTTTGTAAATGGTATTGGAAGGCTATGGATATGTGGGTCCCCAAGCTTTCCCAGAGCTAATCAAGCATGGGAGCAGGAAAGAACTATGTTTTTATTAGTTCAACATTGTCGGCTCTTGTCAGGGCTTTTGGTGACTTGGGAAGGAGGGGCACCTGTTGATTATCTCCTACTCATTGGAGATGGCAAGGGAGCCCTCTGGAGACACCCCAGCAGTTATGGTGCAAGGCCACTGTTTCTGGTGTGCCAGTAAGCTGTTGGCACTGCAGTGATGAAGATGGAGTTGGCAATGCTAGAAGAAGTTGGTGGCATGTTTTTGCTAATGGAGATGGCCATACAACAGCACCATTGGCCACAGAAGATCACATAAAAGCAGTTCTCTTTTGCAGATGATAGCATTCTGACAGCAGTGGACAGGCCAGCAGTGATATTGCTGAACTGGCATGGATCACATGAATCTTGCATTAGGCCAGTAACCATCTTGTCTCTGACATGAAGCTTGGAAAAAACCTATAGATATTTAGAGCTGCTGACCCACTACTATGGACTTTCCATCTTTTCCTGGTGGATTGTGGCTTATGAATGTGGACTTTTTTTCACTGCAAAGTTGGGTTTGAATTACAGCAGATACTCTTTACCAACCTGGGCTCTCCTTGACAGACATAACAAACTAGAATGGAGATGGATAACCGAGACCAGATAGCTCTCTTTTCTGAGTATGAATGGTATCTTGTGAAAGGATGTAGATACAATTAAAAAAATGCTGTTTACTGTAGATGTTGGTTTTATTTAAAAGGAATTCATGTTATTAATGTGAAAAATAACATGGAGGTCATTCCAATATTTTATCTATTGGAAGCAATCTGGGGTAATTGTACTTGAAATATTCCTTTTATCTTTCTGTGGTATTACAAGCCAAACATATATCATTTGTAGAGTTGTTTTATTTGGGGGCCTGCTCTCTTACAGTCCATTGGCCAAAAGCCCAGTGATCACTATATTGTATTTGAATAAAAATATTTGTTGCATTTATCTCCATTCACTGGCTTCTTGTTAAAGAGAGCATTGTTCTCATAACACACTACATTAAAACATAGGCAGTTATGTAGTAACTGATTTACATGTGTGAAATTGTAAACGAAATCCAGTCACAACTGATATAGTTAGACCTGTATTTTTTATTATGACCGAAGTACAATCACTGTTTTCATATTAGTGAGGTTGTCCTAATTGACAATCCTAATGCTTTGCAGTTTAAAACAATACAGCCTGGGCTCAAGTGGGGTCCTTTGGAGGAAGAAAGAGGCGTGGGGATGCTGCACATCCCCATGGTCAGTTGTCAGCGCAAATGACTGCAGGGGTAGTGCAGCCACCATAACTTTAAAACAGTGCTGTAAGTAATTGGGGCAGGGGGTCTGTTGTAACTGAACAGTCATTAAGTGACCTGTCGTAAATAAAATGCCACAATATATATTTCCTTTTTTGCAATAGTACAACTATTATAGTCAATTTTTAATTGACAAGTTAACCCTAGGCCACATGGAATTATGTTGTCTATTCTGTTAGCTAATATATAACCATTCCAGAGCCTGAGAGTTGATACCTTTCAATAAGCCAATTCAGTCATGTATGCATCCTTCCAAGTATACAGAATCATCTTTTTTGCACAGTCAACTTTGTTGTATGCAAAGTTTCCTAAACAGGCAAATTCCAAATTTGGGAAATCTAATTAAGGACACTTTAATATCCTTAAATCTTGACTTCATTGGTATCTACTGGTGATAATTGTGTCAGATTGGCAATATGACCCATACATGCTGCACCATCATATCTTTTCTAACCTACCCCTTTGCACACACTTGTGCTTGATTTCCTCCCAAAGACTTAGTTCACCATAGGAGAAATAAAGGTAAACATTTTTTCCCTGCCCAGTTGTGTTTTGACTCTAGGTTGTGGTGCTCATCTCCATTTCTTGGCCAAGGGAGCCAGCTTCGTCCAAAGATATTTTCCATGGTCATGTGACCAGAATGGCTTATATATCAAAGGCACAAGAATGCTGTTACTTTCCCACTAAAGTGGTACCTATTAATCTACTCACATTTGCATACTTTCAGATTGCTAGGTGGGCGGAAACTGGGGCAGGAACAGGAGCTCACTGCATTGCACAACGCTCAGGTTTCAAACTCAGCATCTTTAACCGCTTAGCCACTGTGGCCCTCATGGGAGAAATATCTAACAAAAAATGAGGCCAAGCCTCAAACCTTTGAATTATTTTTCCCTAAAATATATTACATCTTTATCATAGAAAAAAACGATATCATTTTTGAATACCCACGGAAGAGTCCAAGGGCCGAACTATTCTGGCAAATCAGTACCTAGTTATGCACAACATTTGAAGGGACACTTTGCAAAGTGAATTGGTATGAAAAGCCCTCCAAAGGTTTGGTGAGATTGCTTCAAAGGCGCTCTTGATTGTTTTTGTATGTGAATCCATGCAGCCACTTCAGTTTACTGCCAATCTGGAAAACCAATCAAAGTAGCTTTGCTAACTCTTCCAAAGGTTGTGTCTGTGTCAGTACAATGAGGAATCAATGCTGTGCATAACTACTATTTTCTATATTCCTCAGGGCAGCTGTACTGTAAATAAAGGTACATTTATCCAAAGAGCCTAGGATACACTCTCTACATTCCATATATATCAATCAATCTCAAAGTGTTGGGGACTCCTGCTTTCACCTAAATGAGAAAAAAAACCTTATATGACTGTTAAATAAATGATAACACTTGGATACTGTCATTACATCAGAATAGGAAACATTTTGGGGAAAAAATGCTAAAAAGAAAAGTTAATTATATCACAATACCTAGTTCCCCTGCAGAGTTGGAATTCATGAAGAACAAAATTTAGGAATCACACAGCTTGTATGTCCCAGCAAATAGAGGTATAAATAACAGCTTGCAAACACCTACAACAGAACAGATCCATTATTTTCCCTACAGACTAAAAGTAAACATTTTTACCACCACAGGAAAAGTACCGTATAAGTAATTGATCTCATAGTGTGCCAAGTTGTGATTTCTTTTAACTATATTTTGTTAAAGAAATGCTAAGCCATAAAATATGCTTTATATACTATAAATGGTTAGATTCCCACAACACACTAAACCAAAACTTATGGCTTACCTCAATATGTAAACCAACCCAGTGATATTCCTCACTGTACTGAACCGAAATGTGCTTTCATTATTTTAGCTTTCGAGAATCCATCATTATAACTTACCGGTAAGTATCATATCCAAACCAGGCCATTACAGCTTGTCCAACAATTAAAAAAAAATCTGGTTCAGTATTCTGGTTCATACAATATATTAATGGTTGTACAAATCATGACTGCAGAATTTGTCCAAGACTTAAGATCAAACAAACAAACAAAAGTTTTGTGTGATGCGAACTGGATAATGCCCCAGATATTGCTGAATTCATATCTTGGCTTTGTTTATCTTGTATCAGTATTAATATACTGTATAGGATATAAGGAATTTTTATACGATTTTTGAATGCTGCTGGTAAATTATTTGTTTTCTCCTTATTCAACCTCTGTGTTATTTGTGTATTAATTTCCTTGAAGTCTGGGCAGTCATAAATTTTCAAATAAATGAAGCACATCCCCGTATAGAAAAAGAAGCCATGCAATCCTTATTCCTAAACAAACCTAGAGACATCAGTGGGGCTTAATGTCAAATTTAAATTTGTTTAAATAAGTTTTAAGGGTTTAAACTTATTTAAGGATTTAAATAAGTTTTAACACATTTTAGTATTGTATTATTGGGCATAATTATTTAATTCTTTTTAATCTCTTTTTTAACTTTTGTATTTACATTTTGATATTAATTGCCCTGTACACCGCCCTGAGTCCTTCGGGAGAAGGGCGGTATAAAAATTTAATAAATATGATTGTTTTTTGTTTTTATACCTTGTACTTAGCTCTGGGAAGTGGGGGGGGAGGGGGGAAGGGGGGGGAAGGATAGGGAGGGTTAGGTAGGGGTGGGTGGAGGGAGGGGGGGAGAGATTGTTAAAGATAAAATGTATTGTAAAACTTTTCAATAAAAAAAATTTAATAAATAAAATAAATAAATAAATAAATAATTGAAGGTTTCACTACAGTAACAGTTGCGGGACGGTTCTCTGAGCAGCCTTTCCTAGCCACTTGGATGGGAGGTGCGTATTTGCGACCAATACTAGCACCCAAGGAAGGAGAAACGAGACTCCAAAGGCTGTTAATGGACCCCATCCTTCCCTTAAAAACACCCCCCTTGCTATTCGAAAGGGCGATTTCCCCCCTCCTCCGTCACGGTTGCCTCCAAATACGTACGAGCAGCGGGGCGAGAGCTGAAAGAAATAATGGAAAGAATTACAAACCACGTGAGAGAGGCCGGGTATTCGCTGAAGCTGGGCGGGTACGGGCGCTGTTTCCAGCCTCCGCCGTTAGCGCACACGCCGCTTCAGCACGCATTTCAGCTCAGCCGGCAGCGACTTCGTCCCCTGCGCCGCGCCGCGCTGCGCTGGGCTTCGTCCAGCCCACTCCCTTGACCCGAGAGAGAACCGCGGGTGTCGTCGCAGTCCGAGAGAGAAGCGGTTTCCCCCGCCTGGCTCCGTTTGGGAAGAGCAGCGCCGTTGCTATTGGCTTTGCGAGAGGCGCTGTCGCTAGGGCGGCAGCTTGGCGAGGTGGTTTTCAAGCGGAGCCGGGGCTGCGCTCTCCCTGTAACCAAGGAACCGAGAGCCTGCATAGGCGACGCGCGGCTCTTCCCGCCGCGTCCTCCTCGCTGCACACCAGCCCGCGCTTTCCGCTTTCAACCTTCAACGGAGGAGGGAGAGACGGCGGGGTTTTCTTGCCCCATGGCTCGGGCTCGGCTCTAACAGGGGACTGGGCGTCCAGGTAGTTCAGGAGCGGTGCCGCTCGTCGGACCTCGGGCTTTTCCCTACCCCAGTCCCCGCCTTGCCCTGCTGTTCCCAACCTGCTCTTTCTGCGGGAGGGCTGGGAAAAGGATAGCAGGAGTCGCCGGAGAAGCAGCACGCGAACACCTGCCTCGATCCTCGGCAAGCTGATGGCGTCTCGCCAGCAAAACAGAATTCAAGCCTACCTGGAAAGGAACAAGATCGGGCCCCTGTTCGAGGTAAGAGTCCCTCCAAGCCTCCAGCTTTCTGGGCTGGGACCCAGGCGGCAGCGCTCGGGTCTGCTTGGCGCGAGCGGCTGGCCGGGCAGGTGCGCGCTGGGTCATATACCAAGTTACTTCGAGTTTGCTTGAATTAAAATTGCAATTGCTGTTGGAAGCAAGCGGTACGGGAGTGTTTACCTATTGGAGAATGGTTCGAATCGTTGTCGGCTATTAGCGATCAGATAAATAAAATTTTCTCCCAGACCGGCCGGACCTTCACTTGGTCTTGCAAAGGTGCACCCATTTCATTGCAACTGAGTCCCTTGACCATGGTGCTGGTCGACCTTTTCTCCCGTGCCAACTATGCGCCAGCATGCTTTACCTAAAGAATTGCCGGTGTATATGTGCGCACACGCCTCCTTCCCCCCCCCCCCTCTGACACACATTCTTTTTCTGCTTCTTCTTCTTTCTCTTTCCACTCGAATCCATTCGGGAGCACGATCTCATAGTCCTGCCCTGTTAAAAACAGTACAGAAGGGAGCTAGAAATATTTGTACCATCAAATTCAGTTTTCCTGTCATACGGAGTTCCTGTCATACGGAAGGCGGTGCAGCTTCTAATGTTCGCACTTTTATGACTCTCTCGGGTTGTCTCCAGACAAAGAAGATTCACTCGCAAGGAATCTAGGAATAGTACTTGTAAGCTTCCTTTGGCGGAGAGACACATAAGTCTTCCTTAACTTTTAGTATTGTTGTTTATTTAAATGTCTTTTGTATATTTATTTATTTATTTATTTAATAATATTTCTATACCGCCCTTCTCCCGAAGGACTCAGGTATCTCTTTTATGCATGTTCTTTGTGACTTCAGTTTCCGGAGTGGCAGATGCCTTTTCCCCAGTGCATAGACACTAATAGCTCAGATTAGTCAAATTATTTGGGCAGTTTAGGTAGAAAATCTGTGAAGTGCAGTTCTATACAATTGATAATAATAAAGCACATTACTAACAATCTGCTCAGGCATTTTAGGAATGCCTGAAGCAGCAGTGGTAGGGATGATTCTCTAGCTTTATATTTTATTTTTTATGGTTTATTGATTTTTATAGTAATATTTTTGATTGTTGTGAGCTGTTCGCAGTCACTGAGAGTCAAGCAGAATACAAATTTAATAAATTATTATTATCGTTTATTCCACAGTCAGCCAGATAGTTAGAATGGATTTGGCATTTTTATCCACCTATCAAGCCCTTCCTAAGGATAGGGATAGACAGATGTTTTTTGGTGCTGTTAAGGGTATCTTTACAGCATATGTTGTTCCAAGTAAAGCTGTCTTTTGCAATTGACTGATGGTGATTTTATCAATTTTATTCAATCACGCTCCAGTTGTTTTGGGATTACACCCAAAGTACTCAACACAATTGGTATTATCTTTGGTTTCTTTTCCTGTAGTCTTTCTACTTCTGTTTGCAGGTCTATGTATTTTGTGATTTTTCTTCAGTTCTTTCACTTCTGCTGTCTCCAGGTACTGCCATGCCCACTATTCAGACTTTATTGTCTTTCTTGTTGACAGTTGTTAAGTCTGGGGTGTTACGTAAACAGGTGCTTGTCTGTTTGAATATTAAAGTCCAAGAACACTTTAGCTCCTTCGTTTTCTATTACTTTGTCTATTTTGTGGTCTCACCAGTTCTTCCTTGCAGGTAAGCAGTATTTCTTGCAGTTCTTCCAATGCCCCATTGTTGCCACTTTGTCATGCCACTGCTTGTAGTCAATCTGTGTGAATCTTTTGTAGCAGCTAAGTAGATGCTGTTTCTTCAGCTGCTTTGCAGAGGCAGTTTGTTGTTACTGTCATCTCAATACTGGCTTAGCATTTGTTCCTAAGGCTTGGTTTTGTGCGACCAGAATTGGTCCCTCTGTCTCTTTCTTCAACGTTCCTGCTTTTAGCCATTGCCAGGTCTTCTGGTCTTTTGCTTTGCCTGCTTTTTTTTAAAAAGCATTTGCCATGTAATACTTTGCCTTGCTTTGTCTCATTTCTGTTCTTTGTTTGTCTTTCTTGTAAGCAAGTTTGGTCTCATCCGTATTCTGTTAACGTTCTTGGTGTACTAATTTCATTGCATCTTTTTCACTGTCCTTCAGATATTCTTCCAATGCCCTTGTTTCTTCTTCAGCTATCTGGTGTACTTGTAACATTTCATGACCACCTATGTTCCTTGGTAAGTATTATTATATAGAAAACAATGTGAAGTCATAGCTGCCAGTTCTTTAGCTGGTGTTAGTCTCCATTCGCATTGATTTTTTCCAAGAACCTAGGATATTGCAATACATCAACTACTATATGTACAAATCCAAGCAATGTGGCCTTCTGTAATTGACAGATGGAAATTTTGTCAATGTGCAGATGTTATAAGTGTTGCCAAAGGCTTTTTGGCATGGCACCCAGTGTGCCATTAACCACTGGGATCACCATGACTGGTTTATGTAATAATCTTTTCACTTTTAGTTTTCAGATCTTCATACGTTGTGATTATTATTTATTTATTTATTTATTTAATGCCCATCTTACCACAGGGTAACTTTGTGATCTTCTCCAATTCTTTGACTTCTATTTTGCTATCCCCTAGTGTTGCCACATCAAATATCAACACTTCCTTCTCTTCAACCAGTTTAATCTGATGTTTATCAATTTGTATCAAGAAATCCAGCAATATTTGAATCTGCTCATTTTCAACTACTTTTTCAACTATATATTCCCACCAGTTTCTCGTTACCGGCACATTATAATTTTTACAAATGTTCCAGTGAATCATTTTGGTGACTTTTATGTGTATAGGCATTGGTTCAATCTACTTGCATGAGTTGAGTGTATGATCTACCATTTCTTCTGCCTCTTTATACAGTTTGCATTTTTAATCTTGTTGATTTTTTTCTAGTTCTGGCTTTGGTTGTATTAGTTTGAATAGCTTGCTCCTGAGCAGCCAAATTCTTTGGCTTCTTTGTTAATGTTCCAGTTGTAAGCCATTGTTTAGTTTAGTTTAGTTTTAGTTTTATTTGATTTCTATACCGCCCTTCTCCCAAGGGACTCAGGGCGGTTCACAGGGCATATATAAATAACGATACAAAAGTTAAAAGGAAATTAAATCAGTGCCCAATTAAAATACAACAATAATAAAATACTAAAAAACCAATTTAAAAACCCATATTCCCCCATCAGGCCAGACCAGCTAATTCAAATAAGTGGGTCTTCAGCCCACGGCGGAAGGATCGGAGGTCTGAGGTTTTATCTTTATCCACTTTCACCTTGATCTTTTGTAGAAATTGATCATGCAATCCTTGCCAACGTTATCTTCCTGTTTTTACTATATTATATCAGTATTCATGTTTTAGTCCCTGTACATTAAGTTCCAGGTTTTAATTTGCATTAATGCTTGTTCTTGGCTGTCTTTTACATAATTACCTAATGCTTGCTTTTCTTCTTTGACAGTTTGTTTGACTTGAAGTAAATCTCTGCTTCCATTTCTGTGAGGCAGGTATAATCTATAATATCACTACAAGGATGTAATACCTGGTAAATGGTCATCCATTTTCTTGTTTTTCAGTCATTAATTATTATGCCCTTCCACCCATTAACCTGTGCATTCCTTCTTTATGTATGATTTGACTTTCTCTGTACTTTCCCCCCAACTTTTATTCTCCCATTGACTCATACCCCCTTCACAGTGTACACAATATACCCTTTGTTTGCTTTGAAGTTCTTTTTATCCACCTCCTTTGCCTAAAGATACCATCCTGGACATACTTGTCTGTTGCTTCATCTGTTTGACATTTGAAAAAATACAGTTGAGCTGTCACTTGTGAATGTATTTATGCATATTTATGTCTGCTGCCATCAAAATTCTCATTTGATTATTTTTTTTCTGTTGGCCTGCTGCAAAGAACCACAAAAACCATCTGGAGTATATGTCAACTTCAGGCTGCAGATAACTCAAACCTTGTATGGGCCCATTGTCTAAGTCAGTGGCTCTTAACCTGTGGTCCGCAGATCCCTGGGGGTGGGGGGGCATGATGTTGTCACAGGAGGTCTGCAAAGGCTTGAAGAAATGTTATGATTTAAACCTTGAGTTAAGACTTGGGGGTCCAGAGCCAGGGTCCACAAAAGGTATTTAAAGGGGGTTCGTGGTGAAGAAAAGGTTGAGAACCACTGGTCTATATGGTTCTATGAGAAAATACTGAAAAGTAAGGATCCTATTAGTTGCCTTCTTGGGCAAGCAGGGGGTATAAAGGAGGAAGTAACAACATGCGTGTCACTACATCATCTCACGAATGAAATGATTTGTATCATTTACACAATAACATCATGGCACACACAATGTCATCATAGTTTCCATTGGACACTTTGCCCTGTCAAGCTACAGAAGATAAGTCGAAGGAGCCGTTGTTTCATTCTTTTGATAATTCGAATGGAAGGGAAGAATTGTGTTCCAGAGTTTAAAGGACTGACAATTGATGTGGGTTATATGTGTTGTCAGAATGAGGAAATATTCATTTCAAAGGATATTGCAAAAGTGAATTACTTCATTAGTTATTATTGGGATTCCTCTAGTACTGTGCTTATGCTTTTTCTCAATGGTACCACGATTTCCAAAGAATTGCCTCCCTTACTGGTATAGAGACATTCTAGAGAAGTAGCTGCTAAGTACAGTTTTATATATTAGGGGAAGGTAAATTGTGAACTTCCTATTTCCATTGTTTTTCTCTCAGTGAGAAAAAAATGTTCTTATGAGTGGTTTTTGAACCAATAAGCTTAATCAAGTGAAGACTTTGAAAGGTTTAGAAGTTGTTTAGAATAGGTGTAATTATTTAGATATTGTTGGAAAATATGTTTTTGTATTTAATTCTTGAGGCTTCAGAATCCCAACTTACTGCTGAGACTTTATACTGCTTATAGTCTTCGTAAATATGCATTAAAATGACATTAGATATGCCATTCATTGACTATTCCTGGACGACATAATAATTAAGAGTGTCAGAGCAATCTGAAGCTTTTTGCTTTGTCCTGAATTGATAACCAACAACTAATACAGTAGAGCTTGGGGTGCAAAAGTCCTACCCTTAGGCCACTTATGACCCATGAGCACCATGTTTTGCATTCTACAGAGCGTTTCCCCCACCCCCGCACTAGGAAACTTTGCTTTTGAGGGAAGGAGGGGTTGAAAGTTTTTAAGAGGTAAAATGTGTTCCTTTATACAAATAATAAATAAATAATAAATATTTGAGCTGTAATGGTGCAGTGGTTAGAATACAGTATTGCAGGCTAACTCTGCCCACAGCCCAGGAATTCGATTCTCACTGGCTCAAGGTTGACTCAGCCTTCCAATGTTACGAGATTGGTAAAATGAGAAGCCAGATTGTTGGGGGCAATACACTAAGGTTGCAAACTGCTTAGAGAATGCTGTAAAGCACTGCGGAGATGTGTATAAGTCTAAGTGCTATTGCCATTAATTCTAATTATTTAAATGTTAAAGTTAAATTTAAGCAATTTAAATTTAAACAATTTAAATTTAAACCTTAAATTTAAAAATAATAAATGTGTCCATTCACACTTTTTAAAAAATCCTGATATCTCAAAAAGTCAAACTGGTATTTTCCAATTTTGTGGGTGTTTTGCACCTTAAAACTATCTCAAACTGTTATTATTATCATCCTCATCATCTTGTCCATGAATATTTTCCTTTTCCATATAATCTAAAAGAGAAAAAACTGAAATTCCTTTCTTTATCAGTATCTCTGTTATTGCACACATGGTTGATGAAAGAAAAAAAAATGCTGATTTTTGGGAAGCAGCACTTTGTAACATCCAATCCCTGAATAAAATTAAAAAGAGAGACACAAAAATATACAAAATGAGAGAAAATAGCCCCACTCACATATGAATGTGACATTCAATATGCCATGTAAAGCTTATGCGGTCCTTAAACTGAGAAAAATTATGCAACTCTGGATTAGAAGGTAGATAACTATAGTGGTCATTAAGCAATCACCATAGTTGTTATGTGAAGCACATAGTGATAAAGTGAATAGCTGGCTGGGGAATTCAGGGAGTTGACGTCCAAACATTTTAAAGGTAAGGAAGTTTGAGGAACATTGCTCTACATCAGGGGTGTCAAACTCAATTTCATTGAGGGCCGCATCAGTATTGTGGTTTCCCTCAGGGGGCCGGGTGGGTATGGCCAGGGTGGGCGTGGCCTACTGGGTGGGCGTGGCTAGAGTGTGTATGGCCTACTGGGTGGGCGTGGCCAGCTCTACATCCTTCG
This sequence comes from Vipera ursinii, assembly GCF_947247035.1. Taxonomy (NCBI): domain Eukaryota; kingdom Metazoa; phylum Chordata; class Lepidosauria; order Squamata; family Viperidae; genus Vipera; species Vipera ursinii. The sequence goes on from NC_139516.1 coordinate 178,433,411, forward strand.
TATCAAGGGTGCCTATGGGGGCCTGGGCAGGAGTGGGACAGATCTGAGGGTCTCTGGCAGAAGGAGGGTCTCTGGGCCAGGGCCAAGGCAGAGGGGGCCGTTCCCTCACTGTTTCCAGGATGGCTTCGCAGGCCACATGAAACCACTTCGCGGGCCGGATCCGGCCCCCGGGCCTTGTGTTTGACATGTCTGCTCTACATGTTCCAGCCTGATTGACCTATTCCAAAAAGGATTTAAGCAGCTGGTTTTCCCCCCCAGCTGCTTACCGTATTTTTGCTACAGCTGCTTATTTGGAAAAAAACCCATCAAAGACTTTATACATTGGGAGAAAAGAATAATGTATGCTTTCTTTTTAATGCTCTTTATATTTATTGCATTGAAGAAAACATATAGTTGAAATCTGATTTTTGTATAGCTGAAATCTGACTTTTTGTCTAGCTAGCACAAAAATGTGATAACAATTCTTCATAGTTTTTTTATTGTGGCTCACAGATTACACAGAAATTTAACAATTCCACCCAGAAAATAACGAACCAAAAACGAACTCAAATATACCATGAAAGAGGAAAACTAAGACTACTAAGACTTATTTTGAAGGAAAGATGAGAATTTCATATAGATCTATATATTATAGGGGCTTGGAATAATAATAAGTCTCTTTGAAAAATAAATAATAGAGCTAAATTGATGCTAAGAAAGTAATTGGGAGCTTTGAGGAATTGTCAATGACTAATATACATACTGGTTGTTAGGGGAGGAAACTTTGGGCTGAAAGAGTAGTGACTAAGGTTATATAGTGTTTCAGAAAAGTGAAAGCACCTATTGTAACAATGCACTTTCATGGGTATGAGTGCGATGGAAACTGGTTGCACTCTTTAAAGCAACTACATCTTTTCTGGCCATTGGCATCAGTTGCTGGAGACTCCTGAGAAGATACCTTTTAGAATCCAACTTGAAGTGTCCTAATGGTGCCTGGAGGATATACATGACTGTACAGGCAAAATATGTGTGCCTTGATTGCTTTAGATGACAAGTCATGAATCTTATTCCCTTGTTCAAGACTTGATTAATGATGAAACTTGGGCAGACTGCCTGTTCATCAGTTTTAAGGTTTATGTAGGTTTAATTAAGTTATATAACTGTTCAATGCTTTCTCTCAGAGTCATAATTCTTTCCTTGAGTGGTTCTTTTGCTGCAAGTGCATTTGGGATTATTACTCAAGGAATAAATACTAAAAATGACCACAAGAGTTTATTGTCCCTTACTTTAAGAGACTTATATAGACTTGAATAAATGACTTGAAAATTATTTTTTCTACTGTCTTTTGTTTGTCTGTTTAAATCAGTTGGGATTCTTTCTTCTACGTTCAAGTCAACCTGAGCCCTAGAAACTCACTGGACTTTGGACCAATTATTTCTTTTGACTCAGCATACCTCATGAATGATGATTGTGGGAAAAATTAGAGGAGTGCTATCTTTGCCTCCTGATCTCCTGGATGACACTATGATAGAGCTCTAACAAAGAAATATATTCCTATATATTTCCAATCTTGACCTGTTTCAGACAAATTATTTAGGTTTAGGTAATATACTTTGCCACAATAGGTTGTGGATGGTGATTGTAGTATTAAGAAGCAAAGAACATACAGAAGAGGTGAAATATAGCATGTTTTATGAATGAGACAAAGACAGAAATAAAAATTCTTAGATGAGGAATATATTAAAGGAAAATAATACACAAGAAGAGTAACCTCAGGTCCCTTCTTCTACCTGGAAACCACTTTAAAATCACTATTTTGAAAAAAACACAGGTGCCCCTTAAAGCTGGGTAGTATGCAGCAGTTACCCAGGCTTTGATCTGCACTGAGGATCTGACTGAGAATGTTCTCACACTCTTCATTCACAATTCTAATTAGATATATTTTCTTCTTATACTTGTTCATTGACTGCAATAAACATTTTTAGAGCAAGCCAGTTCATCAATTCCCTCCCTTTCTCCTTTGTTCAGGTGGCTGGCCTTGACTATAGCACCTTAGACCTGAACATGGGCTGGGAAATATAAAGTAATTAGATGCTCAGCTAACATGAACAATGGAAAATATGGTGTTAGAAAAAGAGACCCAAAGAAATAGAGAAAAATGTTGGTGCATATTTGTGAACATCCTCAGTGTGAGAAACATCTTTTATAATGAAGCTTCAGAATACAGTATTATTCATATTGCACTGTAGATGTTCTGTGTGACTCTGTGAAGGGACAGAGATATGAATACTAGAAGGTAATTGGCACATTGAAATGAAGCCTGGCATGAATCTGCTTATAAGTTTTTTTCTGTTGGAATAGAAAAATATTCTACGTTAATGTACAATTGTCGTAATTTAGACTGGTGAATTATTAAAGGAGTGTAGCTTGTGTGCATATCAACCTTAAAGTGATAAGTCTAGCCTTATACAAAATGTAATAAGCCATTTTACTATTTGAAGGGGTCAACTATGCTGCCTTATCATGGCAGGTGTGTGTTTGTGTTGTGCATTCCTGGGAAGAATGAGTGACAATTGGCAGGCAAGAGTGATATAGAAAGCTATTGGAAAAACATGATCATGTAGGCCACGGGTGTCAAAATTTATCACATCTTTTTTCACATTGCCAGAGCTGGGTGGGCACGGCCTCTGCATGATGCAACCAGCCCGCGGGCTGGCAGTTTGACACCCCTGATGTAGGCAAAGATATTGTTTTATTCTGTGCAGGAAAAGGTAGTGGTAAACCACTCCTGAATTTTAGTAGGAAAACCTCACAGGTGGACAATATAAAGTGATTGATGATATAGTGCTGGATGATAGGTCAATCAGGTCAGATTGCACTCAACATGCTAATGAGGAATAGCTGAATATCTTTCAGAGTAATAATGGTGTGTTTTGATTAAAGCCTCCAGGATTTCTAGTTGCTGATGTTGCCATGCTAAAAAGAAAATATGAAACTAAAACAGAATTAATGGAAGAACATGGAACATAAGAAGGTTGAACAAGGAAAAATTAAGCATGTAAAATATGAAATAAATAGATAATAAATTAGACATTAGTGAATTAAAGAAATTGGAATTGGATATTTTCAATCAGATGATCATTTTGTTTACTACCTAGAACACAAAAAAACAAGAAATAGCATTGCTTTCAAGAAGAATGCAACAAGGACAACATGTGAGTACAATGCAACGAATAATATCAATTAGATTTCATGGATAACCCTTTAATATCATGATTATCTTGGTTTATACTTCAACCACTGACACAAAAGAAGAGGTTGATCAGTTTTATAGTGAAGTTTAGTCTGAAATTCAAAGAACAACATTGTGTTGCTTGAAATGCCAGAGTTGGAAATAATAAGGAGGAAAACATAGTTGGATTATATGATCTAAGACAGGGGTTCCCAACCCCTGGTCCGTGGACCAGCACTGGTCCATGGCATGCCAGCAACTGGGCTGTGCAAAGCCCCATCCATGGGATGCAGGCAGCATGTGAAACCATGTCCCCTCCTGTCCGTGGAAAAGTCTTTCTCCAAGGAACCAGTCCCTGGTACCCAAAAGGTTGGGGGCCAGGTCTAGGAAACAGATATAATGCAGGACAAGGGCTTATCTATTTCTGCAATCCAATGATTGATTTATTATTAATATAGTCCTGCAAAACCAGAACAATGCTTATTAGGGAACATCACCAGATGGACTACACAGATATTAAATTAATTTAGTAATGGTATGAGGGGTGGAAGAATTCAGTGATACTTGCAAAAACATTTCCAGCTAAGCTACAAAACTCTTTTTAGCTCATTAGTCTCTGTACATTTTTTTTTTTTACTTTACCCACCATTTCAGAATCTCACTTTGGCTCAGCTACCAGTTGACAGGATCTACATCTGCATTCCCAATGTATCTGTAGATTGCATACCCTCACAATGAACTTGCTATAGACAACAACATTCTGGATTATAAGAATATAATTATGTCAATTAATACCAACCAAATAGTGGGATTCTGGATTCCAGATCTATATTCTAACAAGGTTATATTATCATGAGGTTACAGATAGGCAAAAGCTATATAGTGTTTGTTATGTGTAGCTACCAAATATATATGCTCAGTACCTGATTCCAGATAGGAAAGACTTTTTTGAAAAAGAGCTATGCAAATAAATGTAGACCAGAAGTTAGGAACTTGGTTACCTGAAATGTTTTACATTTTAGTTCTCACTGGTCTTTTTTTACCATGACTTAGTACAAAAAATTGTGGGGTTTGTGATTTAGCTATGGTAGCACAATGCTTAGAATGTAGTATTGCAGGCTACCTCTGCCCAAAGCTTGAAGTTCAATCCTGACTGGCTCAAAGTTGACTCAGCTTTCCATCCTTCTGAAGTCGGTAAAATGAGGACCCAGATTGTTGGGGGCCATATGCTGACTCTGTAAACTGCTTAGAAAGGGTTGTAAAACACTATGAAGTGGTATACGTTTAAGTGCTATTGCTAGTACTAGTCCTACTAAAGAAATCTAGATGCTACCAAGTTACTTATCCCAATATTGATAATCTGATCAAGATTGATCAGTTTTCTAATTCAGTGTGAAATAGCTCCTTACATAGAAATCATGAAATTTTATATATAAACTATACACATATTGTATATAAAAGTTTAGGCACCACTGTTGACATTAAATGTTTCAGTGGTACATTAGAACATTCAGTTTGACCAGGAATGTTTAAACTTTTCAATCCAAATGTAATTTGATAAACATTTAGGAGTAGAAGATAGAACATTGATAGATAAAATGTAGAACACTTTAGTCCTACAGCGTCTCTTTGTGTCCCTATCTATTACTTGCTGAATTGTTAAAGGATCTGTTTCATTTTTTTTAACCTTAGGAAAACGGAACTGAAGGACATGCTTAATGGGAAGAGAAGACTGCACTTTTTTCATGAACTGATAATGGTTTTCTTATTGTAGAATTAATGAGGTTTTATTTCTATGTGAAATTCAATTCTGAACCATTTGCATTTTAATTTTCCTTTCATTTAGCACTTTGAAAGCATCTGAAATATTTTTAGAGCAAAACTGTGCCTGCAGGATGCTGAGGTAATGGTTTTTAGAAATACATTGAAGCCAGAATCTTCACATTTCTCCTTTATTCTAAAAATACCATTTTAGATGGTCACAAAAAAGCTACAACCAATTTACCTAGGACTGATATTGGTGGAGACATTTGTGGGATGTTTTAGGGGCTAAGAGAGAAAGAAACATTCTTAACATGTTTTAGATTGATTTTATTAGAGGTATGCAACTTTCTAAAATACCTTGTTTGCTCTCCCAGGCAATCACAAAATATAAAGTAGAAATAGAATGACTGTGACAAAAGAGCAAAGGTAGCACCAAACAGTAATAGGCGCCGTAGGCGAACTCCCCAAACAGTTAGATTACTACTTGAAAACTATCAGCACTGACAAAATCACCATCGGTCAATTGCAAAAACAGCTTTTCTTGGAACAGTATATATTCTGCGACAATACCTTTAACACCATTGAAGAATAGCATCTGCCTATCCCAGGTCTTTGGGAAGGACTCAATAGGAAATCAAAAATACCAAATCCTGTCTAAACATTTGGCTGACTGTGTGACAAACCAATAATAATTTATTTATATAAATTGCTTAGCCACTCAGCACAAGCTTACTTCATGGACATGCATATTGGTTTACAAGGTCAGATATGAAATACTTCAGGCTAGCAAAACTTTCTGTAGTAATAGACATTTGTTTTCACTGCACAATTTCAGGAGCTGGATGTTCAAGATCTTGTTAAAAGGAAGTTGCCTGTCAATCTAATTATGGGGGAAATGTGATATTAGGAGGAAAAGAAATGGAAGAATATCTGCAAATCTGAAACAATTGAATCACTTTTCTTTTTAATTAAGTGGATGGATAGTGTAGATGAAATACCGTGTTTCTCAGCTGGGTGTTTATTTCTAGGAAGCACTGCTGGTGTTCTAATGGTATGCATATTATCACTGCCCTGGATGTTGCTTGTATATTTATCTCAGTTCATCCAGCGCTAGTGTCCCTACTTTTTTCCCTATCTCATCCATCCATTCCTTTGGCATTTCTTGCTTCTCATGCATTGTCCGCTCAAAGCTGATGGTTAGTCTCAAGGCTAGATTCTGTATAAGTTGCTGAGTTCTCTTGGGGTTTTCTGGAAAGCAGAACTATTCCATCCTTTAAAAATATACCGTAACTGCCTTAAGCCAAAAAAGAAGAAAGATCGATGCTGTTCCCCATTTTCATAAAGGACAGAAAGGCAGGTAGAAGAGTAATAATCATAATACAACATTATGTTTTATGGACAAAATATAATGATCTGCAGTGTTTGCCCAGTGTAGAGAAGGATAATATGGTGGGTGGGTGTATGCTCAAACATGGGTACCTATAGGCTCACTCCCATAGATATATGAACATTTGAACAAATAAGCAGCTACTGCACCATTCTTCTTCCAAGAATGAAAAAATTCATTGGCGCACCATGTGTTCACTAAAAATAATTGTGTAGGCATGGCTACATTTCATTACTTGTAAAATAATAAAAACCATAAATAAATCAGAGTAAATTATGCTTTAAAAAGAAGAAAGGTAATATTTTAAATTAAATGTGCTTTATACAAGATTCTGTGTGTAGCAAACATTATAACTAACTGAACTAAGTCAGTCTGAAGGATTTAATAGTCCTGTGCTGGATTTTTTTTTATGATTTACAGGTTGTTGGTGCTGAAAGATTATGAATGCAAAAGATTTGGAAATGCAAAAGAAATGGAAAAGATTACTAAAAGAGGGCAATAAATCACGTTAATTGAGAAACACATTTGCAAAAATCTTTTCAAAAGCATTCTTTTTTAAAAGCATGTAGATAGTGGTTTCAACAAGGTGAACTCCAGTGAACAAAATGCTGCAAGAAAGGAGAAGGTTAAGTAATTATCTGGAATAATTAACTTGCATGCAAAGAATTAAGTCATTTCTATGCTGGGAGTTGAAGTTGTCAGGTACTTATTAAAGAATAATTGATTTTTATAGAGTGATTTTGAAAAATATACAAATGAAGAAAAGTATATGATCATTTTCATAAAAATAATTTATACATAAACCAACCAAGCTGAATTATTAACTGGATTTACACCAAGTACTCACTTGTAGTGTGCAATGTTTAATTCTAATCGAAGTGGACTTTAAGCCATGGTTTATGACTTTCTACTCTATGAAACTTACTCAAGAAATCATATTTAAGCAATGTACTGAATCCAGCTAGCCCTTTCTGCCAATTAAATAACTTCTGGACTTTTCATAGGGTTAAAGAAGCATTCTTATTTTTTTTGCTTTTATTTTAAATTGGAAAATAAATTACATGAATCAGAATTCTGCACTTGTGATTCAGTTTTTCTTTGGCAAGTTTGTGGTCTTTGAGATGGTTTCAGTAATACATAGTTTTGTCATAATCCTTCAAGCATTCAAATACTTTACTTTTTTTTGCAAAAAAAACCCCAACAACCCTAGGGGAGGGTTTGATTAATGAAAAGATTAATTATGTTTCAAACTTCCACTGAAACAAGATGAACTTCAGGGCATGTATTTGACACATCTTCACTTGATTTTTTAAAGGAACTGATGACCAAGCTAATAACAGAAACTCCTGACCATCCAATTCCATTTCTCATTGACCATCTTCAGGCCAAACAAGGGAGACAGGGTCACATTCAGAGAACGTTGTCTGGATCTGCTGCTCTCTGGGCAGAGAGTGAAGCTTCAGGTATGTAGAACAATAATTATTCTTTGAGGAATTCTAAGAGAACACAATTTTGTAATCACTATTTATCAAAATTGTTATAGTTTTATTAGATCTTATTTATCTTCCCAGAAGTTGTATGCCTAGAAATCATATATTTTGTATATCCAAAGTACTTATGTCTGTCCACAATTAATTCATTAAATTATCTATCCCAAAGTTTACCTGGGTTTATCTAGTACTCTATTTCAGTCTAATATATTCACATTAATTTATCAGTTATTAAGGTGCAATGAAACCATACAATTTGGATGCCCCGCAGGAGTAGTTGTCATATATTAATAGGTATACTTAAAAAAACCTTCTTTGGATATTCCTCCTAATGTCCAGATGTAAATATCCAGCTCGCACTGGCCATCTGATAATGGTGATGAACTAAAGACATAGATCAGTATTTTATTCTACGTACATGGGGATCTTTTTAACCTATGAACAGATATATAAATGCTAAGAGGGTTTTTTGTAAAGAAAAATTTAAACAAGTAGCAATTCATATGGTTATTTGGTTACATGGTTATGTTAAAAACAGTCTCTTTACTATACTTGAATATATTTTTATGATATTGTATTTTGGATTATGAAAATATCAAAAAGTAATATGCAAATGCAGTAGTACTACATGGTATTTTTTCATGAATACCTATGACAGGCATACAGAAATGAAAATGAAAAGAGGCTTCCAGTTTTGACATCACGGCAGAACGGATGCAGGAAGATGGGGCTCTGTCTTTCATGTTCGATTTTGCCCCACTGGGGGACCCTGGAAAGGGTAGAAAGTGACCCCGTAGAGGCGAGAAGCAAGGAGGGGACCCTTGTTGATCGCAGGGGGGCAGCATCCCTCCTGTTTGATCTGAGGAAGCCCTCCAAAATGGCAGGGGAAAGACTTACTACATTCACTTAGCCAGTCAGAAGCTGCTGACAATGGAAGACAATAAGCACTAACAAGTAACCTTTTAGCAACATGGATGAAACTGCATGAGACTCTATCTTCTCTTTATGACTCTAAGACTTCTTCCTGAAAAAATTGCCCAAAGCATCCACCAATGAGAGAGGGAAGGGGAATTTCTGCCCCATTCCCTCAGGAAAAGAAAAGTGCTGAATTAATTATTTGGGGAAAATGGAGAAACCTACAAGACTAATTTGAAGTTTATATATATAAACTTTGAATAAGGGAAGCTTTTGGTTACCCAAATATAACTTGCTTCAAAATTATAAATGATTGGGATATGCTAAATAATTTAATTTGTGGAATTATGATTTCTTTATGTTTGGAAAAATTCAAGCAAATATATTTTTCCATCAGAACATAAGGGAGCCAGAAGGGATTTCAGAAGTTATGATAAACCCTGGAAGACAAATGCAAAGAAACCTAAAAAATCAAAAAGTGACCTTGCAGTATCCAGCATTTCTCCTCCATCACCAGAATCTAAGTCATGTAAGGAAGTATTAAATATAGTTTGTGATTTCTATACCATTAAATGTAGTGGGTGTCTTCTTTACTGATATTTTGATTTTCATGCTTCTGTGGGGGGGTGTCTAAATTTTTTTAAATTTAGTTAATAAATGTATGCCTGCTCTGTCTTGTGATTTTCAGGGACCTGAATTGTGTAGAATAATAATACAATGCTATTGCTTGTGACAAACTACAGCTCAATTATTATTGCCTGCCTAATCAATATGCAGACTTCAGGATTCATGTTATACATATTTATTTGGATATGTATGAGATAATGCATTTGTGTAGACATGATGTACTTTTTCAAGTATCAGGTGCTCCAACTGAGGTCAGCCTCTACTTTCTCTTCAGAGAATATAGATACATTTGTTTGGCCTAAATTGGAAGCAGAATATCAGTGTAGATTCTTGAAAACCTTGTGGTTTTGTCTAACTCCACTATGTACCTAAGTTTTAATCTGATATTTTTACATATTAAAAGCTACAAAGCAGAAGAATTTTTAGGAAGTAGTTTGTTACAACAAGAAACAAGAAAAGACCCAATAGTGAAAAAAAGACCCAATAGTGAATTGGGGAAGGGAAGAATGTAATGGAAAATCTTGAAATGACACCTAACTGGCAAGAAGAGCATTGCATTTTTTCACTTCAGAAAAAGATCTTGTTTCTTAAAAATTGAACTCCTTTGCAGTGTTTTTCCCCCCAGAATACTTTGCAAACAGAAGTCTTCCTGAAAATGTTTCCTCAATTTTCATTATAACATAATTAGAAAGGTTGAGTTTTCATTATTTAAATTTAGCATGTTTGGAAATGATTGGATGCTTATAAAGATGTGAACATCAGTTTCTATAGAAACAAAACTACAATCTTTAGTTTCAGCTTTAAGATATTGACTAAACAACATGTAAGTGAACACTGGGAAGATAGTTTAGCGTGGGAGCCTTATGTCTTCTCGCCCCCCCCCCCAGATTTTTATAACCTGAAACTGTGTTTTATTTTATTTAGTGCCACGATCAGTAGGACATCTGAAATGTGATTGGAAGTCAAAGTCAGAGCATCATGATTTTGATGAATTAAATCATATCCTTCAAGAAAGTAAGAAACTTGGCAAAGCTCTTGAAAATCTTTCTCAAAGTAAGTTGATCAACACATGAGGCATGTACTGAGGAAGCATATTCCTATGACATGACGATTAGAAATAACTTTAATGAAGGCAATGCCATTTGACAAGAGTTTCATTAAAATAATCTTAAAGATAGTACCAACAGCTTGTGAGACCCATAGTAACAGGATTAAGTCTGAACATTTCTCTGCACAGTTTATAGCACATTAGAGGACTCTCAAAAGATTGTTTGCACTTCATTTTTTTTTAAAATGAACATTTTTAAGATTTATGAAAAACTTCCACTGTTTAAGAGTTTTGAAAAACTGGTCCAAAAATAGAGAAATGGATCTAATTTAATTTAAAAGGCATCCATCTGACCCTTTCATCAGTCCCTTCCTGCTCTATTCACTTTTAATGTCTTTACATAATTTCTTGAAAAACAGTAGCTGATTAAGATGACATTGATACTTTTGAATGCCAGCTATTAACTGAGTTCTAATATGCCAGCAAAATCTCTAGTTGTATTTTTTCTTATATTTGTTGTTCTGTTGGGTTTTGTGCCATTATTAAAATCATGTTTTTATGGTTGAAATTTGCTTTAATGCATTTTATGGTAAACTAAATTTAATTTTATGTTACTGTTACTGAAGTGTAGTTATCTTTTTTACTGCAATACTTCATTCAATTTTTATTTCTATTATGCACTGAATATGTTTTGTGTTTGTAAAATCCATGTGCTTTGTTCAGGCTGACTGAGCAGTTTTAGAACAGAGATCAAGTTGCATATGCCAAAGAATATTGTAGGTAATAAGCTTGTCGTCTCATTAGAGAAGTAATGGCAGAATACTATACTTATTTAATACTGTCTATGTTCTTTGATCTTTTCCAGATCACTATGCCAGCATAATGTTAAAAGAATTTTTACAATAAGGAATCAAAATAACACCATCTTTAAAATATCTTCAACTTCTCATATTAAGTTATTGCTCTACATTAGCAATTACATCTTCCATATGTTTTGATTGCCACAAGTGTACAATGTTAATAGTTTTTGTATGTGTACTTAGAAAGCCATTTTCCATAATGATATATAGAGCCATAGGTTTGTATTAATTAGCATCACTAATGCTGTCCTTTTCCATATCCATAATATTGCACCAAAATAGGGGGCAAATTCTATATAGCTTCTTATTTGGTTTCGCTAGAATCTCATTTGATCCTTTAATACAGTAAGCAACCTAGAACTAAGGAGAAACTTCCTGACAGTTAGAACAATTAACCAGTGGAACAACCTGCCTCCAGAAGTAGTGAATGCTCCAACACTGGAAGTTTTTAAGAAGAGACTGGACAGCCATTTGCCTGAAATGGTATAAGGTTTCCTGCCTGAGCAGGGGGTTGGACTAGATGACCTCCAAGGTCCCTTCCAAATTATTATTATTATTATTATTATTATTATTATTATTATTATTATTATTATTATCATTATTATTATTATCTGATACAGGGATTCCTTTTTCATTCACTATAGGCATACAAATTAGAAATAAATCAATAGCTCTGCTATTTTTCGTTCAGGGGTGCTTTGAGTATCGACACAAAGAAAAGGCAAGGGAAGAAGTGCACTAGAAAGACATAGAAATTGGTACATTGTTGCAGTTGAGCTAACATTTGCACTCTTGTCCTTGTGCAAAAAGCTGGCATGTTTTTTAAATGCTTGAAAAAGACTTAAATCGTTATTGTCAGGCATGAAAGACACATGAAGTTTCAATTAAATTGATTTATTGTTACTCATGTCTATGCACAGGAATCTACTGAACTAACAGTTAGCACTATTTTGGCTCTAGATAAGGGTCTTTGGAATTCAAGGAGGTTGGACCATTATAGTCCATTTGTGGCTATGTAAAGACTCTGAGCTGATTCTTCTTTTGACTCCTCCCAGGTTCTGGCACTCTTCCTACATTTCTTTTATAGATATCCTATACGGTTGTATCCAAAGAAATTCTCTAAGAATATAATGCTGTTGATTTTTTCCCCTGAATTACCATTTTTGGGATGTACACTAAATCATTCTTAAAATGAATGCATCAGAAGTAATTTACAATGAAATACTGATGATCCATTTTACTTTCATAGACTGTAGTCAGTCTGGAAGAGAACAGAGAAAAAGGATGCTAACTGTACCGTTAACACCAGAATGTTTAATTCAATAGATTTAAGAACACTCAGTCTTTAATAAGGCCATCTGCTGGCATTTCAGAAAAGTACATCAACATCAGCCTTTTGTTCTCAGTAAAATGAATACCATTTGAGGAATGTACATTTTGAAATATCATGACAGAAAGGAATCTAGTAAGCCTCTCATGTCTTTTCTGCTATTGTGATAAAAATCATCTGAGTTACATTAAAGTCACCTGCATTTAGTTTAAAGTAAGTCCCTTAGGAATGAATCTCAAATGGCTTGCAGAAGTGAACCTTCTTGCATTTTAAGAGACACATTATGTGAATCTTGCAAATAAAGGTCAAGAAGCATAAAAATGGAAATTAACTGTTAGTAGAAAATTGTTCTAGTAAATACAGTTATCAAAGCAGGGAGTGTACATTAACAGGAGAAGGTTTTAAAGATAGGCACAGTTGTTAAGCATTCTTTATGGAACTTTGTAGCACTTATGGTCTCTTCCTTTTTCTCTCTGGAAAAAATGGCTTAATATATTTCAAAGAAGTGACATCTGAATAGACTTTCTATTGCACTTCAGGGCATAATATCGTACAGACACAAAGAATTTAATTGTCTGTGTACTTTATTTCCTTACTGTATTAAAGCTATCATATCAGTTATCTGAGCTGTGGGTCAATGGAAATCCCACTCTGAACTCATAATTTTAAAAATAAATATTTAATTTAAATTAAATCAACATTTATTTTAAATAAAAATAAACTAAACACAATTATGAGGGTTAATGTTTCATTGTATGATATATATATGATAAATATATGAGATAATATACAATATATTGAGTGTACAGCCTACTATACACACGTATACACTCAGTTCAATCCTAGGCAGTGGCAGATATTTCTCTTTCTGGGCACAATGAGTAATTGTCTGCTGCAAACCCTGCATAGGTGTCGGGAAGGGCATCCAACCAGTAAATGCTTGAGTTCCGTTCAGTAACCCCGACTCCACCCTGATGCAAGAATTTACAGGGTTGTTAATAATAAAATTGCAACTATCCTTCTGAACGACCATTTTGAATAAGATTATCATTCTTGAATTCTTCTGATTAAGAAAATATATTTTAAAAGCTGTGTTAATTTCCATATTTTCTCGTATCAGTTCTTACGTTTAAATAACTTCATTTTGAACTATAATGATTTTATTTGCTATTGTTAAAATTAGTATGTTGCAAATCTTAAAAAAAAGTTTGCAATACTTTTAAAAAGCAGATAATAGGATTCTCTGTGCCATCCTCTGTCATATGTTGATTATAATACATTCCAGTATAATTTAATATCTAGTCTTTGCAATTTGTAAATCTTGCCATTTACTGATCCTGATCAATAATTGAATCATTCCTAGATTAAAATGGACATACCACATTTCCAATGAATACATGGAAAGTAAGAAATGCAACTGCTGTTCATGTGTCCTATTTTTAACATTCAGGTGACGATGCACAAAAAGCCTTATTTGCGTAGTATTGCAAGAATTTAAAGCTTTCTATACACTTAGAAGTTGGAAGAAACACGGAATTGGCACATGTTGTCATAATGTTATTTATTTTAAAAAATAAATTAAAAAATTATAGAGATGCCCATTTCTCTCACAGTTTCTCCTATATACATTCAATATATTTGTTCAATGATTTCAATTAAGGATAGGATATGTTAATAAAAAGCTGATTTGGTGGATATGCCTGAGAGGGGAAGCAAGCTAGCATGTCTTTGGTAGCCAAAATCTGAAACTGGTCTATGAAACCAAAGTGCTTGATCCTAGAAATCAGGGTAAGAACACTGTGCAACCAAATAGACAAAGAGTGACGATAATTGTGAAATAAGGAATAATAGATATCTTTTAAAGGACAAATAACAGAAATTTAAAGCTTAGGGGGAAGATCATATATTGAAATGACCAAAAATGGGTTACTGTGGTGTGTTTATTCAGCTTTATGAACCAAATAAAGAATGTAAAAGTTTATTTTATTTTCTACCTCTTGCAAGCGCCCACATCGTGAGAGATTGAAGAATTAGAAATGTACTCTAAATTAATCCCTCCAGGATTAAAAAAAGCAAAGTGTTTTCGTTCAATATATGTACTTTGTAAATGTATGTACTTTTTCACATTGAATTGGTCACAAAACACTAAAGCCCAGTAACAAAAGGTATTCTTAGATAATAAAAATGGTAAATGGTTTTCAGGGGGGGGGGGGAATGTCTCTATTAAGTCATATTGTATACGAAGAATTTCTCTGAATAATTGAAGTACATATATCCCTCTTTTATTTGAGCCTTGCATGAAGCGTCATAAACTGTTCCTGGCAGTATCTCTTTTGCACATAAAGGCACTTTGCTTAGCTTTTTCCCAAGGATTGCAAATCACCTCCTTTGAACAATCTACAGTCCTATTGTCTATTCACTTGTAAAAAAAAAAGAAATAGGATGGTAGAAAATCCTTTGGAATGATAGAAGGGGAACATGAAGCAACATAGCTAAGCTGCTTTCTAATAAATCAGTATGTTGTGATTAGTTGTGCTTAGGATGGCAGCCATCTCATAAATTAATAAGCAACCCATTGACAGCCATTTTGTGAGAGGATCAGTTATATGCTTTAAAAATTTAAAATGTTGCAATGAACTCAGAATGTTAGGTATTCCTACAAGGAGATAAAGGCATGTGGAAAAAATGTGAGAGTAATTAGGCATTATATGCCAATCTGAAAACATAATCTGAAGGAATTTCATTGTTACATTTCAACCAGGCCTTGACTAGGCATTAAATCACAAGTGATGTTTTATTTATTTATTTGTATAATTAATTATAATCTTGTTGTATTTATAGGCATTGCAATTTCCGATGAGCTCAATAAGGTAAGAATTACGTATAACAAATTACATCAAACTATATATCTCACAAAATAAGCATGAAAAAATAGTTTGGGGATAGTGTGGGACTACATTCTTGCTGGAATTTACCCTAGGTAGATTACATTCTCAACTGAATATGATACTATTTCATTCATTTCATGATAGCATTACAAATTTGGGGATCACCAGGTCTGAGAAGACTCATCAACATAATCTTCTGAAAGTTGAAGGCCCATCACATCTAGAAGCATAGAAGAAATCTGTTGAAATTCAAAATGCTACTATAAAATTTGCTGTCAGCAACATATAACAGCGATCACTCAGATAATGGTTGTGAAATGCAATTTGACATGATCATTCCGGATTACACATGATAGTACATATAAAATACATAAAGAATGCTATGTGATGATCATCTTTTGTGAAATAATTGTGTCAGGTCATCTAGAGCAGGGATCTGCAACCTTGACAACTTTAAGACTTGTGGACTTTAGCTCCCAGAATTCCTCAGCCAGCTATGCTGAAGTTCACAAGTGTTAAAGTTGTCAAGGTTGCAGACCCCTGATCTAGAGAAGATCTGCTCAAGGTCCTACCTCTTTGGTAAATGGGACCTGGACCAGTGACAAGACCCGCACTTGGGAGCAGCACACTTCTGCACCTCTTATTACTGACATTTTGTAAGACCATAAAAACAATTTTATTCAATCTGACTTTCAGAGCTCAATTGGATTTCCGGCTGTTTCTTATTTTATTTTATGATTTGGAGAAGCTTTTGTACTTTATGTTCAATATGGTTTTATGATGCTTTATTGTATGCAATGTTTTTATGTTTTTCTGTAGCAACCAGAGTCTAGTGATATATACATTAGTGGTGAGTAGTACAGTATTTGTGTCCACAGCAGACAAGAATGCTTCAGATCCAGTATGGGTATTCTCACTCTACCCTGCTCATTAAAGAAGTGGTGCACAGATGGAGGAAAATAAGTACAAGTCCAGGCACATCTTTAGTAAGGAGAAACTAATATCTAGAAGGAGAGTACACTCTTACTTGCTTTGGATCCAAATACTGTACAACCATTTCAGAAGAAATTTTCTAAGGAAAATTTCACAATGTCACAATGAAAAACACAATCTTGGAACTTTAGAGTTAAAATGTTTCTTTGAACTAGTCTAGAAATGCAGTTTTAATGAGTTGTAAGCCTAGGATGCTGGTAAAGGTGCCAAAAAAGAGAAGAATATGATTAGAAGCAAAGTGGATAGGCTCAATTACAATGGACAACCCTGTTGAAAAAACTAAATGATCAGGTTGGGATAGATCTACTTAGAGTAAATCTATTTATATGAATTATATGATTGCCAAGACCAACACCTTCTTAATGGCATATAATCACAGAATAATTTTAGCTATCTAGAAATGCTGTTATCTTTTTCTTTAAGGTGGGTGTTATATTGCGGTCCTCCTGCTCTGGTGTCTTCCAAATTCCTTTATGTATGTTGTATCAGTCTATAAAATATAATTATGTTTGAATTGCTTGTGTTTATTCCTTTGTTTTTCCATATTGTTGCAAATAAGTAGTAATAAATATTTTTTCTCTAATAGGAAACAGCAGCCTTTAATACTTCACTTCTTCGGCCTCGGGTAGTTGGAGAATGGATAGGACGTGAAGAAAATGATGCAGATCCACTGGCAGATGAAATGTTGCAGCCTCCAGTACCAAGAAGCAAAATTGAACAGTGGGACAGTGAAGATAGTAGCAGTCCTGGAGGAAGGTACATTTTCCAGCTACAGTGAATAATTTGGATAGTTGTCTCCCACGCCATATGCAATTATAACAGGTTAATTTTATTAGATTTTGCTGAAAAAGAAGATTTTCTCATGATGAATACTTTGTCTATGATAGAGATACAGAATGGGAACATAGCAGACATTGGCATGGAGCTTCTATTCATTTTTTGAGTATATTTTCATATATCTTTATAAGAACGTATGCAGATAATAGAAAAATATGACTTGATTAAAGTCAGAAATTAGTGTGTTATCTACATCATATCTGGGTCATCCTCATATTTCATAGGCCTCCATTGTTCAGCTTTAGATACCTTAACTATTTATTTGTCAGTAGGATTAACATTGATAAGCTTAATGGTGGGAAAGAAGTTGCTCTTTCTTATGATGATAATTTATCAATTTTGATAGGAATGATGGGGGGAAAGCCAGGATCATGTGTCCAATCTTGACAAAGTTCGATTGGCAAAGATTCTTCTGTCTCTACTAGGATGAAAAGCATCCTCCCATTTATAACTTAGTTGGATATCCATTTGTATATTCATATGTATTTGTATGAACTATAAAACACTATTGCACTATATGTTACATTTGAAGATAATTATGTGCAAATCCAGTAGACCAAACCTAGGTGAATGAGCTGAGTTTCAAAATAGGCATGAAAAAAATTAAAGGGTCAGGGAATCAGAAAGCAGGTGTCAAGGCATGGGCTGACGAAGAATGAGAATGAAAAGAGATATTATGGTTTGTACATCAATGATAGAGAAGTAGTGTTTTTTTGCTCTAATTCTAATTCAACATTTAAAATACTTTAAAATAAAAAATAACTTTTAAAAGTTTCTAGAATTTAATTATAGGTTTTATCTTTCAGTTAGGCTGTCTATTCAGATATTTACTGCATCAGTTCCAAAGATGTCAGTCTTACAAAATTAACTAATAGCGAAAGGATATTTTTGATTAAATTCTTCCAATCTAATTCCTTGAAGTGTTACTGCATTAAATGATCTAATGATACAGGAGGTTATATGCAGAGAGCTAGTAACAGTAGTTACTATTTGAGAACAATTATATATCAAACAAGAAAATATAAAACCATAGGACTTTAAAAACAATGTGGATATATATTATTTTAATTCAAGGGATTAAATACATATACAGGGTATACCAAAACATTGTTGCCATAGGCAATTATATATAAATTGCATTAAATATTCATATTGCTTGCCATATTCTTCTAAACACTTTCTTACTCATTTGAACATTTTTAAGTACAGTGCTATTGTCTCTGAAAAGTATTAATTAATAAAATATTGTGTTGATATAACCTTTTCTGGATATGTATTTGCAGGTCTTTTCTCTCTCTCTCTTTCCCTTTTTCTTTCTTCTTCTTCTTTTGTTTCTTGGGAAAAATTTTTGTTTGACATGTAGCCCTCACTTATGTCCATTGCAGTGATCAAGACTTTATAATATAGGGTTCTGAACTGATAAGGGGTAAAGACAACTGTACTCCTCCTACTTCAATTTCCTCTGTTTATCCAGAAGGCCTTAGATATAAATCTTTACTCAGCTGAATTCTACACAATTAGGGAAGTTGGCCTAGCATGCTTCTGACTCATGTGAATATATGTTACTATATTCAGCTAAACACAATTACATTTTTACTATCCACCTTATAAGTAAATAATGGTAGGCCAAAAGATGGGACCATTTTGTCTGCCATAATGATTTGATTGGAATCTCTGATGAAGACATCTTCCTATCCCCTAAACAGCTATCAGAGTTAACATTATCTTTCTTCTGAACTGAGCTTGTGTTTTCCAGTGGTAGGCTTCTTCTTTGTGATGCCATCTGTAAACATAACACACTTCCATGTACATAATGAAGTATATTCCATATGTGTTTTATCTTACATGGTCCAGAATGACTTATTTTACTCTAATTATTATTATTATTATGCTACATCTTTATTCTGTTTATCCTGAAATCAAAAGGACTTAATTATGTGATGATTTATTTATTTAATCAAATACAGTATATAGGTTGTCTTGCTCAAACAGCTCCTATTAATGAGACTAATAGATTAACTAACAATTATTTTTAGCTTAAAGATGAAACCGAAGACTAAAGGACTGAAACATCAGCAGCAACAACATAAAAAATTGTTGGCTGCTATGCTTTCACAAGATTCATTTGATTCTCTACCCAGCACAACCCCTTCAGTAACAGAAGAAGATATTGATAATGAAGATGATGCCATGGAACTGCTGGGTAAATACAAAACTTAATTCATTTAAAGTATCCTTAGTTTATTATAACATTGGCATTTACAGCATTCTCTGAGCAGTTTACAGAGTCAGCATATTGCCTCCAACAATCTAGGTCCTCATTTTACCAACCTTGAAAGGATGGAAGTCTTGAGCTGATCAAGACTGAACTACTGGAGTGTGGGCAAGATAGCCCGCAATACTGCATTCGAACCACTGGGCCACCATGACTCTTATCCTTATGAGACTCAATTTGGAATCTGAAGTCAGGTTCCCAAGTGCGTACTTAGATATTATATGCTTAGTTTAAAAAGTCTAGAGAGATAAAAATTGCTACTGTCAAGGTTTTTTTTAAACATGTAAATTTTATACAAGAGAAAGAGTGTTGTTTGTATATACAGTCAGTAGCTAGAGGTATTGCTTTTTGGAACTGGAGTTGTAGTGGCAGTTACTCTATTACCGAGCATCATTTCTTTGTCATTTGAAAATACAAGCAAGATTGGTTGTGTTCTGAAATTATTCTTAAATTAGGCACAACATGAATTTAAAAATATACCCTGAAATTCTCATGAGTATTCCGGACAATATCAAATGTTATTTTCCATCTCTGTCTCTTAATTCTTCAATAGTGATAAATGTCTAGTGCGTTGCATCCATTCACTGTCACCGAGCAGATTTTCTTCTTAGAACAATTTGATATGTAAGGGGATGTGTTTATTTATTTCTGTGAGAGTAATGATTTAGAGTTATTGTTTTGAATCTCAGAGTCAAAAAAGAACTATATGTTTTAATTTTCTAAAAAAGGGACTATTTCACATTAATGTGTAAGCTTGAAAGGTAGAACCTTAATGGAGAAAAACTTAAAATGTCTATACATCAATGTGGATTTTCCCCCCTTTCTTTCACAATAAATGGTTAGGAAATTATCAATTTTTACACAGTTTTATCATTTTTGTAATTTCATGTAGGCTTTACTAATATGCATATTTATTCAAATTATTTCTTTTCACACTGTTGGCCATTCTCCTACCCTTGGCTGCTATTCAAAGAACACAGTCCTCTGGCAGCTTTTTAAAAGTCATATTCTATTAACTCGTAATTGAATGTGTATCTTTTCTCCTTTTATTATTTGTGTGTACTTTTTCATGAATTTAACTAACCTATCTAAAGACATTAAATATCTTAATACAAATTTAAGATAAATCTCATAACAAAAATGGAGAAAGCCATCTTATTCCAAGTCAGATTTGTCATCCTAATTGTTGTCTAACTTTGGTACATTTACATTCTCTTAGGTAATTTGTGAGCCAATAGGAACTACTAGATGATTCAGGAAATCATGGTTCTTTGCTCTGTTTTCCTTATATTCTCTATGATGATGACATGATTACAAAAAATTCTCATTTCAGAAACCCTTACTGTAGCCCCTGGAGCCATTCCAAACTGCCAATGTTCTACAACATGGTTTTTCTAGCCTCACCTGTGTTTATTTATTTATTTATTTCTTGGGGCGTAGATGCTGATATCAACAGATTTCTGAGCAGCTTGTTAACTATACTCTCCTAACCACACAATTTCTCACTCCATTATATGCAGAAGGAATATTTAAAAGAATTTTTAATAATATAGAACTGCTGACTCAATTAGTTGTGTACTAACTAAGGCAGGGGTCTTCAAACTTGGCCCTTTTATGACTTGTGGACTTCAACTCCCAGAATTCCTCAGCCAGCGTGTCTGGCTGAGGAATTCTGGGAGTTGAAGTCCACAAGTCATAAAAGGGCCAAGTTTGAAGACCCCTGAACTAAGGAGTAGATATTATTATGAAAAATGCTACTAACAGAGCATTGAGCTGAAATATTGCTGACATCAGTTCTATTTTCTTTCCATTCTTTATTGGTAGACCAAGATTTGGTTGCATCCAATAAGCTGAAAATAGAATTATGCGTCTGGGTTTTCACAAAGCAAGCAGTAAAACATGGCAGTAACAGGATTTAGTCTACTACAAATCTCTGTTTTAATTTTATGATATCTAGACTGCTGCTAAGATTTCACATAAATTTTAGAACTTTTGTTAAATTGCCTAAACATTGTCTTCATGATATATTAGTTTCAGTGCATCTTCTTCACTGTCCTTGAGATATTCTTCCAATGCTTTTTTTCTTCTTCATCTGTCTGGTGTACTCACAAGTACATTCCAGTCATTAGCTATCATGTCATTCATCTATTATGTCCTTCATCCATGCAGCAGTGTTGACAGACTCTACTCACCAGACTGTCTGGTGTACTCACAAGTCCGTCAACACTGCTGCATGGATGAAGGACATGATAGATGAAGGACATGATATCTAATGACTGGAATTGTCCAGGTGTTAATTGAGTTGATAATATGTCCACCACTGAGATTGGACTTTAAGATCTTTGTTATCATTATATATTCAGTTCTAACCTTCTTCTTGACTTTAGCCTGAAAGATGCCAGTGTGTTTATATCGATCATCTTCATCCAGACTCTTGAAGTTGTCTCCAAAGGGCAGCTTGATTCCTTCAGTTTTTGCAAGATTTCCCATGTGATAATGAGGATGGCACATTTGTCTTGTCCAAACTCCATTGCAATATCTTGGCTGTATATACATACAGTATTGAGCAAGGATCCTGTTTTAGATGGTGTTTTTCCATATAGTTTCAGATTGTTAACCAATTTTCAATTTCACTTCCTTGCAGTATGTTATTAAACTGCAGGCAATGAGTGGGTGTAGACCAGTCATATGTTTTATTATTACTTATATATTTTTACCCAATTCATTTTTACCATTATAAGTTTTTTCTTATACTCAGCTTTCTCTAGTATGTGAAAGCTGTACACTTGTACAGCTTGTACACTTGTCATAATATGTAATTTTTAAAATTTTGTTACAAAAAATACAGGTAGCCCAAAATTTTTGTTACTAAGCAAGAAAGTTGTTAAATGAGTTGTGCCTCATTTTATGACCTTTTTGCCACAGTTGTTATGCGAATCAATGCAATTGTTAAGTAAATCATGCGGTTGTTAAGTGAATCTTGCTTTTCCCATTGACTTTGCTTGTCAAAAATGAGCTGGAAAAGTTGCAACTGGTGATCACATGACTCTGGGACAGTGCAACTATCATAAATACATGCCAATTGTCAAGCACCTGAGGACTGCTCACTACTGTTTGTATTGTGACAAAATAGACTTTGGTGGTCCATGTCTGTTCATTCCCATTTGTTTTACATCCTGAGAAAATATTTCAGAAACATTGGTTTCAGGAAGGGATGCTTTGGTATGTGTTTAGAGGATTAGCAGCAGAGTTAATACAACATATCTTTTCATGAAGGTGGGATAAAACTAATAAAATTATGTATTATGACACCTATATTTTAGCAATATTGGTTCTGCTTTTCTTTTAAATGGTTTAAAACTCTTGTACCAACCTTATTTTTAATAAGTTTGTAAATACATTCAGAATCTGCTTATGGTTGTCATATGTTATGACTTTAATTAGTGTTTTATAATTAACTTTAGCAATTGCAGAATTTTGGGCATATTCCAAAGTTAGATTTACCATGACATATTTATTCTGCTCTTCTTTGCACAATGTTGAAACACTTACTGAAGGACAGAGACTATAAGCCATGTAAAAATACAAACCTTTCTTCTTGTTTCTTTAATATTTATTTATTTATTTAGATTTATATACCACCCTTTTCCCGAGGGACTCAGGGCAGTTTACAGGGCAAATTAAAACAGTACAATATATACAGGTTAAAATTAAATTAAATTAAATAGCCCCAAAATAATTAAAAATTAAAACCTTAACCCAAAACCCTCAGTCCAGGCCAGCACGCTCGAATAGCCAAGTTTTTAGGTCCCGGCGAAACAAGCAAAGGTCGGGGGCCATCCGGAGTTCCACAGGCAGCTGATTCCAAAGGGCAGGCGTGCCCATCGAGAATGCTCTCCCCCTGGGGGCTGCCAGCCAGCACTCCCTGACCAGCAGCACCCTGAGGAGGCCCTCCCTGTGGGAGCACACAGGACGATGGGAAGTTGTTAGTTTAAAAAGTAGTTAAAATATTGAACTAAAATAGGGAATATCAGGCTTAATTTTAAATCCTCAGTAACTTATCAGGTACAGGTAGTCCTTGCTTAATGACTTACTGTTTTACAACTATTTGAAGTTATGATGGCTACTCTGCCACTCCCAACCCCCTACCTCACTGTAATCACACAACCACACGTCAGACAGGGCTATTTTATGACCATGCTTTATATACATGTGGCTGCAATTTGAGATGTTTTTGGCCTTTTTCTGGCATTTTGTGCTGGTTTCTGGCAAGAAACACCCATTCAAATCAGTGGGTTTGCTTAACAACTGAGGTATTCACTTAATGACTGCCATGAAAAAGGCCAGAAAGTCATTTCCAGTCATATGGGTGCCTTGACTTACAACCATAATGACTTATGACTATAATTCTGGGCTCATGGATTTGTAATTGTTTTTGAAATAACTGTATTTTAGAAGATTAATGTGAAAATAAAGATTAGTGAGGAGAAAAAAGTAGTGGTGATAGAGGATTTGAATCAGTAGAACTGATAGTGATGTAAGATTTTAATTATCCAAACATATGTTGGAAGACAAACTCTGTCTAGGATAATTTTTCCCAAAATTCATAATTTATTAGTTAACATATTTCTCCCTGGAGAGGATGAAGGAAGACACAACATGATCAGTCATTTTTCATGCAGTCTGATTGAGCAGGGGAAAATTAATGGAAAATGAATATAAAACCCTAATATTATAACTGAAGGGAAACTCCTATTTTAGCTCAATCTTCTATGAAAAGTTGAATATTTATTCTACCAAAAAATTATTAAGGGGAAATAATAAATCTGGAGATTGATGGTTACATACATATCTATTTACTTTGAATAAGTTTACATCTCCAGAGTCAGATGAGTTGCATTTAAGATAATGAAGAAATTTGGGAATAGTCTAATTGAATCTTTATATATTATCTATGTAATATATGGTGAAGTGTCAGATAATAGGAGGAGGACATTAATGTTCTTTTCATCAAAAAAGGGAATAAAGGAGGATCTAAGGAACTGCAAACTGGTCAGTCTGTTATTAATATTTGGGAAGATTACACACTAAGACCCTAAAACAATTTATTTTCAAGCATTATTAAAACAATATGATTATCATAAGTCAGCAAGAATTTGTTCAAAAACATTTTAACCAGATGATTTTTTTTAATTTTTTGATTAGGTAGTTTCCTTATTAGATTATAGAAGTGCATTAGATGCAATCTATCTTTACTTAAAATATTTGATTAAGCAGTATATGGAATTTTGATCAGCAAATTAATTAACTGTGGTTTGTATCGAAGGACATAAATCACTTGCTTGAAAGTTGTGCTCAAAAATGTTCATTGGGAGAGTAGAATATTAAGTGAAGTTTGTCAGTGGTTCCTGTACTCATCAACATTTTTAAATATAACTTGGTTGAAGAGATGAAGGGAATGCTTCTCAAATTTGCAGATGATACAAGATTATATGGGATAACTAATATATGATAGAAATACATTTCAAAACAATATTGATAATACAAGCAGTTAAATATGGAAATGTGACTCAAATGTAATGTAAATATAAAAAAACCAAACACAGGTATATGCCACATTAACCAAACTATTATTTCGAAGTCACAGGAACTAATTTTTCCACTTTATTGAGTTTGGCAGATTTAGGCGTTACATAATAATAATTAATAATAATAATAATAATAATAATAATAATAATAATAATAATAATAATAATAATGATGATGATGATGATGATGATGATGATGATGATGTTGGAAGGGACCTTGGACGTCATCTAGTCCAACCCCCTGCTAAGGCAGGAAACCCTATACCATTTCAGACAAATGGCTGTCCAGTCTTTTCTTAAAAACTTCCAGTGTTGGAGCATTCACCACTTCTGGAGGCAGGTTGTTCCACTGGTTAATTGTTCTAACTGTCAGGAAGTTTCTCCTTAGTTCTAGGTTGCTTCTCTCCTTGACTAGTTTCCATCCATTGCTTCTTGTCCTGCTTTCAGGTGCTTTGGAGAATAGCTTGGCTCCCTCTTCTTTGTGGCAGCCCCTGAGATATTGGAACACTGCTATCATGTCCCCCCTCATCCTTCTCTTCATTAAACTACACATACCCAATTCCAGCAACCGTTCCCTATATGTTTTAGCCTCCAGTCCCCCAATCATCTTTGTTGCTCTTCTCTGTACTCTTTCTAGAGTCTCGACATCTTTTTTACATCGTGGTGACCAAAACTGGATGCAGTATTCCAGTGTGGCCTTACCAAGGCATTGTAAAGTGGTATTAGTACTTCACGTGATCTTGATTCTATCCCTCTGTTAATGCAGCCAAGCACTGTGTTGGCTTTTTTGGCAGCTGCAGCACACTGCTGGCTCATATTTAAGTGATTGTCCACTAGGACTCCAAGATCTCTCTCACAGTTACTACTATCGAGCAAGGTACCACCTATACTATACCTGTGCATTTGATTTTTCCTGCCTATATGTAGAACCTTACTTTTTTCACAATTGAATTTCATTTTGTTAGATAGTGCCCAGTGTTCGAGTCTGTCCAGATCCTCCTGTATCTTAAGCCTATCTTCTGGAGTATTGGCTATTCCTGCCATCTTGGTGTCATCTGCAAATTTGATGAGTTCCCCATCTATCCCCTCATCCAAGGATTCAGACAACATGGAAAATATTCAAACAGTGGTAGTGGTCAAAGTACTAAATACTATGAAAGAGGTTGAAGGAGCTAGAAAGAGAAGAAAAGGTTGAAGGCAGACAGTCTTTAGGATATGAACTAATGTTACTTAGAAGGTCAGCAAGACACAAAATAATGGATTCACGTTACAGGAAGGCAAATTCTAATGGAATTATGGGAAAAAACCCTTCCCACAGATAGTTGAACTAACATCCAACTCTTTTCTTCCATTTTCTGATTGCCTGCATTTGTGCAGCCCAACTTTAATTGGAGACGGAGGTTTTACAAAGTAACTGTTTTATATGGTTTATCAGAGTGCATACTTTAAAATAAGGAAAACATTAATTTATATAGGAAATAGTTTCCTATATACAGTTAGCACTTCCTACATTAAGTGATTTATTAAAATGCATACTTTATTGTTATTCTTGAAAAAAAGTCCCAGTAAAATAACAATATTTTACAAGATCATATGACAAAAACAGCAATTTAAATAATTTAACAACTCTAACTCTACAAGTGATAGGTAGCTTGTGCCTTTTAGGATCAACTATCAACAATAAAGAAACAAGGAGAAATACTTGCAGGCTAGCATTTGGTAGACTAGCGATGAAGGTCTTGGAAAACACATTCAGGAGCTGTGATGTGTCTAAACCAGGGGTAGCTGGCTCAGGAATTCAGGGAGTTGAAATCCATGAGTCATAAAAGAGCCGAGGTTGCCTACCCCTGGTCTAAACCAACAAAGATCATAATCCTGCAAGCAGTAGTGTTCCCTTGATAATTTGTGGAAGTGAAAATTGGATTTTGAAGAAGCAGGATAGAAAGAACTGGTTCTTCAGTTGCAGCCTTACCTAGAACAGGTAGCAGTGCAGAGAGTTACTTATGCCCTTGTTTGTCCTGTGTGAATTTTTGTGATTTGCTTTATATGAGTCTGCCTTGAAGGCCACCCAGAAGGGGGGCTACAGCAAAACAGCCCAAAATGGATCTCCACCTCAAGAACAACTTGCTTCTTGAGATGATAGCTTCTATTCTCATGGACTTCCTGAAGTATTGCATTGAGCGCACCTATTGCTTTTATACATAATTTATTTTTTTCTTCTGTTGAATTGTGTCTAATTCTAGGTAAAGTAATTTATCATTCATACAAAATATAAATAGCATGGCATAATTATAAATTCCCAGAATTCTGTGTTAGGCTAGCCAACAGGCAGAAGAACCCAGAGCTATAATCCAAATATAATTGAGGGTCATAGGCTGTCTAATATTTCTTCTCAATATTTTTGATATCTACAAGGCCTTTGCTAGACTATTTTCACTTTTCCCGTTCTGATTTTTTTGCTATTTTTAGCTCCCATCATCTTAAACTATCCTTTGCCATTCTTCCATCAAACACATTGCAGACTTTTGCTTAATATGCAAACAGTTTCTATATAATGAATATTATAAGGAGGATGATTTACATTGAATGAAATGTGATTTATTAAATATTAACATTAGCTAGGTTGAACAGAATGCAGAATGCAGAATCTTTTTATTATGTGGTTTTCAGTCAGAGTTTGTCCTCTCCAATGGAGAATAACAATAAAGGGTAAATTTTCCCCAAGCAAATAATGAGAGAGAAAAAATATGCTTATTCCTCCCTGAAGCCCAGCACTTTTCAGATGTTTCTCTAATTCCACAGTGAATATATAAGTTCTGGCACTTATTAATCATTAGGCAATCTGCTGCTACTTCTGAAAAATCCTTCTGGAGCAGAACTTTTTCAAAATGAATGGGGGCTGAGCCAATGCAGCACTTTGAAGATCAGGATTTTAATAAGGCAGATTCTGTAATAGCACTGGAAAGATTGTTTCCCATTACCTTAATGGGGCTTTTGGCTGTAGTTGGTTCAGATATGTTTACATTTCCAAACAAGCCCTATTCAAAAAGCTTATGTTGGCTCCGTTTGGGAGCACTCCTTCCAAATAAATGGAGTCCATGTTCTATAATACTGCAGTGATTCATGTTGGATAAAAAAGTGTCAAAATAATATTCCTGCCTTAAATTGAATTCCCAGGAGTCCAGCTCTATAAATTAGGTTTTACTGAGATAATTCCCATTATCCCTACTGTTGTGCATAATCCAGAGATTATTAAACAACAGTAAGATTGACTAGTATGCACTTAAATATCTTTTCTGAGATAAGCATTTATTTTCCCTCTTTATCTAATTAAACTATAAGCATTAGCTACTTGGGGAGGTTTCCTTTCATCCCTTAATATTTTCAGAAAAATGCTACTTACTTTGTAGTGTTTGTTCATTTTTTATAAATAGGATGAAAAGACTCTAATTGTTTTGGAGATTTCATTTTATTTTCCTCTAAAACATGGCATGATCTCCTTGGCTTGAATTTAGAACAGACATTGTTCATAAATGCCCAAGACACTTTGGGGAAAGGAATAGTCTAGAAGAGTTGCAGGGCAATTAATACAGGAATTCCGCTTCCATACTTATTTCAGATAGAAGAAAAATAGCAAATTACTTCCCATTTGGTGTTAGAGGTTTATATTCAGCAGCCCTTGCTACAGGAGATCCTTCTGAACATATGCAGAAAACTAAGTGGCTTCTAATTAAGTAAAAGAAACTGCCTTTAAAGAGAAAAGAAAATATTCACAATATATTGTTTTTTATGCAGATTATAGATCTAATCCAACAAAGAGATATTCATTATATTTGAGGGAAACATTGAATTTATTAAGCTAGAAAGCCTCACTTTTACCTAACTATATATTTAGAGAGAGAGAAAAAACAGGAACTTATATTTGTGTCCTAAAAGTACACTGTCAATGAAGAATAGGCCAGAAGAGGAACAGGCCCAGGAAACTACGTGAAAACCTTCACAATTACTTTTTGACATTTGCACCAGTGGTCAAAAATCAGTAGATGCAAGGAGAGGCTGCACTCTCCAACAGATGGCTTTGGCATTCTTATTTCTGCCAGGGAAAATGATTGATTTCTGGTGAAATCAATCTTGGAGCTGTGATTTATGAAGAAACTTGCACAATACAAAACAAGCGCTAGAGAAAAGTTAAGACCATCATCTGTGGAAATGAAGAGCCTTACACTATTCATTTACTTTTACTGACTGTCCATAAATGTGGTTATACTGAATTAAATTTATTAAACTGATCGAGATATATACTTCACATCAAGTATGTAACAGGTTGATGCAGACCTACATCAATTAATAGAGGAAATCAGATGAGCGTCACATCTCCTTACATCTTCCAGCTTTAATCCAAAGCATATCACATAATCCATCCTGCACAATTAAGCCTACAATATAACCATATCTATTTAGATCTGAGACACACAAATGATAATTTAAATCCAGCATTTATGTAACTTTAATATCTACCCAGTGAACTAAATGAATAACTAAATGTATCAATAAAACCATGTAATTCCCCAGAAATATTGTACAAGACATAATGAGAAGACCAAAGAAGTCTGCTTGTTGTCATTATAGCTGTCAATTTCCAGCTAATACCACTCAAGTACTCCTCCTGGCCTATGCTGAGCCACCTAACTGAAAACTATAGAAATAACTTATTGTGCTGTAAAGTTACAAATACAGAAACCAGTTCTGCCTCCATATTCTCAACAATATTAGGGGAATATTCTTTTGTTTCTCCTCTGATGTAAAGTATGCCATCTTCAATCAACAATGCTCCATTATACTTTACATTAGACATACTGGCAAAAATACAAAATAACCAAATCTCACATTGGAGATGGCTGTATCCTGAAAGGAGTAGAGGTTGTTGTTTTTTAAAAAAGAACCTGCAAGACATTCACCAAAAGTACAAATACTTGAGAAGAGGAATTAGAAAAACTGATTGAATATTGAAATGGAAGAAAAGAAATTAATCAGAAGATTCAATACATTTTTCATAGTTCAGATGTGGACTAAGACAGGGGTCCCCAACCCCAGTCTGTGGACCAGTACCAGGCCACGGCATGCCAGCAACTGGTCTGCACAAACAAGCAAAGCCCCATCCGCTAGATGCAGGCAGCAGACAAAACCACGCACCCTCCAGTCCACGCAAAAACCTCTCTCTGCAGAACTGGTCCCTGGTGTCCAAAAGGTTGGGGACTCTGGACTAAGATACCCTGAAATATTAAAGACATTAGTTATTTAAGGCTGAAAGCTTGATGTCAAATATTACAATTGTTTCATGTTTGATCATCTCTAAAGTGAGTGGTTTTTCTCATTCCCATTTCCTTTGCCTTCAGACCATGAGATAAATTTAAGCTTTCTAAGGACTATAAATCTTATGAGATAAGAGAGTTCCTAAGTACTGTGGACTACAGAATTCTTTATTGATTTTGCTGCATCAGACTGACAAGAACGCATACCATGACTGTATTTATGATCGCTGTGTAAGCTGTTTTGCTTCTCTTTGACCTGACCCCAAAACAATTCTGTTTGTTCTCACCACTTCCCCCAACAGCGTGTACTTATAAAATCTTTGTCTTCAGAATTTATTTCTGTGAGATATGGATAAGACATTTTTGATATGGTAAAACTGATTGACATTAAATGTACCACAAGTTTCCCTCTATCACTCCTTCCTTCCTTCCTTCCTTCCTTCCTTCCTTCCTTCCTTCCTTCCTTCCTTCCTTCCTTCCTTCCTTCCTTCTTTCCTTCCTTCCTTTTCTTTTCCTCCCTCCTTAAGACCAGCACAACTATGTCTTTGGGAACTTTGATACAGAAGCCTTATTTCTGTCTAGCTGTTGCCACTTGAGGGCACTAATGTGTTTTCTTATGGATTCAGACAGTATCAAAAAGAAAATCTAGAAAGCTTTAATATAAAAGTTTGTATGCAGGAGATAAAAAGTGAAATAATCTGTGGCTGCAAAGATAAATTTGATTTTATTTAAAAAAATACCTTCCAAACATTGAGAAAATAACTAAAGAATTGATTATTTCATATTTTACCAGAGATTAATATAATTAATTATGTATAATTGATTGCAATTGACATATTAAAAAGTGTTTTTTCTTAAAAGAAAAGTTGACTGCAATAAAAAGAATAAACTATAGAAATTCAAAACAATTGAATAATTGAAATGAAATGTATTGAAAGACACCAAGACGAGCATTTCCATTCCATTAAAAACAAAAGTAAAAAATCTCACAAATGATAAATGTTTTCAGTTTCAGATTTTATTAAGATAATAAAATACCATAAAAAAATTACATAGACTGCCTGATATCAAGAAATAGCTCTTTATTGTAGGTATAAATAGGCTCCACTAATGTTAATTATAACATTTTAGTTTTGATTTTTCTATTGTATTTGAATTTTATATCTGATAACAGCAAGACATCCTGGTTTCTAAATTATGCTTTATTAACTACATGGAAACATTCACAACTAT
Organism: Vipera ursinii; assembly: GCF_947247035.1. Lineage (NCBI taxonomy): Eukaryota > Metazoa > Chordata > Lepidosauria > Squamata > Viperidae > Vipera > Vipera ursinii. The sequence continues at coordinate 178,465,169 of NC_139516.1, forward strand.
ATTCCCATATTTGTTTGTATTTTTGTCGTTTATATTTATTACATTAAATACTGATCAATTTCCATTAACTCTGGATATTCATATCCCTATTTCCAGTTAATTTATTCTTTGCATTAGATAAATGTCGTCAGTGTCACTTATATATTTTTGCTAACTTTGGTGAGGGGATATAAAATGTTGAAATTAAACAATTAAAATTTGGGTTCCAGATTTGTGAAATAGCCAAAGTGAGAGTTGCCACTCTTTATGATTCCATGGGACTTTGCAATACTTAGAATGCTCAATATGAGAACTTATAGTCAGAATTTTAAAGTAGATTCTGAATTATCCCGGCACAATCCACAATAGGTTTAGAACTATTTTTTCTTGATAATGTTCATTATAAAATTGTTTTCAATCTGGACCCTTAAAGGTTGTTTGAGATTTAGGTAATCCTCGACTTATAACCATTTGTTAGCAACCATTCAAAGTTACAACAACACTGAAGAAAGTGACTTACTATTCGTCCTCACATTTACAACTGTTGTAATATCCCCACAGTTATAGGGCCCAACTCCCTGAACAACCAACTTGCTTAGCAATGAAAATTCTGGCCCCAATTATGGTTGTAAGTCAAAGACATAGGAGTGTGCTGTTCAATTTACTTTTAAAACCATGTCCATATCATCCAGCATTTAGTATTTCATACTAAAATATTATGGTGTGCAATATAGCCAGTCTCCAGTATTTTCTTTTCTTTTTAATTTTATTTTATTTTATTATTTCCTGCCTTTATTATTTTTATAAATTACTCAAGATAGCGAACATATCCAACCCACCTTCCTCTCCTATTTTTCCCCACAACAACTCTGTGAGGTGAATTGGACTGTGGTATGAATTATTAATCTTACACTTGAAAATGTTAAAGCATTTAAGAATTTAATTAAATGGGACAAAGTTATAGTTACAAATCGTTTGATTTGCCATATTTTATCATTTTCAGTGGAAAGCTATGTGTATATTTTCAGAAGATTACTTGGCAAATTGGCAAAGCCTGATTCTGTGTGAACCTGGTTATTTAAACTATGAGGACATGAAAAATTGACTATGACAAATTTGATTTACACTGTAAATACTTCCAGTTTACTTAGATACATTTTTTTAAAAATACAATGAAAGAAATGAATTCAGTAGTTTAGAGTTTTAATTCATTGGCAACAATTTCTTAAAATCTATTACACCTGGGTATATGTTATGGAAGTGTTCTGTCCCAGCCTATGTCCGTCCTTGTTACTTCACAAAGACAACCCCCTCTTTTAACAAGCAAGGTGGAAAACCAACCCCTTTTATTTGAGTTACAGACCTGATAATTGTCCCAAAAACAAAAGCAACAGAACACATTTTCAACAGAGAATTGTTCAAAAGCAAAATGGAACATGAGTCACACAGGAAATAGTTCACTGGCAAAGCAAACACAACATGATCTCTTAAAACTGGAGTCCTTTGCAAATGGTTGCCTTTAGCAACCAGTCCTGCCCACACATTCTCTTTTTGTTATGCAGCCCCAAGGTGGTGGCTTCTCAATGCCTTCTCCTCCTCCCTTGGAGTTGCCCCATTGCCTCCCTTTGTCCTACTCATATGGCCTGTCTGCATTTACAAGCATCTATAATGTCTTCCAGCTGTGCGTCCTCAAAGTCTGACTCAGCTTCCCAGCACATCTGGGTTTCATCCTCAGCATGAGTGGAGAGGCCAGGTTCTTCATCAGATTGTAAGTCCAGGGACTCATCAGAGCCTTCTTCTGACTCTGATGGCTCCCCAGGCCCCTCCTCCTCTGATTCCCTGGACTCAGTTGCCGGGATCACAGGCTGGCACAGAATCACAACAGGAAGAAATGTATTGAATAAAAATAGCTTGAACAATAGGCTGCACACTTACACCTATCTACTGTAGATTGGTTTTCAAAATTGAATAATTTAGAGAAAAGATTTTCTAATCTGACAGGATAATATTCTGTGTTTCTAAAAATATAGTGTAGTTTTCAGTGTTTTTTGCCTCCTATAATCTGTTGTTGAAAGCTATGGTGCAGGTTTAGACTTTTCTCATGACATTTAAATCTTATTGAAATATGTTTGAGAACTTCATGGACTTGGGGGAGTCAATCTTTGTCGACCACAGCCCGGAAGGCCCTAATAATTATAGAACTGAGGGCCCATGGAGTGGTGGTCAGTTACAACCTCCAGGAATGGCGGAGCAGCAGGGGACTTGGCCGTTAGCAAACTTGACTATGATGGTTTGTTATCTGGTTTTATTTCTGCCTTTACAATCGACTGTGCATTGCCCTTTACACAATATCCCCAAAGGATTCAGAGAACTCTGGGTATTAGCCATCGTGAGAGGGTGGCTTGAACTTACATCTGCTGCCCCTAGAGGTGAGAGCTCTATGGGGCATGCTATACCCAGAGCCGTTGTTCCAGACTACCATCCCCCTGAGAACTGGCTCTGCGGCCGTCGTGAGAGGACGGTGGTGGGCCTGCCTGGGGGGTTTACCCAGCTGAGTGGCAGCGGCTGGATGGAGGCCTGGGACACCTATCTATCCTCTGAATAGATCCTCCTCACGGACTATTATCTATGGACTGCCTTCTATCCGGACTGCTTCTTATGACTTCCTTTAAATATTCTTCCACGAACTTGTTCGCCCTCAGGGGTGCTCCCCCTTCCTGGGTGCGACCCGCCTTTCTAGCCGATTATAACCTTGAGGAAGGGCCCATTTATTGGGACCCTGAGAGTTGGCTGGGCACGGGTAGGGGCCTTTGACGTAGACCTAACAAGCGGCCCCTGATTATTTTCTTGTCTAAATTTTTTAGGGGGTTAGGGAGGCGGGAGGGTTCTTTTGGTCATTTGGACAAGGGGGGCGGTCCAACAACCTTTGTTCAGGCCAGTGCCGATGTAGATCGCAGGGGGGAGGAGCGGGGGTCGGTTGCCTCCGGGGCTTCAGGGTTGGTCGTGGGGTTACCTATTCCCACGACATCAGGGAATGGCAGCAGATGTAGGAGCAGAGGGCCGTATCGATCTCAGGGAAGGCCTCTCCACTACTTACAAGCGGTGGGGCACTCCGACCCTCTGGCTCGGCCCCAAGGTCCCAGGAGTGAGGGTGTGCAGCCTCCTGAGCTCCGGCTGGTGTACTTGAATGCCAGGTCTGTCGCTAATAAGGCTCCTCTCGTCCGCGACTTGGTCGAGGGTGAGCAGGCGGACCTGGCTTGCATCACGGAGACTTGGTTGGGCCCAGAGGGCGGGATTCCTCTGGTTGACCTTTGCCCACCAGGTTTCCGGGTGCTACACCGGCCTCGGGCTCAGGGTAGGGGTGGGGGTGTGGCTGTTGTTATGAGGGAGACCTTGTGTCCGCGGGAGGCCACCGTTCCCCAGATAGTCGGGTGTGAGTCTCTCTTTCTGAGATGCGGCCCTGGTGCGCAGTTGGGCTTGCTGCTGGTGTACCTTTCGCCTAGTCACGCAGCAGCAGCCCTGCCTGAGCTGCTCGATGTCCTCTCTGGGCTGGTGATTGAGTTCCCGAAACTTATAGTTTTGGGGGACTTCAATCTACCATCGCTGGGAGGATCATCTGAGTTGGCTCGGGAGTTCATGGCTTCCATGACGGCCATGGACCTGACACAAGTAATTTTGGGACCGACTCATGAGGGAGGCCACACCCTTGACTTAGTTTTCTTATCTGGACGGTGGTTAGATGATCTTGGTGGGGGCTCTCCAATTATTATGCCCCTGTCATGGACCGATCATCATCTCCTGCGGCTGGTCTTCCGTTTTGCCACCCCCTGCCGTGGGTGTATGGAACCAATTAAATGGTACCGCCCCAGACGCTTAATGGATCCCCAGAGGTTCCAGGCGGCGCTGGGGTCCCCACCTGCCTCCCTTGCTCACAGCTCGGCGGATGCCTTAGTGGAAGCCTGGGAAAGGACGGCCACTGAGGCTCTTGACCGAGTTGTACCCCTGCGGCCCCTGACCCGGTGCAGATCCCATCGAGCTCCATGGTTCTCTGCGGAGCTCCGGGAGATGAAGCGTCAGAGACGGGGCCTAGAGAGCGGTTGGAGATCCAGCCGATCCGAATCCGACCGATTGCGACTAAGAGCCCATATTAGGTCTTATCTCGCTGCGATAAGGGAGGCGAGGTCTAACCACTTCGCCATCCTTATCGCGTCCACAGATAATCACCCGGCCGCCCTGTTTAGGGTGACTCGCTCCCTCCTAAATCAGGAGGTGAGGGAGGATCCCTTGCAGGGTCGTGCCGAGGAGTTTAACCAGCATCTGTCAGACAAAATCGCTCAGATTCGGACCGGTCTGGACTCTGACTGGGCAGAGTCTGGCGATCAGGACACGGGCAGTCTTGTTGATACCATCTGGGATGAGTTTGATTCTGTGACTCCGGAGGAAGTGGACAGGATCATGGGGAGGCTGAGCACCACCACATGTTTATTGGACCCGTGCCCTTCCTGGCTGGTTTATGCAGCCCGGGAGAGGACATGCAGCTGGTTCCAGGCAGTTATATCGGCTTCTTTGAACGAGGGTAGCTTCCCCGCCGTCTTGAAAGAGGCGGTGGTGAGGCCCCTCCTCAAGAAGCCTGCCTTGGACCCAGCTGTATTGAATAACTTCCGTCCTGTCTCCAACCTTCGCTTTCTTGCGAAGGTTGTTGAGAGTATGGTGGCACATCAGCTCCCTCTGGTCCTGGATGAAGCGGATTATCTAGACCCGTACCAATCGGGTTTCAGGCCCGGGCACAGCACGGAGACGGCATTGGTCGCGCTGGTGAATGATCTCTGGAGGGCTCGGGACAGGGGACATTCCTCTGTTCTAGTCCTATTAGACCTCTCAGCGGCTTTCGATACCATCGACCATGGTATCTTGCTGCGGCGTCTCAGGGGATTGGGAGTGGGAGGCACGGTCTTACAGTGGTTCTCCTCCTTTCTCCAGGGACGTTCGCAGTCGGTGTTGGCAGGAGGGCAGAGGTCGACCGCGAGGTCTCTCGTTTGTGGAGTTCCTCAGGGGTCGGTCCTCTCGCCTCTCCTGTTCAACATCTACATGAAACCGCTGGGTGAGATCATTCGTGGTTTTGGAGTTGGGTATCATCAGTATGCTGATGATACCCAACTTTTCCTTTCGACCCCAAACCACCCCAGTGATGCCCTCAACGTGATGTCCCGTTGCCTGGAGGCGGTTTGGGTCTGGATGGGGAGGAACAGACTTCAACTCAACCCCGACAAGACTGAGTGGCTTTGCATACCTTCATCCCGGGTTTATTCGGACATTCCACCTCTTGCTATGGGGGGTGAACTATTACCCCCCGTAGATAGGGCTCGCAACTTGGGAGTCCTCCTAGATTCACGGCTCACCTTGGAAGACCATATAGGAGCTGTGACTAGGGGGGCTTTCGCCCAGGTTCGCCTGGTGCGCCAGTTGTGGCCCTATCTAAGCCGGGATGATTTATGCACGGTCACTCATGCGCTCGTGGCCTCTCGGCTGGACTACTGCAACACTCTCTACATGGGGCTGCCCTTGAGGACCACCCGGAAGCTCCAACTGGTACAGAATGCAGCCGCAAGAGTTGTGTTGGGAGTCTCCCGATACTCCCACGTTACACCTTTGCTCTGTGAGCTGCATTGGTTACCAGTTGCCTTCCGGGTGAGATTCAAGGTACTAGTAATGGTGTTCAAAGCTCTCCATGGCATGGGGCCGGAGTACCTCAGGGAACATCTGCTGCCGGCATCAAGCTCCCTGCGCCCTGTGCGTTCCCACAGAGAGGGCCTCCTCAGGGTGCCACCGATCAGAGAATGTCGATTGGTGGCCCCCAGGGGGAGATCCTTCTCTGTGGGCGCTCCGGAGCTGTGGAATCAGTTACCGGTAGAGCTCCGGATGGCGCCCGATCTTCACTCCTTTCGTCGCGATCTCAAGACGTTTTTGTTTGTACAAGCCGGCCTAGCCTGATGGGGATTGGTGGGGTTTTTTATTTTTTGTATTCTTAATTTTAACTTTGGGGTTTTATAATTGAATAGTAATTGTTTTAAATTTGGGCAATTATTTAATTTCTTTTTAATGTTTGTATTTCGTATTCTATTTTTGCCCTGTGAACCGCCCTGAGTCCTCAGGGAGAAGGGCGGTATAGAAATATTACTAAATTAAATTAAATTAAATTTGCTGAGTGAAGATAATATATTCTCCACATAAAGCTTCCATATCAGAAATAGTTTCTTATTATGTTTTGAAGAATTGGCAGCGCAAACGAAAAGGTACAGAATTTTATGTTTTAAATCTTAGCCTACATTATAAGAATATATAAATCCATAGAGCATTTTAAATAAATTATGCAAATTGAACTCATAAAAAATTCATAAAGATATATATTACCAAAGCCTATTTTAAGAGGGCTGATCAAACAGCTAATTTCTTAATCAAGCATCAGCCTCCAAATACTTAAATGGAATTTCTTATTAGCCTATGCATCTCTGATTATTTGCTGTAATTGTGAATTTCGTTTGAGTATACACAGAGTTCTTTTTGTCCAAATTAAAGAGAAATTACTATTTTGATATTGTTCATATTCTATCCATCATTTCACAAGCAGAAAAATGCTTTTTAAAATGCTTCTTGTAGTTTTTTGTCTCTAGACTTAAAGATCAATCTCTTGTTGCTTCTTTAATCTCAAGTGGTTAAAATCTAATTGGATCTATGGAAGTTTATTCTCTTAACTGAGCTTGATGTTTATCTTGTCTACACACACACTACAAACTGGGCTACTTGAAGGATGAGAATTCCTTGGTTGTCTTTATTCCACATTATTTTTGCAATCCTAAGAAGAATGGGAAGGTTACCTAAATGAAGGATCTTCAAATGCTCCCCTGACCTTCCCTCCCAAACTGCATTGTTTACTTGCTCTCCAGAATCTGACTTTCTTGCATTCTTCCTTGTTCATCAAGGTCAGCAGGAAGCAACTGTCAGATCACATTCAGTGGGCAACCAATGTCATTCAGAAGCATAGTCTGTGGCAATCAGGAAACACCCAGTCAGCAATTTCTTCTTTTATAATGATTATATTGGATTATA